>NC_069658.1:61370000-61711666 GCF_027244095.1 Hemicordylus capensis
ATTAAGGAAACACCCACAATATTTTGGGGTGGGGGGTTACTTGGTGGTAGTAGTAGCAATTTGGAACATTTTTTTGTTGGCCATATTGGCAGCCACCAACTTTTTTTCACCAAGGCCTCAGGAGTCAGCAGTGGGTCTTTTGATGGCCCTGGAATTTCAGCTAAAGCCCATGATTCTCACCTCTTCTTATTTCACCTCTTCTTATTTACATTCTGGGATCATTGTGTTCATCTCTGAAAACTTCTTGTCTAATTAAGAAAAGTTGATCTCCTCCAGGAATAGGAAACAGGTAACACTATAAATTAAAAGATAAAGTGTATGCAGCAGTTGCTACGACTATGATGACGACAACGAATAGTAAAGGTAAAGTTGTGCTGTTGAGTTGTGACTATATTCTGCTTTTTAACAACAGTTCTCAAAGTAGTTTACATAATATAGGTAGGTAGGTAGGTAGGTAGGTAGGTACAGTTCCCTGCTTTACAAAAAGGATCACAGTCTAAAAAGAAACATAATGTAGACACCAGCAACAACCACTGGAAGGATGTTGTGCTGGGGTTGGATAGAGGCAGTTGCTCTCCCCTTGCTAAATATAAGAGAATCAGCGTTTAAAAACTGCTTCAGGAGGGGTAACTTGCTTAATTGTTTTGTAGTGCTTGGAAAGTTGGGTCAATCAAATTGTTGATATTTATCAATAATTGATTAATATAAAATAATTGATATGGGGAAGACGGTTAGAAGGGACATGGAAAAGTCTGCACCTTTTCTAGTATCATCCTGTACATCCTTGGATATTACTGCTATCGAATAATAGTTTCATTTTCACAGTCACTGATTATCACATAGAGTTAAGAGTACAGTATTAAATTATCCAGGTTACATATAATCCTCTATATCTATATACCTGCATTAGCCATAGTAACCTCAATTTCTAATGGGTCAGGCTACATATAGCTGGCCTTTGTTTTGTAATTATAGTGTTCTGCCTGATCTGAGGTTCTACTTGTTGTTGCCCCTGTGGCGGCTTGCTGCACTACAGCAGGCTTTTAAGACTTTGGGTCCTGAGTAAGCCCTGCCCTGCCCTGTGGGATCACCCACTGGATCCCCCTGAGTAGGCCTTGCCACCTCAGTATCAAGATCTTTGTGTTCTGCTGTGAGGAAGAGAGCTGGCCTTGTGGTAGCAAGCATGACTTGTCACCTTAGCTAAGCAGGGTCAGGCCTGGTTGCATTTGAATGAGAGACCACATATGAGCACTGTAAGATATTCCCTGCAGAGGATAAAGCCGCTCTGGAAAGAGAAGGTTTCAAGTTCCCTCCCTGGCTTCTCCAAGAGAGGGCTGAGAGAGATTCCTGCCTGCAACCTTGGAGAAGCCACTGCCAGTCTGTGTAGACAATACTGAGCTAGATAGACCATTGGTCTGACACAGTATATGGCAGCTTCCTATGTTCCTATGCTGTGTTTGTGTCCTGTTTGCTTCCTTGAATTGTCTGCTTGGCTTAACTTCTGGTGTGTTCTTGACCTCCGGCTACTGGTTTGACCTCTGATACTTGACTGTCTGCTTAGCTTGACCTCTGCCATGTTCCTGACTTCTGACTGTGGGTTAAGCTTTGATTCATGACTGTCTGCTCAGCTTGACCTCTGACTACTGTAACTGGGTTGGTCCCTGAGCTGCAACGGATGCCATGCTTCTGCTGATCACAGAAGTACCACCATCATGCTTACAGAGTTTGCCTGTTCAGACAAACACTGTAATTATGAATGACACACAAGGGGTGTGTGAATGATGCACGGGGGGGGGACCCTTATGGTGCACTATGGGAGGCTTATACAGCCTCTTTCTTATAACATACAAAAAGGGCTCCAGATGTGTATTGCTTAGAACAAGCTTAAATTTGCCCCGCCTTGTGTCTAAATCATCTTGGGGTCGAACTGTATATTTATGTTAAATGTATAGTTTGGCCTGCAATGCATTTTTTAAAAAACTTAAATAGCAGTCATGGGGGGAAATTAGAACTGAGATTGTGGGAAGAGGTATTGGTGCCAATGACAGTTTCCCTCTTGAGGCAAAGAGCAACTTTAGGGTGGGGATGGTTTGATTTTCATTAAGATCATGGTGTGTGGGGAAGGGTGCAACACTCCCTCTTCCCATAGTGCAGACATGATTTGTAGCAGGTATTGACATGCAGAATGGTCCATGGCTGTGACTCTCCACACTGCTCTCGGCAGCGCTTCTAAACAGAGCACAGGTAAACAGCACTGGCAAACAGACTGTCACAGGCTAGTACTGGTTGTCCTAGCCTCTGTTAATCCCACTGTGCACCACACAACAAGTGTAGTGCACTAGGGGATTCCCCCAGGGGATGGGCACTCTAGGAACCCATCTCTGTGCTTGCAGCTCGCGCTGACACATGATCCCGGAGCTGAGGTTAAGGATGTGTTTGCACGCTTAACCTTGGCTAGGAGCCAGGCTGTGGCACTGGGTTTAGCAGCACAGCACTGCCAGAATCCATGTGGATCCCAGCAGTTCTCACAGGCAGCCAAGTCCAGGCTTGGCTGCTTAAGCCTGGGCTTAACTGCTCTTGAGAACAGCCCCATTGTGTTCTACCCGAGCTTGGGCGTCACGTGTGCTACCAATTTTTGGTTGTGTAGAAGCAAGATAAGAAGAAAATTTGGGTAGAAGTGATTGTGTGGAAGCAAGGTAAGAGGGAAAGCTACCTGGGTTTTTCTCCTACCTTGCTTCCATGCAGTCACTTCTACCCAGCTTTTCCTCTTACCTTGCTTCCATACAACTGAAAATAGGGAGCATACACGGCTCCCAAACCCAGGTAGAACACAGTTTTTGATTGTGTGAATGACCTCACTAACTTCTTGGTTGAGTAAACTTTTGGGACCTCTCATGTGAAGGGGTTTCTACTAAACTAGTCGCACCCTATAGTGATATGCAAGCACATTATAATGTATTTTTAATCACTCCCTTAAAGACAATTGAAGACCCAGTTTTTCATAATTATGACTTAAATATTTCTCAGCAATTTCATACAATGAAGAAAACCCATACAAAGCAGAAGTGCCTCAGTTTAGAGAACACAACGAGGCTCTTCTCATGATCAAGTGAGAAGAGCCAAATCAGGTTTGTGGGGCAAGCAAGCTAAGCCCACTCTCCCCGCAGACTATCAGTAATCCCTCCCCGGGGCGGCCGTAGCGGCCACCCACATGACTGCCGGCTCCATCATGGAGCCAGCAGGGGCATGCGAGTTTGGGGGCCGTGCGGCCCCTGGAAGTTCCAGCATGCCCTGCTCGAGTGCACAGGGCATGCTGGAGAGACACCCAAGCCGGGAGGCTGCTTTTTAGCCTCCCAGTCGGGGTTCTACTTGTGAGTTGCCATGGTGCAGAGCTGCACCACATCAACACATGATTTTGAAAACCTGCGAGCCTGTGAGCCCGGTGGTTTACACGACCAGTGAAAATCAGGCCAGGCTCTCCAAGCCCAATTTTTGCTGGTCGTGAGAATAGCCTCAAAATGTAATATTCTGGTTATTAAAACAGAGTTGGAGGGAAGAGCAGTTAGGATAGAATTCAAAAGCGACAAAGACTGAGAAAGTAGTACGTGAAAATTCTGGAAGAAAATACAGTACAGTTAATAAGAAATGGTTTCTTAACTAGGTTAAAATGCCACTACAGAAAGAAAGAATATTCTGATATGATATCGTGGGACCACAGAAAAAAAATTATTGATGCAAAAAGAGTGACTAACTATGCGAAGGCATAATGGAAATGTACTGGTCTGGATCTAGTTGTATAATTGTAAAAAAAACAATATTCTGCAATATTTCTAAAAGGATCCCACATATCACTAAGAAATTTGCTGAAACATCTTGGCTTTTCTTTTTCTTTTATTGCAAAATTATTTTCTTTATCCTTTTTCAAATGAGCCAGTTTTCCATGCAAAGCTATTTTGGGCCATAAAAATACAACAATTCTAATCAAGTATATTGATTCATTAAGGACCATACTAGATCTGTGTCAAAGATGTGACCCTCCAATCTGGATGCACTTAACTGAAGCAATACCATCTCCTCATTACTATCTTGAATTTATTGTCCATGAAATAGGCTGTTGCCTGCTTTTCTATCAAAACAAATATAAAGACTAATCTGGCACATAAAAATGTAAGTCAGAATATTGATTTTTTCCTAGCTGTTCCAGGTATACTATACAGTCTTTAGGCATAGTTCATAACTTCCATAAAACATATATTTTTAAGGAGGAGTCATCCCACTGAATTGTCTTTTTCATTATTTTGATGGTGCAGATTCAGTTGTTTTATATGGGGCTTTTGAGTAAATGTGGTGCATGCTCAGGAGTTTTGAAATGCGTCCCCCCCCCCCATTGATGTGTAATTGTGTCCTGGACATAAAAGAACAGACATCAAATAATAAGAATCGTATCATGTAAATAATTATAATTTTCATAATTTTATGATGAAATTGACAGTTATCCACATTTAACATTTGTAAGTATTTTATAAGGATCTCCTGAAAAAATAACCACTGAATTGGTGGACTAGGTGAGACATCAAAGAGCATTTTTCCATCTATATTAAAACCTTCTTTCCCATTATAGAACTTCAGTAACAGCCACTTTTTTTTTACAATTATCCCTTTAGATTATCAATATATGAGATATATTGATAATCTAAAGGGATAATTGTAAAAAAAAGTGACTGTTACTGAAGTTATGACATTTTTTTCAATATTTTTCTAGGGATATGCAAAATGTTTCAGGTACAGAATGATCTGCACCCAAATCTGCCTGTTTCAAGCAATTTGTGCACAAAACAAATCACCCATCTGCAAATCCCAAAAGATTTGGCTCCAAAACAAATTGCCAAAATTTTGGAGCCGAAGATTTTGTTGTTTTGGACCTCCATTTTGTGGCGATCTCTGTGTGTAGTCATTTTGTGTTTGACGTCGATTTGAATTTCCTGCCCTTCCAAGCTTCAGATCAGTGAACGAAAGCATGGGCTGATCTGCTGACGATTCCCTCCTGGTTCCAGATTGGCTCTTTTGGCTCTTGCCACTCCTAATTGACCCCCCATTGGCCAGGGGATGGGTCGAAAAGGGACAAGGGTTGGGGGAGTTCAAGGAGGGATTTTTAATTAGATTTAAAGAGGCAGCAGCCACCATTCTGCCTTTCTGCCTCATGGGAGGAGAGAGAGGGAGAGAGAGAGAGAGAGAGAGGGAGAGAGAGAGAGAGAGAACTTTGCTTTGCTTTGCCATGCCATTGCCTATTGCTTTCTACCTTGTCAGCCTGAGCCAGCCTGCCTTACCACCCAGCCTGCCTGCCCCCGCTGACTACTGCATGCTAGCCTGGGAATGGATTATCTGCTGCATTGCCTTTTTGTTCCTGAGAAGAAGAGAATTCTTTTTTCACCTCCTTCCTGCTGCTGAGACAATCACTGCCTGTCTGTGCCTGATGTGTCTGTGCCAGCCACCAGCCCCAGCCCTTGTGGCCACTGGCCACCTGGCCAGCCACATTTCCCAGGCTTTTGCCCCTGCCACTGGCCACCTGGCCCCCAGATTTTCCATGCTTTTGCCCCAGCCCCCCCTCAAATCTGAGGACTGAAGGAGAAGAAGATTGAAGAAGAAAGTGTAGACTCAGAGACCAGACCACAGAGGTGGACAACTGGATACAACATGGGTGAAGCCCTAGACTGAGTGAGTGTACCCCATTTTCACACATATACACACCCCTCTGGATTTCTGTATTCGTGGGGTTTTTTCCTGTTTGGAGGGAGGCTTGGGGTTGCAATTGCATTTAAAAAGTTGTGTGTTGTTTAGTTTAGAAGAAGTTTAAACCAGGCGCGTAACAACGATCGGGCAAGGGGAGACAGTTGTCTGGGGGCCCCCCAGAGGCACCTCACGTGACTCCCCATTGCCTCCTGCCCAGCCCCAAGGCCCCTCAGCCACTTGCCCTGTTCCCCGTCTCTCCAGCTTGTTCTCCTGGCCGGCAATGGAAGCAGCAGACAAGCTGCAAAGAGCTCCTTTTCTCCCGCCTCTCAGCTGATCAGCGGGTGGGCGGGGCTTCCACGGAGGCCTCGTGTAGGCCTCTGTGAAGCCTGAACTCCAGTAGGGCCCAAGCCAGCCAGGAAGGAGGAGGCAGCCAGAGTGGCCGCCACTGTTCTCTGCAGCAGAAGATCCCTTGCTGCCCTGCTGAACCCAGCATTGGCCAGGTAGAGTGTGAACTCCTTTTTGTGGTTACCTTCCCCCCCCCCGCCCCCCGGATATATAGGCATCTGCTTGCCATAGGGCTTTGATATGGGGGGTTGGGACTGAGAAGTCTCTGAATATTTATTTTTAAACAGCTTGGAAAATTTGCTGGCTTAAAAAAAACTATCTCAAAAGTCCTATAAGTGGCTTGTTTCATGGCAGAAAATTACAAAAACTTCTGGAAGAAACAGTATTATATTTCATTCATTCATTCATTCATTCATTTATAAATGCACTTATGTTCAAGTTGTTTTGCAACCCAGAAGGTCTGAGTGAGAACTGTGAAGCATGTGTGGTGCTTTTATTTTATTTTTCTTGTGTGTGAACTGCTCCCCAATAACTTGCAGGGACTTCAGGGTCAATCTGGCCAACATGTGAATGCAGCACCTCTATTCCAGAGGAGATGTGTGTTAAAGGGCTTTAAAAGCCTCCTGTGAAAAACCTCCTGCAATCAAACTTGACTGAATTTGTTCAGAATTCTGAGAAAACAAACATAGGCTCACCCTGCATGGTTGAAAGTCTCCTTTGCTAATCTGCACTGAGGGGGCCATTTTAATCATTCATATTTCTAGTCTGTTCTAGGCATTAAAAGTAAAACAAATGTATAGTACTCAATGTATATCACTATATATTGTGACATGTGCGTGTGTGTATTCAGTGAAATGTATTTCCAGGCAGCATACTTATTTTGGAATATCAGACTTAAATCCTTGGGGGCCTGGGGTGTGCGGAGGCCCTGGACTTTGGGTGGGGGGCCCCGATTTTAAAATCTCGTCTCTGGGCCCACTCCAACCTTGCTACACCCCTGGTTTAAACAGGGATTCTATGTGGGAGAGATCCCCGTTAGCTAGTACTAGTAAGTGGTTAGAAAGGTAGAGTAGCCTCGTGGTTTAATAAAATAATTCTGACTTTTTCCCCATTTCAAATTTGGGGTTTTTGGCATTTTTAAAAAACAGAAGCCTGTCCTCCAACCCTCTGTGCCCATAATATATCAGTATTAATATTCTCTGCTCAGTAGCCTACAGACTCTGAGTGGGCAGGAAGGCAGAGACTCCAGCCTTCTCCCTGTGCCAATTTACCCCACCTCACCCCCCACCCCCACCCGCAGCATTCTGAGGCCATGGCAAAAAAAACCCTAAACCCACTAACCCTTTCGCAGAGCACACACACACACAAGTAGACTATGCTTCCCCCCTACATAATGTGTGTGTGTGTGTGTGTGTGTGTGTGTGTGTGTGTACTTCTTTGCAATGAAGATCGGGTCATATTGTGACTTCTATCACCATCATCATTTTTATTCAAACTGGATTGCTTGCATCTACAATAGTTGTGCTGGTGCCACAGGCTCTGATCTGTTGCAGAAATGTCAAAAAAAATGCACCAGAAATTGTGTGCCATTGTTATCATCACTCCTTTACTTGTGTAGGTGGGAGCGGGGGTCGAACCTCGCAGAATGGTATTTTGCACCCTTCCTCACTTAACACACTTTTATGGCCGGCTGCCACAGATGTAGCTGTGTCTATTGCTTGTGGAAGAAAAATGCTTAGGGGAGGGAGGGCAGGGCACATTTGATGCTGTTGTTGGCCCTAGTCTGCTGCATCTGTGATATCACACTTGCTTGCTTGTTACTGGCTGCTGCTCTTACCCTGCATTGGAAGGGGGAGTGTGGGGCAGTGCATTTCATTGTTGCTGTTTCACACTGTTGTGTGTAGATCAATTGCATTTCAGGGGGATGGTGGGACACAATGGATGTGGTGAGTGAAACAGTGGATGTGCGTGACCTTTGGAAACCTTGTTCTTTGAAAAGCTCTGCTGTTGTTGTTGATGTGGATGTGTGCTGCATCCACCCTATGGGACAATGGGGACAGACAGTGCCCATTTCTGCCTGTGGGTGCCTCCTAGGAGTGCCACAGTGGATTGGGTGGTAGTGCTCCAATGGGTGCCTGCTACCATCAAGGTTTCAGAGTGATTGGGCAAAGGGTTGATTTTTAAAGAATTTCTGAAGTTTGCACATCTTTTGGGTGATTTGGGGCAGAAAAGGGGCTTCAGGGACAGAAGAGTGGTTTGGGTTGTAGTGCCTCAATGCATGCCTGCTACCATCCAGGTTTCAGCATGATTGGGGAAAGGGTTGATTTTGAAGTTTGTGCATCTTTGGGGCAGAAAAGGGCAGAAAAGGGGATTTGGGGGCAGAAGAGTGGGTCAGATGGTAGTGCCCCTATGTGTGTCTGCTACCATCCAGATTCCAAAGGAATTGGGCAAAGGGGTGATTTTTAAAGAATTTGTGAAGTTTGTGCATCTTTAAACTCTCCCCCCCCCAGGGAATAACGGGGATTTCAGCAGCCCCATGACTCCACTTGAGGGGGCACCAGGGTGTCCCAGAGCAAGTACTGGTGTAGTGCACATAGGGTTCCCACCCCCATACCCACAAGCCCATGGGGTATTGGGTATTTTTGTTTCTGAGGTGTTCTGAGTGTAGATTCTCTGGTAGCAAATGGGAGTGGATTCATTGTTTGTCCTTGAAAATGAATCGAATCTAGTTGGTAGCAGGCACACATTGGGGCACTACCTCCTGACCCACTCTTTTGACCCCAAACCCCTTTTCTGCCCCAAATCTGCCCCAAAGACATACCAACTTCAAAAATTCTTTAAAAAATCAGCCCTTTGCCCAGTTTTTTGAAATCTGGGTGGTAGCTTCCTTGCACCCATTGAGCACTACCACCCACCACAACCCACCCTGTACCAACCTCCCCCACCCCCCGGGAGTTATAACTAAGGCTGCTGAAATCCCCATTATTCCCTATGGGGAAAAGCTTAAAGACGCATAAACTTCAAAAATCATTTAAAAATCAGCCCTTTGCCCAATTTCTTTGAAATCTGGGTGGTAGCTTCCTTGAACCCATTGGACACTACCACCCACCACACCTCTCTCTGGGCCACCCCAGTGCGCCCCACATGGAGCTATAAAGTTGCTGGAATCCCCATTATTCCCTATGGGAAAAATCTTAAAGACACGTAAACTTCAAAAATTCTTTTAAAATAACCCCTTTGCCCAATTTATTTGAAATTTGGGTGGTAGTTTCCACCCGTTGGGCACTAACACCACCACCCCACTCTTCTGGCCCTAGGAGCTTTTTAAAAAATCCAAATCGATTCAGATTCAGAAAATTCAGGTACAAATCAAATCTGGGGTGATTTGGGGGATCAGATTTGGACCTAAAACAAATTGGGTGTGTTTCAATTTGGGTACAAATCAAAACAAAAAAATTGATTTGTGCACATCCCTATATTTTTCCACCCTTTAGAATTCACACATCTAGTGACAATTTTGATCTGAATGTTAATAAAATACGTCTATCCACTTTGGTTTTAATAAATGGCATTATATGAATGAAATTGATTAATTGATTGATAAAGTGCCACCAAGTCAGTGTCAGCTCTTAGCAACCACATAGATAATCTCCAGGATAATCTGTCTTCAACTTGGCCTTTAAGGTCTCTCAGTGTTACATTCATTGTTGTCGTAATTGAGTCCCTACACCTTGCTGCTGGTCATCCTCTTTTTCTCTTTCCTTCAACTTTTCCAAGCATTATGGACTTCTCAAGGGAGCTGGATCTTCGCATAATGTGTCCAAAGTATGATAGTTAGAGCCTGGTTATTTGTGCTAGGGATGTGCACAAACAGATTTTATTTGATTTGTGCCCAAAACAAATCACCCCTGATTTGCTTTGAGTCCAAATCTACCCCCCAAAATAACCCCAGATTCAATTTGTATTTGATTTGATTTGATTCAGATTTGGGCCACTTAACAATTTGCTTGGGGCACCAAATTTGGGTGGTGGGTCAGGCCCCATGGGTTCCACCTACTCCCCAAATATCAAGGCAGTGGGACACTTAATTGACTTTTAATGGGTTTTTTTAGTTTTTACTGATTTTGAACATTTCCTCCATAGGAAAAAATGGGGATTCAAAGTTGCCATATCCTAACACTAACATGGATCCCCAGCTTTCAATTTTAAAAAAAGAGCTAAGCTCTAGCCCTTGGGGCTATTCACACGATTAGCAAAAACCGGGTTAGGAGAGCCTAGGTGGTTCTAGGTGGGGCAACCCGCTCCTGTAGCCCTCCCCATAGCCCGGGTTTGCGGAGTGAGCACTCCGCAAACCCGGGCTATCTGCTCGTGAGTAGCCGTGGCGTGGCTCCGTGCTGCGGCTACTCGTGAGTAGACCCCTGGAGGCAAGGCGAAAAGCCATCTCCCGGCTCTGGGGGTCTCCCCAGTATGCCCTGCATGCTCACGCAGGGCATACTGGGGCTTCTGGGGGCCATGCACTGGAAGAAACCGGGTCTCACTGATAGTGAGACCTGGTCCCTTGTATAAGTGGAGTTATGGAGCAAAATGTGTGGTCACTATTTTTCAAGAGTTTGATTTCTTTGGTGTACTTTTCCTCGTAATGAATCCCTATAAGGATTCATTGCACACCTTCATTTCTTCTGTTCATTTTGACTGTCACTGGACATTGCCAAATGTCAACTGCCATGTGCCAATTACACACACACCCCACCTGCAAGGCAGTGGGGTACTCATTTTAACTTTTAGGAATATTGAAATGTTTAGATTCTTTGGTGTCTAATAACTTTTCCTCATAATGAATTCCTATGAGGATTCATTATACACCTTCATTTCTTCTGTTCATTTTGATTATCATTGGCCAGTGCCAACTGTCAACTACATACACACCCACACCCACACCCCACTGGGGTATTCAGTATATTTTTAGGTATTTTTGAAATGTTTAGATTGTTTGGTATCTTCATTGCACACCTTCATTTCTTTTGATATCTTCATTGCACACCTTCATGTTCATTTTGACCCCACTGCTTTTCAGGTGAGGATGGAAAATTAGCGACATCTCATATTCCAACTACCCTGCAACCCACAAGCCACTGGGTACTCAGTTTTTATTTTAGGAATTTTTGAGGTGTTTAGACTCTTTGGTGTGTAATGAATCCTCATAGGGATTCATTATGAGGAAAGATTATTAGACACCAAAGAGCCTAAACACTTGGGGGGGGGGGGAATCATAGAACATAAACTAAGTAGTACCCTATTGCCTTGGAGGTGGGAGTGGGGTGTAGTTGGCACATGACAGTTGACAGTTGGCACTGTCAAAAAGACAGTCAAAATGAATAGAAGAAAAGAAGGTGTGCAATGAATCCTCATAGGGATTCATTGAGGGGAAGTTATACACCAAAGAATGCAAACACTTGAAAAATAGTGACCATACGTTTTGCTCCATAACTCCACTTCTACAAGGACTAGAGCTTAGCTTTTTTTAAAAAAAGGGAAAGCTGGGAATCTGGGTGGAGAGGGAATAATAAGAGGGATCCGAATCTTGACTTGATTTGAAGTGAATCAGGCGCGATTCAGTTTGTACCAGAATCTAGCAAATGGACCACAGGGGTGATTTGTTTTGTCTCCAAATCACCCGAATCAGCTAAATTTGGGTACAAAACGATTTGTACCTGAATCCATTTGCACATCCATAATTTGTGCCTCAAGTTAAAATTCTGGATTGATTTGTTCTATGATCCATTTGTTTGTTTTCTGAGCTGTCCATGGTGTCCTCAAAAGTCTTCTCCAGCACCAAAGTTCAAAAGTGTCCATACTTGCTTCTTCAAAGTCCAGCTTTCGCATCCATAGAGTGTCACAGGAAAAAACATTGTCTGAATGATTCTAATCTTTGTAGGTACAGACACATCATGGCATCTAAATATCCTTTCCAAGCCCTTCATTGCAACCCTACCAAGTGCTAGTCTGCAGCATATTTCTTGACTGCTGGATCCTTTACTGTTGACAGTCGATCCTAAAAGGCAGAAGCTATCCACCACTTCAGTGTCTTCATGTAAATTCTGAGGCTGCTTGCTGTACCTGTTGTCATTAGGTTAGTCTTCTTTACATTTAATTGTAGTCCCATTTTTTCACTGTGCTCCCTGACTTTCATTACTAGATCTTGCAGATCATCTGCATTCTCAGCTATCAAAGTGGTATCATCTGCATAGCACAGGTTATTGATATTTTCCCTCCAACTTTAAAACCACGCTCATCTTCTTCCAATCCAGCTTCTCTCAGTATATGTTCAGCATATAAATTGAATAAAGAAGGAGAAAATATACAGCCTTGTCTTACTCCTTTGCCAATCTGAAACCAGGATGTTTCACCATGTTCCATCTGGACTGTGGCTTCCTGTCCTATGTATAGGTTTCTCATGAGAACAATGAGATGTTTGAGGACACCCATTTTCCTAAGAATATTCTACAACTTGACATGGCTGATGCAATTGAAGGCTTTTCTGTAGTCAATAAAGCACATATTGACTTCTTTTTGGTATTCTTTGGCTTTATGAATTATCAAAATTTGGCTTTTCTCAATTCTTAAAACCAATTTTGGTTTTAATAAGTGGCATTATATGAATGACACTAATACAGAATTTATTATTTAGTGTACTACCAGCTCTTTCTTTTCAAGCTACAGAAATTATTAAAAATCACAAATATTTTATGAGGTCGTTCGCACAACCTCCTGGGGAGGCCAGCGGGCTGCAGGCAAGGCAGGAGCTTGTCTGCCTTCCCTGACAGATGAGTAGCTCGCCACCATCCTCCCCTCTGTTGCACCACGCACCCACACGAGTGGCAGTGCGGCAGAAGGAGACGCTGGGAGCAGGAGGACTTCAATGTTCAAGGAAGGGCATAAGGATGGTGGCTGCTCTAATGCTCCGCATGCTCAACACAGCCACTCCATTCTCCCATTGAACAGCCAGAAATGGTGGCGGGCTGGAGGGGATCTCTTTAACCCCACACCAGTTGCCCAGAAGATTGCCAGCCAAGGCTAAGCAAACCAGAGGCTGGCTTAACCTCAGCTAAATGCCTGGTTAAAAACTCGGGCATGGTGTGGGGGCAGCAGCGGGATTGGGATCGATTCTGGTACATCAAACATGCAGCCTATCCCAGGCTGGGCTGCCCTAACCTGGGTTAGGCTGAGCGTGTGAATGCCCTTTATGAGTATTTTCTGTGGAAAAAAATCTTTGCAAAAAAAATAAATCATGGTAATTGCCCATATCCTTTCTGCAACAGATCTTATAGATCTCCTTTCCCCTTGGTGACTAGATTTTGAGTAGGAGATGGGCAGCATAGTCAGCTCATTTTCTAAAAGTTGAGGATGTCTAACTGCAGCAGCAGCTATGCAGTGGAACTTATGACTGAGGTCGCTTTTGCATGTCAGTCAGGCTGCTCAATTCAGGATATTTTCATCCTGTTGTCTTGCTTATGCAATGGGATTGCCCATCCCTGGATTGAGAGCATCCTCTATAATAAAACCCTTGGTGTCCGTCCGTGGACGGACACCAAGCATGTGTCTGTGCCTCCCTGGCCTGTTCTGCGCATGCGCGGAGTGCATGCCCAGAACAGAGCAAGGGAGACACAACCACCGGCACCCGGTGGCCATCTTGGGCGGCCAGAAGCGGCCGCCCCGAAGAAGCCGGGTGAGCGGAGCCGGGGGACACTGGCCGCCGCCGCCTTGGCCAGAGGACACGCCGCGGTGACAAGGGAGAGGCCCCGGGCAGCGGAGGGCCCGGCCGGAGCCGCGGACGGCGGCGGTGGGTGGCGGGCCTGCTGGAGCCGCGGGCCGCGGCGGCGGTGGGTGGCGGGCCCACCGGAGCCCTGGGTGGCCGGCCCGGCCAGAGACACGGGCCGCGGTGGGTGGCGGGAGGGGGAATGGCGGCGGAGGTCCAGACCGGCCCAGGGAGACGGAGGCCGGGACCGGGGGCCGAGCGAAGGCCGAGGAAAACTAAAAGTAAAAATGCTGCCGCTGCCGCGGAAGTCCCACCCTCCCTCCCTCCCTCCCAACTTCCGAAACCACCTTACCCCGGCCCGTGACAGTTGAGCAAAGAAAGACCTAAATTGAAGAGGGAGAGAGGAGCTTGCAAGCAGTGCTCCTCCCTCTGCAAAGGCTCTGCCTGAACTGGCGCTTGGGGCGGAAAGGATGCAAGAGGCGTCCTTTCCGCCCCAAGCACCAGTTCAGAAAGAGGCTTTGCAGAGGGAGGAGCACTGCTTGCGAGCTCTTCTCTCCCTCTTCAAATTAGGTCATCCTTTGCTCAACTGTCATGGGCCGGGTAAGGTGGTTTCGGAAGTTGGGAGGAAGGGAGGGTGGGACTTCGGCGGCAACGGCGGCGGCAGTATTTTTTTAAAAAAAACAGTAAAGGGGAGAGGAAAAGGCTAGCGCCCGTTATAACGGGCTTCAAAATACTAGTACTCTATAGTTTACACTTGATGCTTTGTTATTAAAAGTTGACATGTTTTTAAAAGTTGACATCCTTATTGCCAACTGCAATAGTAGCCTCGCCCAATACAATAAACAAACTACTGCAAAGAAGGACAAAATAAAATAAATAATATGTATTCCAATAGTAATCTGAACATATCAAAAAGCAATAAAATACAATCTCTCCAAGTTTACAAAAGTTTTTTTAGAACAATAATCATATAATACACAATGTTCAGTAAGCAATGTGAACATGAGACCTAGAGATTTGCATTAGACACAGTCGTAATTTCTCATCCAGTCACATGTCGACTGCCAGAAATAACTTATTGACCAAATGTGTTTTGACCTCTCCTGGTCCCAGTCAATAAGATGGATCATTAGGAAGGGGATTGAAAAATACTACTAATATTATAATGTGGAGTACTGTGTGAAGTTCTGGTCACCATATCTCAAAACTATATTATAGACCTGGAAAAGATGCAGAAGAGGGCAACCAAAATGACCAGGGTCCTAACGTATCTTCCTCATGAAGCAAGGCTACACCTTCTGGTGCTTTCGAAGTGAGAAAAAAGATGACTAAGGTGAGTCATGATAGATGTTTATAAAACTATATATGGTGTAGAGCAGGGCTGCTCAACTTCAGTGCTCCTGCAGGTGTTGGCCTACAATTCCCATAATCCCAGGCTATTGGTCACTGTGGCTGGGGATTATGGGACAGGGCCTTCTCTGTTGCTGTCCCCGGACTCTGGAATGCTCTCCCGGTGGCTATTTGCTCCTCGGTCTCCATCACAGTTTTTAGAAAGCGTGTTAATTGGCTTTTTTGTCTTGGTTTTTTACCTTGGCTTTTTACCCAAGCTTTTATATGATTGTCTCTATTGCTGCTTCTTTATATATTGTATTTTGTATGATTATTATATGCTTGTATTGTAAATTTTTAGTCAGGCTCATATTTTTATATTATAGCTTAATATTTTAATTGTGTATTTTTATAGTCTTGTTTTAATTTTTCTGTGAACTGCCTTGGGATTGATTTAATGAAAGGCGGTATATAAATTAATTAATTAATCAATCAGTTAATTAAATAGGAGTTGCAGTCCAAAAACAGCTGGTGGGCGTATGTTGAGCAGGCCTGGGCTAGAGAGAGTGGAGAGAGAGAGGTTTTCTCCCTCTCTTACAACACTAGAAGTAGGAGTAATCTGCTTGCCACAAAATTTAGGATGTACAAAAGGAAAATGTTCTTCAGGCAGTGTATAATTAATCTCTGGAATTATCTACCTCAGGATGTGGTAATGTCCACCAGCTTGGATGGCTTTAAAAAAGATTTAGACAAATTCATTCAGGAAAACACTATCAATGGCTACTAGTCTTGATGGCTCTAGGCTACCTAGAGGAGAGCTGGTCTTGTGGTAGCAAGAATAATTTGTCCCCTTAGCTAAGCAGGGTCTGCCCTGGTTTCATATGAATGGGAGACTAGAAGTGTGAGCACTGTAAGATATTCCTCTCAGGGCGTGGAGCCACTCTGGGAAAAGCAGAAGGTTTCAAGTTCCCTCCCTGGCTTCTCCAAGACAGGGCTGAGAGCGATTCCTTCCTGCAACCTTGGAAAAGCCACTGCCAGTCTGTGTATACAATACTGAGCTAGATAGACCAATGGTCTGACTCTGTATATGGCAGCTTCCTATGTTCTTACCTACAGGAGCAACAGCAGGAGAGAATTCATGCCTTCATGTCCTGTGGGCTCCCAGAGGCATCTGGTGGGCTACTGTGGGAGACAGGATGCTGGACTAGAAAGGCCTTGGGCCTGATCCAGCAGGGCTGTTCTTATGTTTTACATACAGGAGGTGCTTTGTCCAGTCTCTGGCATCTGCAGGTAGCACTGGGAAATACCCTTGTCCGAAACTCTAGAGAGCTACTGCTAGTCAGCGCAGAGAATACTGAGCTAGATGAACCAGTTGTTTGACCCTGTATAAGGCAGCTTCCTAAGTTCCACATTGGGCAAGTAGGCATGGGGCATATCTAGGATGGGGCAGGCAGGGCACGTGCCCCAGGCGCCACTTGAAGGGGGCGCACCATTTTTTTAAATTAAAATTTTTTAATATGGCTGCCAAAAACAAAATGGCCACTGAACATATTCAAATGGCCTCTCTGAGGCCCTAGGCCATGCCAGGCCTTGCAGAGGCCATTTGAGCATGCACAGTGGCCATTTTGTTTTCAGCAGCCATTAAAAAATATATATATATTTTTAATGGCCACTGCACATGCTCAAATGGTCCCTGCGAGACCCTAGAGGCCAGCGGGGGGAGGGAACCTTTGCAGACCCCCCCTACAGCCTTTAGGAAGCCCCCCAAAGGGGCTACAAGTGTATATATATATATATATATATATATATATATATATATATATATATATATATATGTGTGTGTGTGTGTGTGTGTGTGTGTGTGTGTGTGTGTGTGTGTCATTGTACACATATTTAGTTTGGCACTATGTACAGAGAATCAGGACTTGTGAATACTGAGCTGAAGCTTATGAGCTAGGATGGTATTCATTTGCTCTTACTTTGCTTCTTGTGATAAATGTGTTAAATGTGATGTCTTAATAATATGGCTATTAACAGTGAGTTTGTCTTTGAATCAGTGTGAAATCCTTAGTATTAAGGCCCACTGAGAGTTTCTTTCTTTCTTTCTCTCATTCTAACTGTCTTTCTGAAATACTAGAATATATTCCAAGCAGTGACACAGTTTACTCTGCATATCCTTTAATTATTTTCAGAGTATCTGGGAAAAGTCAAATTCTCCATTTATTTTTAAAACTTATGTAATAGTGATGTTACAATGCATAGTAGAGAATTAGACAGGCACTTCTGTTTAGTTTTCCAAGTACACCTCCAAATAGTAGTTGGGTGTTTCATGAGCTCCAGCATACTGAAATTTGTAGTTTTCCAGCATTTTTTGGTCTGGCTACGTCCACTGATAAATAGTTTTTGAAAGATTAAAAGATTAACGAGCTTGACTTGTATTCTTGAGCTGATATTATGGTAAAGTTATCTGAAAGATGGGTGTCAGATATTTGGACAGGGGGTGCAATTTCAGTGCTTGTCCTAGGTGCTATTTTCCCTAGATACGCCTCTGAAGCAGGCTTCAACTTGTGGATTATTCCTAAATTTAGTCAGACCAAGTTTTCCATTTGTCACTTATTCTGAAATTCACCCATTCTGAATGAAACTTTCCCCGATCATTCCCCTACACATGGTGGAGAAAGTCCATGAGAAAAAGAGTAAGGTATACCCAGCATACTTGTCTCACCTTGACACCACTGGCCATTCACACAGGGGCATGATATTCCAGTTGGGCCTGTATATATACAATAGAACATGCATAGTTCCATTTCATGTGATTGGCTTTTTAGATAAAATCCAGCAATCAACTGCACAATCTGAGCCTGTGCATGTGGGAGTGCATACGCTCCGGCCCCATTGGAACATGACACCTGCAATGAACTGAAGTGGCATTGGGGCCAGGCCAGGTGAGCAGAGTGGGCAGAGAGCAAAGGCTCACTCTCACTCCTGCTCCCCAGTAGAGGAACAATAAGAGCAAGTATTATCCATCAGCACCTTTAAAATTCTAAAGGGTACATTATGAAAATGTTTCTATTCCTTTTATTTTTATTTATTTTTATTTGGTGTTAAATAACCACACAAATAATTTCAAAGTTCAGAGGAGGGTCCCCCCCCCCACTGCTGTTGCATGGAAGTTTCTCAAATTCAAATTTAATGCTTCTATTAAATTGATGCTGACACAACCCAACCTTCTATTCAACCATAATAATATACTCATCCTATCAACTGAAGCAGAGTGTGAATGGCCCTTTTCCTGCCTTTGCTTTACACTTTATAAAATTTTCTGTTCCATTGGCTAAACAGGGATTTGAAGTGGTCAGTCAAAGCTTTTCTTCTCACTTTTCAATTTTATGGTCCTATTTCATTACCCCTCTTTTTGTGCAATATGTCATTTCACATTATCTGTATTTTTTCATATTTTACAGAATGTCACACTTAAATTGATCAAGCTTCCAGAGCACTGAATGCTGCCTCTTGTATCTCAACTATTGTTTAAATCACCAACAGGATGACAATGAACACTGACATTCCAAAGTTGTATTACTCATCAGAGTTTTTATTTTTTAGCTTATTGACAGAGACACATTTTGGCAAACTAATTTTCAAAAATATAGCCAACTGAGCAGTGCTTGAAATATGAAAGATAAGGCATAGGGGCCCTTTATGTAATCCACACAATCCATCACTCTCTTCCTTCAATTTTAGTCAAATCATGCTCCCCATAACCTTCTAAAAACTAAAGGCCCATAATCTTCTAGGAGCATAGGAAGCTGCCATATACGGAGTTAGACCATTGGTCTATCTAGCTCAGTATGGTCTACACCAGGGATTCTCAACAGAAGCAGGCCCATTAGGGCTCTGCAAACCTGTCAAAATTGCTCCCCCACCACCACCACCAATGCCATGTGAACACATGGCCTTAGTCTGGAAAGTAGGAGTAGCACATGCAAAACACCAGTGTTTCATTAAAAGTCAGTACATAACTGTCTAATATTCTTGGGTGCTTTCACGCATAGCATCATATATTAGTATTTAAATACTACTAATTGGTAGCCTTTATTTAGTGAAAGGAAAGCAGATTGATTTGCTGCTTTATAAATCTTGACTCTTCAGCTTTGGATCACTTGTCATCACTTTACAAAGATAAAATACAGAATGTGAAACACTCTACAGGTGAAACTCGAAAAATTAGAATATCGTGCAAAAGTTCATTAATTTCAGTAATGCAAATTAAAAGGTGAAACTGATATATGAGATAGACGCATTACATGCAAAGCGAGATAAGTCAAGCCTTAATTTGTTATAATTGTGATGATCATGGCGTACAGCTCGTGAGAGCCCCAATTCAGCTTTTATGACCGACAGAGGGAGGCTGCTGGAAGTATTTCCACATGGCAGTGAATATGTAGGGGCCATTTGAAAGCTGTTCACCCTATCTACAGCTCTCCTGATTACATGGAGAGCCTCAATGGCTATATCAGTGGTTGCCAAGTATGTTCACTGCTGGTATGGAGACCCTATCCATGTAGTGAGTATCTTTTGAACATTATAGCCCCCTGAGTAGGGCTACCCTATAGAGAAGCAATTTTAAGTCCCATGTAGTAGCCGTTAATAGCTGAATAGCCTTCTGTGAGGCCATTCACACATTTAATGCTTCCTCTCTATATTTTACATATTGAGGTCATTCACACAATCAGAAACTGAGACTATTCACACAATGGGAGAAAATCAGGCTAGCGGAGGCTAGCACGATTTTCTCCCATCATGTGAACCACCAGGCTCAGCTGCAAGCCTGGTGGTTCCTAAGCGGGTAACCCGCTACAGTGACCCTGCCTTTAAACCAGGTTTGCGGAGCGAGTGCTCCACAAAACCATTTTTAAAAAAAATCGTGAGTAGCCGTGGCATGGCTCCGTGCCATGGCTACTCATGAGGAGACCCCTGGCCGGGAGGCTGAAAATCAGCCTTGCGGCTCGAGGGTCTCTCCAGCATGCCCTGCATGCTCGTGCAGTCCATGCTGGAGCTTCTGAGGGCCGTGCAGCTCCCAATCCTCCCAGCCCCCACCACCTCCGTAATGGAGCTGGCAGTTGTGTGGGCGGCCAATCCAGTCGCCCAGGGCTGCTGCCCTGCTCGTGTGAGATTGTGAGAAGAGCCTCACTGTGTTCTACCCAGGTTTGAGAGCTGTGTGTGCTCCCAGTTTTCGGTTGTGTGAAAGTAAGGTAGGAGGAAAACCTGGGTAAAAGTGATTGTGTGGATGTGACCTAGGTTTTCCTCCTACCTTGCTTCCACACAATCACTTCTACTCAGATTTTCCTCTTACCTTGCTTCCACACAACCTGCTCCCAAACCCAGTTAGAACTCAGTATGTGAAATAAAAAGAGGAAGCATTGTTCTACACACATTGCCACATTTTCTTAGCTTTCTCTCATTGTCCTGCAGTGCAGCATATTGTTTTAGTAATAATAATACATTGAAAATGAGGCTGTTCACAGGAGCTATAAACAAACAATGAGGCTGTTATACCCGGGCTTGAGCAACCCTACTGGGGTAGGGTTGCTCATATGAAGTACTGGGATTGCGGCAAATCCAAGCACTGCCCCGCCAGGTAGCCCAGGAATTTTCCCTGGGCTTTTATTTATTATTTGTTTGTTGTTTATTATTTATTTGTCAAATTTGTAGACTGCCCCAAACTTTCGTCTCTTCGAGATTTACAACATAAAACAAATTAAGACAAAAATAAAAACCTTAAAACAATTCAAAACCACAATCAAGTTGAAAAGCTTGGGTGAAAAAAATAAGTCTTTTTGAAGGACTTTTAAAAAGTTGTCAGAGATGGGGACAGAGGCGTAACTAGGGAAAACGGCACCCGGGGCAAGCACTGAAATGGCGCCCCCCTGCGCCCCCCACCCCCCCAACGTACTACATTATACTTAGGTTTTTCCTCACAAGCGCCTGCCGCCGCCGCCAAGCCAGGCCACTGACTGGCCGCCAGGCGCCAGCAAAGCAATGGGGGGGCGCGCGGGGGGTGAGGAAGGGACCGCTCGTGGGGGAGGGGGTGCCGACACGCTACCTTGACTGCTGCAGTGCTGCTGCACTGAGCAGGAAACATTTGTATTAACAAAAAATTAAAAAAAAAATTTTTTGTCATGGCGGCGCCCCCCACGTGACCAGAAAAGATGGCGCCTGGGGCACGTGCCCCCCCTGCCCCCCCTATAGTTACGCCTCCTCAGCAAGGAGCACATTCCAGAGTATCAGGGAGCAACAGAGAAGGCCTGGCCCTGTGTAGCCACCAGAAGAGCTGGTGGAAACTGCAGACGAACCTCTCCAGATGATCTCAGTGGGTGATGGGGCTCATGGCGAAGACAATGGTCTCTTAAAAACCCAGGACCTAAGCTGTTTAGGGCTTTATAGGCTATAACGAGCACCTTGCATTTTGCTAGGAAACCTATTGCCAGCCAGTGAAGTTCTTTTAGTATATGAGTAAGATGGGCATCAAGCCACCTAATGGTGCAGTGGGGAAGCAATCTGCCTAGAGAGCAAGAGGCTGTTGGTTCAAATCCCCGCTGTTGTGTTTCTCAGAATGTGGGTAGAAAACTCCTTTATTGGGCAGCAGTGAGGTAGACGGCAATGTAAACGACTAGGGTGCAAGTGGAGGAAGACTCAGCACGAGTCTGATCAGGCACAACACAGAGCACATTTGAAGGTCTATACTCTGGTAGTGTGGGCAGCAAAGAAATGGTTCTTTTCTGCCCACATTGCTTCTGCAAATTCACGTCCAGCTGAGTTGTCTAGGGTTATGAGGGGGCTAAATCCCTGACAGGGATTCTGGTAAGGGAGATGATATTCTTATAGACCACAGCCACCCCACCTCCCTGCCCACATCCTCTCACCTGCTGCACCATGGAGTAACCCGCTGGGAGAAGCTGGGTCTAAACCGGACCACTAGCCTCTCCCGACCAGGTCTCCATGATACATACCAAGTCAGCTCCTTCGTCCTTAATTATTTATTTATTACATTTAAAAACCACCCCATCCAAAGGCTCTGGGCAGGGTAGTCATAGACTACCTCAGATTTATTTTCAACCAACCTGGCATTACAGAGTAATAAGGTGAGGTTCTGTGGTGGTTAGCATTGCTCTCCAAGGTAAAAGAGGTGGTAGGCCTGCTGGAAGGGGAAGCAGCTATTACATTTCTGAGTTCCCTTCCCCTGTAATGGCCCACTGGGCTACCAATGCCATATCTTAGTCAGTTCCCCACCACCACTGGTGTAGCTGCCCAGAGTCATCCCCCATCTCTGTTCAACCCAAGACACATACCTGTACCAAGCCTAACTAAATACTAGGCAACAGTGAAATGAGCAGAAGTCTTCCTTCCAGCAATCCAAGACAATAAGTTGGCCCCAGCCCTCAGTCCCACCCCCAAAGGCTGCCACCAAAGGCCGCCTGCCTTTGGTGGCTGACTTTGGAGGCTGCCTGCAGACGACACATGCCAGTGGCTGCACTTGGTGCTGCTCGCCCTTATAAGGCCCAGAAGTGCAAAACCTCTGACTGGTACAGCTCTCACACAACCACCAAAGAGGCAAACCTGCCCAGGTGCAAGAAATATCAGCACAGTTAAAGTGAGCTAACACACTAGAGAACAGATAGCAGCCTGCAAAAGGGAGACGCACACAGGAGCTGTTACCAAAAACCCCTCTCGCCTGTCCAAGAAAGGAGGTGGGAGAGGAGACCCGATAAAACAGACTGCTTTCCCCCACAACATGTCTTCAGTCACCTTCTCACCTTAAATGAGAAACAAAAGTTCAATATTTTATTACTAAATATAGGCCAATGGACCTGAGGTTCCGCTCCCGCCCCTCCTCCCGCTTTCCCATCCGAATTCAGACGCAACGGAGAGATCCCTCTCTGCAGTCAGTGAGACTACAGAGAGGAGGGGGAACTGGCTGCCTGGACTGCCTTCTTGACTGAAGGACAGCCCCGGCAGCCAATAGCAGCTGGAGCGAGGGAGGAGCTTCCTCCCTCAACTCCAGTTGCCAGACAGCGAGATTGTGGTGCTGCATTCAGATGCAATGCTGCCACTGCAGAACCGGAAGTTCATGTGGCAAAACTCACTACAAATTGAAGGTACAAATCAGAGTCTGGGGAGGGAAACCACAGGTCAATTTTTGGGCAAAACTGCAGTTGCACACATTCAGATGTGCACATGTTGAAAGCAGAGGCCCCTTCAACTCCGTTTTTGTGTTACATCCATTTGAAAGACATCTGGATCAAAACGTACAGTAACTTTCTTTACTGAGGATCAACACCCAACCCAGTATGTCAAATATCTTATTGTATATTGCTCTGACATTGCTCTGTGAAGTGCCATCTACTTTGATGGTGCTATATAAGTAAATAAAATAACATCTCTGAAGATTTACATCTCTTATCAGCCAGTTGTGTAAAAGAGCAGGATTGTGCAAACCTGAAGCAAACAAAAGCTGCCATCATTAGCACTGACTTCTGTGAAATATCATATAACTCTAGAGAAACAATTGCTTAAAGGAAATTGATTGTTAAAATGGCATCAAAAAGCCTTGTCATCCTTTTAAAATTAGGCTTCGGAGAATGTGTTTCAATTCTGCAATAGAGATTTTCCATTAATATATATTTATTTTATTACATACTCCTTCGTTGTCAATAAATGTAGTAGACAATCAACTGAACAGCAGAGGGGGAAAAACAATTAGTTACCTGGCCTTTAATTTCTTGCACATTAACATTGAATGGTCAAAATAAGAGGTTATTTTGGAGTGATTATTATGATCGTAATCAGGCCTGACACTTGTGACACTTCAAACACGCAACCACCAACAGTTCCTTTACCATGAAAGAGCTCCCAGCACAACACATTTTAATAGTCAGAAGAGTTGTGAATTTGCAGCTTTGCACAGCAGGTGTAGCAGCACATCTTTGCACCCCTAAATACACATGCTCATCTAATCTGACAGATTAGACAATGGCACAAAACAACCCATCACTAATGTTTAAACAAAGACTTCATCTCCAATGAGGCAAGGCTTTCCCCCCCTTTTTTTACTCAATCTAATGCCACTAATAACTTTTCCAAGTCAAAAACAATGTATATTTTCTTAATGAAAACCAAACGGAAGCGAGAAAAGGGCTTGCTGACATTTTAAAAATTTGCTTTCCCTTCTCTTTTCAATATTTACCTTTGCATCATCCTGTAGAAAGGTTTTGTTAATTAGTTGCATCTTGTGTGTGCTGCTTGTAACAAAGACAGCATAGAAGCCCAGGGACTATTCTGAGGGAAGATTAAAAATCCATCAAGCAAGCGAGATATGATTTTAATTTTTTTGCTTTAAGATTGTTTATTGAAAATAACAGCATTTTTAGATAGAAGCATAAACTTGAAGACTTTTGTCATTGCAGCCACCTTGGTATTTTAAAGAAAATATTTTAGAAATAAATAAAAACAGAAATATCTAATTTTCTGTTCAACTTAGCAATGGAACATTCAAAAATGGGCCTAAGATATGTGCATATATTTACCATGAGGGATGAACAGGGCATTAATGTACTCCAGAGGGTTATTTGGAGACAGCTGCACTTATCATGAATCAGGAAAGGGAAATAGCAGGCCTGGTGTGCTGTAGGTCAGTTACAAATGTCGTCTTGAGAGAGCTATACATCTCTAGCATTACTCCGGCAGCCAAGTCTCAGAACACCCTTCTAACATCTTCCTATAATTTAAAGATTATGTAAGGTGTGTAGCGAATGTGTTCGACAAAAATATTAATTTAGAGATAAATCCCGTAAATGCTCCAAAGAAGCAGCTTCTGTAGAGCGGGATCATCTTCTGGTGCACTTCAAATAGGAATTGCTGCTAGTTTTGTCAACAGTAGGAGGTCGTGGAAGCCTGCCAAATAAAACAAGGCCTTTCTCAATAAAATGCTTTCAGTTCTATGTCGGCACTGAATATCTTCCTGTACTGTTTTATGACTGATATATAATATAAACTTGGATATATTGTCTTCTGCTGACAATTCCTTGAGTCAGAAATCTTAATCAAGAAATTGAATTGGGATAAAAAGCAATTAATCACAGTTAACTCCTTCTGGCAGGTCCCAAAACATGTTCTGTTGTTGGTCCTGTAGATTTTAAAGGCACTATCCAGTCTTGCAGATGTTTGCTCCCACTGTGAGATTGATGGCTTTCAGAATCCACTGTTTACATGTGGAAATTTGAAGCTTTTAAGAAAAGTCACAAAACATATCAACATTTTAATTACTATGAAATGTAAGAGGATATCATTGTCTCCACTATTTAAAATATGGTGCAAACTTTTAGCTCTAGGATGCTGTTCTCTTGGTAGCTGGGCACAAGTCTGGTTTCTTTCTGAACACTATTACGAACTTCTAAAATATGGAGGAGAAAAATTAATGGAAGTTGTGTCAATTTTTTAATTTGTTTCAGCTAGTATATCATGAGATTGTGCTACTCTTTCCCAAATGAAAATGTACCTTACTGCATGCAGCATTCTTGTTTCAAAGTGGCTTCACCTATGGAAATGCTAGATTTTCACTAACAGAAATGCTAACAGATCCACACATTTGGATGCATTTAGGTTCCATTGTCATGGAGCACAAAGAGTCAGTTCTGATATCTAGATTTCTGGACAATCAAGCTTTTGATAGCAGATATTCTATGAAAGCTTATTTATCAGGTGAAAGTCCTCTTCAGAAATGTTAGTGTAATTGTGCCCCTTTTAAAAGGAGCATTGTTATGGAGAAATAGCCTGTTTGCAGGCTAACAGAAGAAAATGAAGAAACCTGAGCGAAATATTTCAGAGAAGAAGAATCCAGGACAGAAGGAACAACACTCTTTTGAAGGGACAAAGATAAGAACAGGATGGATATCAATGTATCTTTTATCTTTTGCAGGTGCCAAATAATACAACATATTTTTAGCTTTTCCACATCACCTGTGGGATAGGGTGTTTAATTCTTGATTATGAATTGATCTTAATTGATTGTTTTTATTCTTGTACCTTGCTCTGTGGGGAAAGCACTGGGAAGGACTACATTTCCCAGTGTTCCATACACAACTTCCTGCCCAGTTTCCAAGACAACACCGGGGCTTCCACAGCTTTGCTTCAGTGTAAGAGTCCTCCCCAGTGCTGTGCACAGACCACTGTGCATGGACAGCCACTGCCTCCATGCAGGGCCAGGACAGGTGCAAATGATTTGGCTTTGACACTTCTTACAAGCCAGATGTTTGCATACTCCTACCAGGTAACTCATTAGCCACCTAATGGCGCAGCAGGGGAATGACTTGACTAGCAAGCCAGAGGTTGCCGGTTCGAATCCCCGCTGGTATGTTTCCCAGACTCTATCGGGCAGCAGCAATATAGGAAGGTGCTGAAAGGCATCATCTCATACTGTGTGTGAGATGACAATGGCAAACCCCTCCTGTATTCTGCCAAAGACAACCACAGGGCTCTATGGCCGCCAGGAGTCGACACCAGCTCAACGGCACACCTTTACCTTTACCAGGTACCTCAGATTGCAGCAGCTTAATGGTGAATTTCTAGCACTATACTTAAAAGTATAAATGCTTTCAGTTAGTGTGCTAAATAAGCTGCACATAGTTCATTTTGTGTCTTTAAAACAGTAAAGTAACTTTACTGTATGTATTATATAAATTTCAAATCTCCCTCACATTTCCATTTAAAAAATAATAATATTTTTTACATATCTGTCATGAAAATCTATAATGCCACAGTACTGGACTGCTAAGAGAAAAAAATTGCTATCTTTTGGTGCATTTTTGAATATAAGATTTGGTGCATTTTTGAATATAAGAACTCTTCTGGAGAAATGGAAGAAGCTGTTGGAAGATGATTAAAATGTTCTCAGAGAGGACATTTCCACCAAGCCATATGTGTGGAACCAAATGTAGATAATCATATGTAGCAAAAAGGGGTTTGATTCGAATTGTCTCACCCCCTTTCAGTGTGCAAGGCTGCCATGTCTTGGGGTAGTCATTCTCATCCTCTGTTCATGCCCAACCTATGGAGCTGTTGTGAGGATGAATTAGATGAGACTTGTAAAGTATTCTGTACCCTAACTATAGCACACATATAAATAATCTGAAATCTGTTAGTTTAATTCAGTGCTGAAAAGTGTCATTGCCTTTCAGGAGTAGCATATGTTTCACATAAACTGATGCACGTTTTAATTCACATAATTATACATTCACAGGCCTAGAGAAGATCATCCATTCCAATCCCTAAGACATTATCTTCCATGCATTACGAAGCATACATATTACATATCAACCCCCATAACATTAACTTACATCATCCTAATTATAGAGTGTCACAAAAGAGCACCATCAAGGTATGCTTAACAACATATTGTTCTAGAGCAGGGCTGCTCAACTCCAGCCCTCCAGCTGTTTTTGGACTACAACTCAATAAACCCTAGCCACAGCAGTCCATAGCCAGGGATTATGGGAACTGTAGACCAACATCTGCAGGAGGGATGAAACTGGGCAGCCCTGTTTGAGAGTGATCCTAAATAACATAATGAAGTCATTCACACAACTGAAAACTGTGTCCGACCCAGGTTTGGGAGCTGTGTGTACTCCCAATTTTCAGTTGTGTAGGAAAGGGAGGAGGAGGGAGAAGTGATTATATGGAATAAAGGCTGGAGTAAAAGCTGGTTAAGACAGCTTTTCCTACTACCTTAGTCAAATACTGGGTATGAAAGCTGGGTAGGACAGCACTGTCCTACCCAGCTTTTCCTCCTACCTTGATTCTACACAGTCATTTCTTCCTCCTCCTACCTAGTTGTTTGCACCCCCACAACTGAAAATGGGGAGCACACACAGCTTCCAAACCTGGGTAGGACACAGCTTTTGGCTGTGTGAATGACCCCAATGTATGCTTGAATTGTATCTTTGTTGGCAAATATGGATATCATATGATCACTAAAATTATGTAGGAAAACTGAAGGTCAGTTCATGCTATCCCCCCCTCCCCACACACACACACATTAGTGCAGCCAAAGGCCTTCTTCAGCCAGATTCATGTTTGGTACTGTGATGTTGGTTTGAACAGGGCTGAACACAGATACAGCTAGCAGCAATTTCCATAATAACCACAGCCTTGTGATCATGAGCATGTTTGTGGATGAGCCTTGTGATCATGAGCATGTTTGTGATCGTGAGCCTTGTGATTGCCTTGTGATCATGAGCATGTTTGTGGATGAGCCTTGCTGCTGACAGGTAGTAAAAACGGAATGAGCCCTTTTTCACAATTGGAGAAAGGGCTCTAAAGGGGCAAGGGGAGGAAGATATGAAATGTTTATCTTCACCTGCAGATGATCCATTCCCTCTGGCTGGGCGAGCAGATTGCTTGCCCATTGCAAGTTGCTACTGGCAGCTGGGAGGTTTGGGGGCCAGGAGGCCACTGGAACTCCTGTAATGCACTGCATAAGTGTGTGGTGCATTCTGGGGAGAAAGGCTCAGTTCAGTTTATTTGCAGTCACTGACCAGAAAAATATATACGTACAGTCCAAACAGTAACAATAACTAAGCCAGGTATTCATAAACCTCATAAAATCTAACTATACAGGTACTATCTTACTACTAATGTCAACAAGGCAAAACTTAGCAACTGCATAAGTGATTTTGTCATCTCTGTCAGATAAAAGATAACTAATATAGAATTCATCCGGGTGGTCAGGGTAATTTGCTGTGCAGCACCAAGACACGGTCATTCTGGGTACCCTCGCACCCAAAACCTGGGCTAAGCAGTGGGCTCCCTAAGCGGTGGGCTCCAAGTTTGCCACTGCGCGGGCAGCACACACACACTAGGGATGTGCACAAATCAATTTTTTAAAAAAATTGATTTGTGCTCCAAACAAATCACCCTTTGTTTTGTGCCGAAATCTATCCCCCACAAATCACCCCAGATTCGATTTGTATTTGTTTCAATTCAATTTGTATTTGGACCAATTTGGATGACTTAACAATGTCCTAGTGGCACCGAATTTGGGTGGTGGGTAGGTCCCTATGCATGCCACCTACTACCCAAATTTCAAGGCAGTGGGACACTTGGTTTATTTTTAATGATCTTGTTTTAGTTTTTACTGATTTTAAACATTTCTGCCATAGGAAACAAAGGGGATTCAAAATTGTCATTTTTTAACCCTAACACGGATCCCCAGCTTTCATTTTTTAAAAAAAGCTAAGATCTAGGCTTTGTAGAAGTGGAGTTATGGAGCAAAATGTGCAGTCATTCTTTTTCAAGTGTTTAGATTCTTTGGTGTATAATAATGTTTTCTCATAATGAATCCCTATGAGGATTCATTATATGCCTTCATTTCTTCTGTTCATTTTGACTATCATTGTACAGTACTAACACCACCACCCCAGACACACTGGGGTACTCAGTATTTTTTTTAGGTATTTTTGAAGTGTTTAGATTCTTTGGTGTCTTCATTAGACACCTTCATTTCTTCTGTTCATTTTGACCCCACTGCTTTGCAGGTGAGGGTGGGGAATTCATGGCATCTCATGTTCCGACTACCCTCCAAGCCACAAACCACTGGTTACTCAGTTTTTATTTTAGGATTTTTTTAGGTGTTTAGACTCTTTGGTGTGTAATGAATCCTCATAGGGATTCATTATGAGGAAAGGTTATTGGACACCAAAGAGCCTAAATACTTTGGGGGGGGGGATCCTAGAACATAAACTGAGTAGTACCCCACTGCCTTGCGGGTGGGAGTGAGGTGTAGGTGGCACATGGCAGTTGACAGTTGGCACTGCCAAAAGGACTACCTAAATGAATAGAAGAATGGAAGGTGTGTAATGAATCTGCATAGGGATTCATTGAAGGAAAGTTATTATACACCAAAGAATCCAAACACTATTGAAAAATAGCGACCACACATTTTGCTCCATAACGCCACTTCTACAAGGGCTAGAGCTTAGCTTTAAAAAAAAGGAAAAAAAGCTGGGAATCTTGGGGAATTAATAGGAGGGATCTGAATCTCAAATCGATTCTAATTGAATCAGGTGCGATTCAATTTGTACCCGAAACTAGCCAGTGGATCACAGGGTGATTTGTTTTGACTCTAAATCACCTGAATCAGCTAGATTCGGGTACAAATTGATTTGTTCCCAAATCAATTTGCACATCCCTAACACACACAACCAAAACCAGGCTGGGCGTCCTTAGCCTGGTTATGGTTGCGTGTGTGAATAGCTTCATTGTATCATCTGACCCTGAGTTAACTGGGTAAAACATGTACATGGACCTAGAACTGCAATTACCTGTATAAATTATGCAGGTAATATATCTACACTTGTTATTCACCTTGTTTCTCATATTATTTTCCCTTCCGGCATATGTGCCATAACTAAACTATTCACAAGCCTTGTCTTTTTGTTTGGCTTTTGTGATCATATTATCAGCACAGGCTCAGTCATATTATTCCTTTTGTATTCTATGTACTGGTCAATGACCATAATAACGTCTATCTTGTATCCTATAAAGTTGCAGGGAAACCTTTAGGGAAACTTTTTTCTGCACTGTTCAAACAAGAGACTGGCTGTAACACTTCTGAAGGAAATTTCCAAACTGGTCATCCTGACACTAATAGGAAGCAACCAATGCTATGCAGAGATATTCAGATTGCTGGGGGGAAAGTTAAAATGGGAATACATTTAAATGTTTTCACAGGTTAGCCAGTTTGAGAGGAGGTGGGTGTTTAGACAGAGCTCCATCACAACTATGCTTGTTTTTGCCAGCTAACTTTATGACTTTGAAATGTGTTTCTTCACCCCTCTTCACTGTGTACAGAAGGTGACAATGAAACGTATTTTGTTTGTTAAAAATGATTGCATTAAGTGCCTCTCCTCCATGCCATGTTGAAACAGGAATCAACCAAGTCTTGTGTGGCGATGTGCAAATTTGCAGGCAATTTGAACTGATTTGGCTCTTCAGAAGGTTAAGGTAGTTTAATGGTTGAAAGCACATTGCTGCACAGAAAGCTACAAAAAGTCAAAGGGTTAGCGGATTAGGATTTCATTTCCTTTTAGCCATTGCCATGTCTGTTTTCTGTCCAAACTGTTTCTTGTTCACATTTAACCCATGCTTTTAAAGACAAGAGTGGTTGCGAACTTGTGGGCCTCGGGCTTCATTTTAACAAGCCGTCTCTTGCACTTTGGCGCGTAATTTGTCATAAATGTCATAGGTCAGGATGTGTTAGAAACCTACAGCCAGCAGATGGTCATTATGACAGTGGTTTATGTTTCAGAAGCAAAAAGATGCTTTGTGATATTTACTTGAGTGTGTGAATATTGCACCTCTGAAGAATGTTTTTGAGATTCGATGTCAGAAATAAGTCTTCAGTTGTTAACTTTTTAGATAGAATCGACAGCAGACAAAAAGAGGTACTCTGCTCATCCTACTCAGACAAGAAGCCCAATGTGAATCACATTTATGCCTATGAGTAAACAGCAGAATGTGCCTTTTATCTTAACTATAAATTTACCGAATGAACTAGTTCAACACTAATTTTTAGTAAATAAATACTCATGTACCTGAAGTTCAGCAAAACCTTGGTTGACCTAAGGGTGCTCTCTTTTCAGCTTTTGTAAAGCTATCTTTGTATCCTTTTAAAGAGAAAATCAAGCAGAAATATCATGAGAAGATCTGGTGCCTGTAGCAGAGGATTCCAAAATAAAAATATTAGGGGATTTTATTTATTATTATGCTTAGCTTGTTTTGGAACTATAATACTTCCAAACTACTGCTACAACACATAGTTTGGTGTTGTTATTAAGAAAATGGGGCACAAAATATTATGAAATTATTGCAGATAATTGCAAACATGTCTATGGATTTATAATTCATGCTCAATATCCTATTTAATTTAGGCCAAGAGAAGAGTGCAATAAAATAAACACATTTCCATGTATGTACTATAGATGTGCAAACGATTCGAGCTTGAATTGATTTGAGCTTGAAACAAAATGCCCTTAAAATAAAAGGCCTATTTCAAGCTTAAAATGAAACAGCCCCATTTAGACTCAAACTGTTTCAAGCACCATTTTGAGGCCTGTTTTTCCAGAGAGACCTGATCTACCCAACCCCAATTGGTAAACCCCAATTTTTCAGGGGAGAGCTAGTCTACTGATTGAGGTCGGTGGGTAGACCAGCCCTCCACTCTGGACTTGGCAAGTTGGCCTGTCTCAGAGGACTGGTCTACCTGGTAGACCAGTCCTCCAAGGTGGGTCAATGTGCAAAGTCCAGAGCGGAGGGATGTCTACTCACCGCGTGAGGCAGGTAGACCAGCTCTCCGGACTTAGCACATAGATAGGCCCGCCTTGGAGGACTGGTCTACCTGATGACCCCAATTGGTAGACCAACTCTCCCCTGAAAAACAGGCCTTGAAATAGTGCCTGAAACACTCAAAACATTTTGAGGCTGATTCGTCAAAATAGTTGATGAATTGATTTGGAGATTTTGATTCATTTTGAGCTTGAAACAAATTGCAAGTTCCATTTCATGCACATCTCTAGTATGTAAAGTAAAGTTGTACCATCGAGTTGGTGTTGACTCCTGGTGACCACAGAGCCATGTGGTTTTCTTTGGTAGAATATAGTAGGGCTTTACCATTGGTACCTGCTTTACCATCAGTATAGCACCCAGAGAAGGCAAAGCTAGTGGTATGAAGTTATGCATATTAATATTGAGGTTAATTAAATAAGTAACCTCAGTAATGTAGAAGAATTTTGAAGATGTAGCTACAGTGGAACTCTTATCATGAGAAGTTGGACAGTTGCTTGTAAGCAACAATCCAATTATAAACATTAAATATCAGCAGGTGGTGGTGGTGGGTGCAAAATATTTCAGTTAGGAGCCCTATTCATTTTTCAGGTCTTCTATTGTTCCTTTCAAGGCCATTTGGGTACATTTCTGTTCATTTGGGACACTTTGGAAAGTCTGGGTTTTTAGTAGTTTTTGACACCACTACTTACCACATTTACATGGAAGTAAGTTTTATTCATTTCTGTAGAACTTTACTCCATATTGTATGCTTATATATGCTGGCACACACACACACACACACACACACACACACACACACACACTACTGGTCAGTGCTGATGCAAGTACTCAGTACACAGTACTCAGTAGTAATACTGTCAGATGTTCCAGAATGAGAGAGGTAGTTATGTCAACATTTCATGATAGAAGGAGTTGCAGGGAGGGGGTTACCTAATAGGCACTTTTGCCTCTCCTTGCTTAATAGCATGAAGTAGCAGCTAAAGCCAGTCCAGGCAATGCTTAAATTGCAGCTCTTTTTCATTTTTAAAAAAATTCTAAAAAGAAGTAAAACCACTTTCATATTTGCTACACAATATTCAAGATAATAGCTTGTTCCTTTATGAACAAGAAGAAATAGGCCAAACATAGCCGACACTGAAAACTGAGAAATACTTTCTACACTATGCACTGCTGCACATAATCTCCAGACAGCTATGTTGAAAAATCGCAAACAACTATCAGAATACAAACTTGAACACGAGCTGCAGCTACTGAAAAATGCCAGGGAATTAATATTTTCCGATCAAAATCTTTCTAAAGCTGTTGCTTGTCCTTCTGCCTTCTTCGGTGTCTTTTTCAGGGTAAATTTTTAAAAATAAGGAATACACAAATGTCTAACTTGAAGCTCATGTGAACTGACAATGTCAAATCATCTGTATTTATACTGATCTGGTTTAACCACCGATTTGAGCCAGGTCCATTCACTTCTACAACTAGCTTTTACAAACATCTTTACAAATTGTGCTGGTTCAATTAATATTATGCAAACATATAGTCATACTATGATTAACTTTTCAGTTTGGGTTTCATACTACCTCCTGTGTCTAAACAGGATTTCCTAAAAGGGCTTTGAGAAGCTGGCAGAATTTTATACAAATGCAATTAATGTGAAAGCATAAGACTGCACTATTTTAGAAGTATTCCCAGTAATAAAACATCCACATATTAGCTTTGCTGACTACTAGTAAAAAGTAGCAGTCATGGGTTCTTTCTATATATATAGCATGAAGACAATAAAATGAAAGTGGTCCCAAATCATAGAGGCAACATAATAGCTATAAATACTTGAGTGGGGGTGGGGGTGGGGTTATATTGAGTGTATTGGTTGGGTGGCTATTAGCTTGTTTCTGTGATGGTAAATTTCTGCATAGTTCACAATGCAGCAGTATAGGCTGCACCACTGTGAGGGGATACAAAAGCATCCCAAGCAGCTCCACCCTCCATCATTCTCTTCCTGGACACCACCCCTTGTTCACAAAACCCCTTTCAATTATACTCTTTGTTGGCAATGTTTACTTTTTCCATAGAACTCTCCCTCTCCCTCTCTCAATCTCTCCTCCCCTCCCTCCACACACACACACACACACACACCCGCCCTGCTCTCTTTCTTGTTTCCAGTCTTCTAGGCAGCCAGCTAGCGGGAGCCAGAACGGAAGGTAAGGAAGGAGGAAGGGTGATCCCAAGCAAGACCCAAACAACCTGCGTCAAAACTTAAAACTCTTAAAAGCTGCAGCCACAACAACACTAAGTTTAAATAAGATGCTTCCACCACATCGGTAGCTGTCATGTTGCTTCTCTCTCAGAATAGATCTCAAATGCCCTGTATCTGACATTAGTCCCAGCCACATGATCCCACAAAGTAGTAAGCATTTTAATTTTTTTTTTCAGTATAGTTCCCCTTTCTACAGTTTTAACGGTATTTTCCAACTGAGTGTTTTGAGACGGGCGAGGTTATTCATCAGCAACAAACAGCAGCAATGAAGGAAGCTTCCACTGTGCTCTGTTGTCTCTGGGTTCCAGAATGGCTTCAGCTTTTTGCTTTGTACAAAAGTAGTTCATTCCTTTCATGTCTGAGATACAATATAAAGTGCATGTTATATTATACTACAAAACCTGACAAACATATTCTAAACTGACAATGCAAGATGAAGGCAGGGTGATTCATAAGATTTTCATGTACAGATTTTCAAGAACAGGATTACAACGATTAAAAAGAAAGAAAAACAAACTTTATTTTAAGAGCTTTCTTTGCTATGTACTTGGGCAAAATTAACTGAGGTATACAGTAGGTGTGAATAGTTTGATCATCAGGAGTCATGTGTCACTCACATATATGTCACCTGGAAAATATGGAAAACAAGATATCCACCAGCAAGGCTGAGAAGACCCCATAAGGTGCTCAAATCTGTTTTGTGTATTTCCCAATACATAATCAAATACAAGCCAGCAAAATGTATCCTGTACATATAATGAAAGTATTTCTTATGAAGTAGTATCCTCTATAATAAAGAGCTTGAGTCTGATCCCATGTCCCTGCGGCGGGGGAAGCAGAAAAGGGGAGGCTGACGGTGGCGGGGGGGCCTTGCCCAGCCGGGGAGACCGGCCGCGGCATGGAGGCTGACGGCAGCGGGAGGGGGAATGGCAGCGCGGGGCCCGGAGTGCACAACTCCCCTGCCGGGAACGCAGTGGGCCCCGATACCAGGGGCAGAAGGTGAAAATGAGGGGAGCGGTGGCTGACCAGCAGCCGGTCGCAACAAGCGGCAGCAGTGGCCATGGCAGGCCGCGTGGCGTGGCGGGCCCGCCGCGGCCGACATCGGACCCAGTCGCCGCTTCCTGCTGCTGCTTCGCCGCTGCTTCCAAAACTGATCACTGTTAACTGTTTGCCACCTGGGAGGAGGAGCGGAGGGCCAGTAAGAAAAAAAATGCAGGGGGAGGGGCAAGAGGGAGTGGGGCAGGGGGAGGGGCAAGAGGGAGGGGGGCATGGGGAGGGGGAAGGGCAAGAGGGAGTGGGACGGGGGGAGGGCAAGAGGGAGTGGGGCAGGGGGAGGGGGAAGGGCAAGAGGGAGTGGGGCAGGGGGAGGGGCAAGGGCAAGAGGGAGTGGGGCAGGGGGGAGGGGCAAGGGCAAGAGGGAGTGGGGCAGGGGAAGGGGCAAGGGCAAGAGGGAGTGGGGGAGGGGGAAGGGGGAGGGGGAGGGCAAGAGGGAGTGGGTCATGGGGGAGGGGGGAGGGCAAGAGGAAGTGGGGCATGGGGGAGGAACTCTCCCCTACTAGTGCCCGTTATTTTAATGGGCTTGAAAACACTAGTCTATACATAATATGCATATTTGTCATCTGAGAATTCTCTTCAGAACTGTCCTTTTAATCCCAATTAAAGTAATTTTGTACATTAACAAATATTAACATTTTCACTGAGGAATAGCCTTCATTGTTTTGTGCTTTGATTCTATATTTGATTAAACCTAACAAATCTTTAGATCAAAAGATTATCCTTTCAAGGGTATCATCTCAAGTGTTTGCAAAAATGAAAACAGGCTTACAGCAAGATAAACATCATAAAACTAATCAACAGATACACCATATATACTATGTAATGATAACTATCTGTCTGACATAAAATAGGAATATACAATAAAGAAAATATTTCTTTTCTGGATTAGCATTCTTTCTAAACTATTCATACCTTGTTTTGGAAAATTCCTCCCATCTCCCTGATGTATAGATAGACCAGTATATTGTAGGGGTGGTTTTTTTACCAGGAAAGCCAGGTTCCCTATGGATGGAAGAGATTTCTAGACTAATTAAAACTCTTGGAAGCGCAAATTCACACACACACACACACACACACACCACACTCCTTGCAAAATCCAGTAGCTATGGCCATAGCTCGACAGTAGAGCATCTGCTTTGCCTGCAGAAGGTTCTAGATTCAGTCTCTGGCATCTTCAGGTAGGGTTGGGAGAGATTTCTGCCTGAATCCTTAAGCCGCCTTCGGACATCACAAGAAACCGGAGACAACTATGCCAGAGGTTCAGGTTTGTGGTTGACTGAATGTGCAAACATGTGGTTCCGTAATAAAAGCAATCTGAGGTTAACAACCACAAACTTGAATTGTCACCCTTGGTTCCTCCTCAGGCTGCTGCCACTTGAAAGTCCCTCCCTCTCTCTGTCCCCTGCTGGCTGCTGCAGCTGTCCTTCATGAGAAGGAGGAATCCTGCACAGCCAGCCCCCCCCCACCTCCAGTCTCCCAGAGTTCAGATCTGATCATCTAGGAGTGTGACAGGGGAGATGGGGGTATCCTGTTATGTGCGAAGGTGGCCTTAGAGAGCCATTGTCAGTGTAGAGAATGAGCTAGATGGACCAATGGTCTGACTCAGTATAAGGCAGTTTCCTATGCTTAGCAGAAGTAGCTAAGTAGAGAACCTAGTGAGGAAGGCATGTCAGGGAGAAAGGAAGAGGTCAAAGGGAGGGAGGGAAATGGTCTTTTCTGGTCTGTGCTCTGCCCCTCCACAGCAAATTATCACAGCTCCTGATATTTTGATATGTAAAATGCTTTTATATGCAATACCTTTATTGGCAATCAGCTGTGTACAGACACAAACACATACACAGAATAAGCAATGACAGCTTGGTAGGACAATGGAACAATGAAAAGACCACTGTTTCATAACCACCACTGAGTCAATGATGTTCCCACAATTTGATTCTGCTTTCACAAGAAAGAGAAATGTCTGAAATGAGAGCTATTATATGACATCATAAGAACGTAAGAACAGCCCTGCTGGATCAGGCACAATGCCCATCTAGTCCAGCATCCTGTTTCACAGAGTGGCCCACCAGATGCCTCTGGGGAGCCCACAGGCAAGAGGTCTTTCAGGGCTCCATCCCATCTCCGATGCTTTTTAACATCTACATGAAAGCGCTGGGTGAGATCATCAGGAGATCAGGAGCAGGGTGTTATCAATATGCTGATGACACCCAAATCTATTTTTCCATGATATCATCATCAGGTAGTAGCATAACCCCACTAAATATCTACAGGCCGTAATGGACTGCATGAGGGATAATAGATTGAAGCTGAATCCAAACAAGACAGAGGTACTCATGGTAAGGGGTCATACTTTGAGGGACGTGATAGATGTTCCTGTCCTGGATGGGGTTGCACTTCCCCACAAAGGAACAGGTACGTAGCTTGGGAGTGTTTCTGGACCCAGGCCTCATTTAGGCTATGGCCAGGAGTGCGTTCTATCAACTTCAGTTGATTCAACAGCTGCATCTGTTCCTTGAAGATAATGATTTCAGAACTGTGGAACACTGTAACCTCTAGGTTTGACTACTGCAATGTGCTCTACGTGGGTATGCCTTTGTAGGTGGTTCGGAAACTTCAGTTGGTTCAAAATGCAGCAGCTAGATTGGTCTCTGGGGTTTCTTGGAGAGACCACATTATGTCTGCCAGTTGTTTCTGGGCAAAATACAAAGTGCTGGTAATTACCTTTAAAGCCCTAAACAGCTTAGGACCAGGTTACCTGCCAAGAAATTAGGACCAAGAAAAGGAAGTACTTTTTTATACAACACATAATCAACTTGTGGAATTCTCTAACAGAAGATGTGGTGACAGCCAGCAAACTGGATGGCTTTAAGAGGGGTTTGGATAAATTCATGGAGAAGAGCTCTATCAACAGCTACTAGTCTGAAGGCTATAGGCCACCTCCAGCCTCAGAGGTAGGATGCCTCTGAATACCAGTTGCAGGGGAGTAACAGCAGAAGAGAGGGCATGCCCTCAGCTCTTTCCTGTGAGCTTCCCAGCAGCACCTGGTGAGCCACTGTGTGAAACAGGACACTGTACTAGGTGGGCCTTGGGACTGATCCTGCAGGGTTGTACTTATGTTCTGGAAGAGCACCTTCTTTTGCATGATCCCCACTGCACATTAAGATCATTGAGAGAGGTCCTTCTCCTGATCCTGCCAGCTCGTCTAGCAGCAACTTGGGAGCGGGCCTTCTTTGTAGTTGCTCCTGGGCTGTGGAATGTGCTCCCTATAGATATCTGTGGCCTAACATCTTTGTCAAGTTTTAAAAGAGCCCTTAAGGCACATTTTTAAAAGACTGGCTTTTAGTAATCTTTGAATGTTTTAACTTGTTTTAACTCACTGTCGTTTTAATCGTTTGTTTTATTGTGTTTTTCTTGTATTTATGGCCATGAATCACCTAGAGCCTTCAAAGCCAGGCAGTATACAAATAAAATACATAAAATAAAATAAAATAAAATAAAATAAATAGCTGCATTCACTTGTTTCAATGATGAGATGGAAGTCCTTATGTGCTCCTTTTCCTTTTCTTGTCTGTCTGTCTGTCTGTCTGTCTGTTTGTTTTATTTGTGCTTTCCTTTTTGTGTTGTGGAAAAACTGAATTTAAAAGATTTAAATAAATAAATAAATAAATAAATAAATAAATAGCTGCATTTAAGCCACTGAAAAAAGCTGCAGTACATTTAAACCGGTTGTAAACCGCCCAGACACATAAGTTTTGGGCGGTATAAAAATATGAAAATAAAATAAATACATAGCTAGCTAAATAAATAAATAAATAAATAAATTTAGTCACTAATAGGTATAGATTTCATAAGGTTTATGAATACCTGGATTATGTTATTGTTACGGTTTGGGCTGTATGTATATATTTTTCTGGTCAATGATCATAAATAAACAAAACTGAACTATTTACAGATTACTTAATTTGCTTGAGAAATATGAGTTTCTGCTGGGGTATAGCATCTCCATTTTGCAGCCCTATCTACCAGCTGAATGTCATGTTTGAGTTTCTCAACAGAGAGAGGCCTGCTTCACAGCAGAATGCTCTCATAGGGCAGAGTGATGGAATTTTTCTTTTCCTGTCACCACTAAGGGGGTTCCCCTATGGTGAAGGGAACGAAAAGCATGATTTAATGTTCCAGAAGGGTGGAAAGGGGGCTCAGAGCTTCAGATGCTGCTTTCTGAGTGGGCAATTTCACTCTTTGTGGCAAATGGGATGTCCCTATGGAATTTACCGTATACTAGCTTGAAAAGAAAAGGATTAAGGCCCTTTAAAGGATGGAAATGTAACAAAAGAAGCACTTTTATGATGTAACAGCATAAAATAAGGAGCTCCATTGTGCAATTGATTGCTAAAGATCTTTGAATTGAGCAGCATACATTGTAGGCCTTGTTCCCTGAGGGTTTGGAGGCTTGTACAAAATGATATGTCTACACTAGAAAAAGAGTATAGCTCTCATTTAGGGGCAAATAAGAGATTATTGGTTTGTTTCTACATCATTTTTTCCACACCTACTGAAAAGTGGCCTGTAGGGAGATTATACTCTAGTGAAAGTTGCTGCTAATTAAAACAAGTAATTAGTGTTCCTCCAGGCTTTGCGGTTTCACTCACTTTTGCCCGCCAGACAACATTAGTTTAAAAGCAATCCAATTTCTAGCAATAACAGACTGTAAAAAAGTCATTTAACAAGTATATAAGTGTAAGGTTACAGTTCAGGCTTTGATTTATCTCTTCCTGGCTATTTAGAAACACCATACCAAAGTTTGTGAGGGTGTGGAGGAAGGCAATTAAACATTTTTAAAATATATTTTTTAAAAAAATTAAAATCCATTAAAAGCTAGTTCATTTACAAAGATATCTGAGGCTGTAAGAGGCTGTTCTAAAACCACATTTAGGAAGCCAAAATTCAATTTAATGCAGTTTCCTTAGAGCAGGCCCTCACTTAGCATTTTGTAAACAGATCATTTCATTAAGTCCTTTTGTTCTGGCTCCTGCATCTGCTGAAATGGAGACTTGTTATTGACTCTAACTCTCCTTGACGTGAATAGAAGCAGTTAAGTTTAATGTATTACTGCTTTACGCTGCCATGAGACAAACATGATTATGTATATGTGTTGTTGTTTATCCAAAGCTCTTTGTAACCTGCATAGATTAATCTGAAGGTTCAAATGTTGCTTTATCCTTAAAAGGGTTATGATAGTAAAGAAGATATATACCTATAATGGAATATTGGCTTCTGACTATGCGTTTGTTTATGATGCTATTATCATTTCATAATTGGCCAACGCTGACCCTGTGATCCAAAAATGTTTTACGTTAGATTTTGCTATGTAGGAATATATTGCAGAATATGCACTAGAATTTTGCTTTGCATTTGAATGCACACACTATTGGGATGTTTTACATTCCAGATGTTTACTGATTCACAGAGTGTGCAACCTGCAGATCATAAGCAATAATCCTGGGTCACAATCCACTGGTAGCATTTTCTGCTCAAACTCAGTTAAAATTGGTGGCAGTGTCTCAAAAACATGTCAGAATTGTGCCGGTGATGGTATATTCAGGCATTTCCTGCTGTTTGAGGCGGCGTGGGGGTGGGGGGTGATGCTGGGATTTTTCACCTGTTCAGCCAGTGGACACTGATTTGTTGGTTTTTTTAAGCCTGGTTTACTAGCATTCCTCGTGAAGAATGAAGCCAGAAGAAGGAAATATGATTCCTGATAAGGTAGCAAAACATTTTACACAGAACAGAAGATGGTTTAGCAGTCACCACTAGAAGGGCTGTAATACAACACAAAAATGTCATTTACAACTGGATATTTTTTCCCCCAGCCAGATACCACTAGAAAAATCTCTACAATGGGACATATTTCTTTCACAGCCTTCATTTTAGATGAAAAGAGACTTTGCTATCGCAAGGAAAAAAGGTGGAAGGAAATCTCTATGCCTAATCATTTCACTATTTTTTTCACTCTGTCAAAAGATTTTGGAGGCAGTTTAAAGAACATTATTCACCACCACCAGTGCTTTTTTCCCCAACCAGGTATTTATGCAATATCCCTGTTCATGTTCATTCTAATATTAAAAATGTGGGAGGGTGGAATTTTGTAACATAAATATGGCATTTTACATAGTATCTAAAAGCATTACTTGAGGGAACTGTAATAATTTTGATCAGTTCTAATAAAAATAAGGACAATGTAAAATTATATTCTGGCTTGCTTTTTCCTCCCCCTCCCCTCTCTCCCCCAGTAGACCTTGTATAATACATATGGCATTAGTTTGGTGGGTCCATTCTAGAAAATCCTGAAACTCTTTTGTATTATATTACATTTACTGTTATTGCCAATTGGCATGGTTCATTCCGGGGTGCACACAAAAGTATTTTTGCTTGCTAAAAAGCCCTTTTTAGGAAGCAAAAATCACTTTCAGTTATTCAAACACTTATTTCAAGGTGTAATCCACTAGGATTATAGTATAATCCAGAAGGACAGTCACCTCAGCAAGCCTCTATAAAATTAATGGGAGCATTTCCATGCTCTTGAGCAGCTCCCATTCATTTTGATGAGGTCTGTTTTCATCGCAGGATATCTTACCAGCGAACTGTGCCCATAGTTTCCACTGATCCAGAAACCTGCCTTTATGCTTTGTATTGATGTATTCCCAGCTACTGCTCTAGCAGAGCAGCCCTTAGGGCACCAGAGGGCAGAATCTGCTGTGACATACATGGACACTAAACCCTTTATAGATGAGCTCAAAACTGTACAAGGCTGTATAATAGCTCTAATTTTATGTAACAAGCAATATTTGCACAGCAATTCCATTATCAGGCAGAAGACTATTTTAGAAGTAATTTAGGAACCAGAACAGTATTAATGCTGAGTCTGAGTAAAGAGCAATCCCTTTCGATAATCAAGATTCTTGTCCTGCTGTTTTTGTTTCTGTGCTGAAAAAGGTTTTTTGTCCTGCTTTGTAGATGATTTTAATAATTATTTCATATTTCTGAAAATATAACTTCACTGTAAAATACCCACACCATATTTAGATGTATGTTTCTAATGTATATATGTTTCTAATTGCAAGGGTTTTTCTTTTCATTTAGCTGATGTAGACATTCATGACTGCACACACTGCTTTCTTTCTAACTGCTGCATGCAGTGGTGTTCTTACCCCTGGACTTCAGGGCCAAAGACCAGGGCCTCCACACCCCCTGGGGGCCCCCAAATACTCTTTTGTCTGTCCTTTGTGGTGTGGTCACTGCTTAACTTTCAGTGGCTCCAAAGATCTTTATGTCCAGGCTCGAAAATTAACTAGGTGCACCCCTGGCTGCATGAAATCTATTTCCTGGTTCCCAGACTGAATACCAACATACTTGGTCAGATATGTGTGATAGCTAGGACCCCAGTCCAGCATGGGCACTGCATGCACAGAGAAGATTGCCTGCTGGATCAGATACTGCAACTATAAGTCATCATTTCTGAGGGTGCTGTTTTCTTTATCTGTTTCCAGTCTCTCCTCCTCTTGTTTCTTCTGCTCTGTTGAGCAAAGCACATCCTCTCATCAGTCTCAAAGAGGTGATCATTGTCAGACAGAGCCAACCATCTGTTGAGTGGGTAGGCACATCAGTCCACAATCATAAGAACAGAAGAACAGCCCTGCTGGATCAGGTCCAAGGCCTATCTCGTCCAGCATCCTGTTTCTCTCAGTGGCCCACCAGATTCCTCTGGGACACCTACAGGCAAGAGATGAAGGCATGCACTCTCTCCTGCTATTGCTCCCTTGCAACTGGTATATAGAGGCATTTTGCCTCCGAGGCTGAAGGAGGCCCATAACCATCAAGACTAGTAGCCATTGATAGACCTGTCCTCCACAGGTTAATTATGTGCTATGCAGAAAAGTGCTTCCTATTCTTATTCCTAAACTTCCTGACAATCGGTTTCACTGGATGACCCCTGATTCTAGTGTTGCCAGGGGTGGGGGGAATGATCTCTCTCCACACCATCCATAATTATGTAGACCTCAATCATGTTTCCCCTTAGTCATATTTTTTCTAAACTAAAACATTCCAGGTGGTGTAGCCTTGCCTCTCAAGGAAGGTTCTCCAGGCCCCTGGATCATCTTGGTTGTCCTCGTCTGCACCTTTTCCAGCTCTATAATGTCCCTTTTCAGATATGGTTAACAGAATTATACACAGCACTGCAAATGTGATTGCACTGGAGATTTGTATAACAGCATTATGATATTAGCAGTATTAATTTCAATCCCTTTCCTATTGATTCCGAGCATGGAACCAACCAATGCTGCCTGCACATTTTTCTGCACTAGAGCATATATACTTTTAACTCACAGTAATGGTAACTTACTCAAGGGAATTTATATTCATCTTTCAGCAAAACAGTTGAAAGTATTGGCCCCACAGATATATCTGAAAGGTAATAATATGGTCCCACAATAAAGTAGGGTTGCCAATGATGGACTTTTATAGAGGACATGCAACTATTTTGGGGACCAAACAATTCTTTTTGTTTGTGTTGTGGTGTCTGAAGTTTTAGGGAGCAGCAGCTGGAACATTTTGTTCACTTCTAACACTGCTCTTATGAGCAGCTTCTCTTCCTCTGTCTCCTTCCCCTTCCTGCAGACCATCTATCCTGGGAAGCCAGACTGGAGGTTCTTCTTTACTGGCAGGTTGCAGAGACACATGATGCAGAAGCACAGAAAGGTGAGCCCGGCCAGTGCATTTTGTTTCCTTCATGTGGTGGAGCTGCTGGTGGCAGTAAGAAGTTAGCAGTTAGCTAACTAACTTTATTCATTTAGCAGTTAGCTAACAGGGATGTACAAATTGAGTTGTGACTGAATCAATTTGACTCAGATCTGGGTGATTCAAGTGATTCAACCTCTAATTGAATCACCGTTGAGGATGCTTACCAGATGTGATATCGAACTGAATCACCCTTGATTGGAGCTCAAAGTGATTCGGTGATTCAAGCCTCCATTTTGTCCCCAGCAATCTCCATTTTCTCCCCTCCAACCTTCTGCAGTCACTGCCGGGGTGAATTTTTAGGAATTTTTATGTGTGGATTCTCAGTTGTGAAATCCCTTCTTCAAACAGATTCTCTATAAATCCCTTCTTTATAGGGGATTCCCTAGGGGATTCCCTATGAAGAAGTCTTTTCACAACCGAGAATCCACAACACATAAAAATTCCTAAAAATTCACCCCTTTGCCCGATTCATTTGATGATTGGGTGGTAGTTGATATCCATGGGGCCCTGTCACCCTAACACATTTTGGTGCCCCCCACCCTTTAAAAATTTGACCAAACTGATTCAAATTTGAATCAAATCAAATCTGAATTGACCCAGATTTGAAGGCAGCAGATTTGACCTCAAATCAGATCAGGCTGAATCAATTCTAATTTGGATCACATTGCAAAAAATGATTTGTGCACATCCCTATTAGCCCACTAAATTTACTCAATTAGCAGATACCCCTGCTAAATAAGTAAAAATAGGCACCTTTTAAAGTGGTGAATCTCTTCTGTTTATCATGGGGAAAGCAACTGGCCCTATTCAACCCCAGCATAGCAGTCCTTCAGTGGCTGATGCTGGTGTTACCTTGTGTTTCATTTTAAATTGTGATCCCTTTGGGGATGGGGGAGCATCTTATTATTAATATTATTATTTCTTTGAAAACCACGGTGAAACCTGTTGAAAAGTTGTACACGGAACAGTCCACGGTGGTTTGGTTTGAATTCAAACCAAATTCAATCCAAACCACCAATCCACAAACCAGTTTGTTAGAACTGGCCAGTGGTTCAGTTTGTGCTGTCCAAATCTAGTAAGGATTCCCTTTTACAAGCAAAGGGGATCCCTAACTATAAAGGGATTCGAGGGGCAGGCGAAAGGGCACATTATCACCAGCAGCATAGCAGCAGCTCCTCAGTGACCGTGGCTCTGCGGTGGCAGCCTCTTGACCCCACCAATGCTCACACACACACTGCGGGCTGGTGGGCAGCCCAATTCCAGCCTCCAGACATGCACATTTGCAAGGTGATGTAAATAGCCTCTTCACATGCACGGAGGTAACACAAATGGCATGTGCAGAAGTTGGAACTGGATCACCCACTGGACAACAGTGCAATTGGGAAGCACCAGTGGAGCCGAGAGGGACCACTGCTGTGGAGCTGTGCTGGCCAAGGAGCCACCACGCCACCACCAGTAATGTACCCTCTCATCCACCTCACCCCCCACCCCTTGAACCCCTTTTTAGTTAATCCTCTCCTTTGTTTGTAAAGGAGAATCCCTTTACAAGCATAGCTGAACTGGTCAAACCATGCCGGACTAGTTCAATAAAAAACAGGCCCGGTTCAGTTTGAATTCTGATCGGCCAACTTTTGGAGGGGGGGGGGGGCTGTTCCAGTTTGAGCTTGAACCAGTTGGATCAGGCTCGATTCAAAGCAGTTCTGCACACCCCTAAAAGTGGTCTATAAACATTTGTAGACATAGATGACAGCAAGCAAGGGAGACTGTACATGCACCACTATGCCAGGAAACAAAGAGGCTGGCTCAATAGCTAGCTACCTCAACCCAGGAGGTGAAGTTGCTGGCCTGGCTGGGGAGAGCAGCCTGGCTGACTTGTGTGTGCAGTAAAGCTAACCACGAGATGAATTTACAGTTAAGAAACAGGGGGGCCTTGAGAATTCTGTATCTAGACAGCAGACTGAACAGACATACAGTTCACCTGGTCATCAGCTTCATAGTGGTGAGCAGTATTTATTATCAAATTATCCAGTCTTAATCAAAATATGCATATACTGTATAATACCAATAAATATATGCAAATTTTATGCAAATTGGAGGTTTTTTATAAAAAGCTTTTGGAGCCTTTTGTGTGTGAAAAGTGTCCTTTATTTCCACTTTTTGGGTGGTGAATGTCGACTTTTTTCACCATCTGGACCTGGCAACCCTACAATAAAGTTGTTGTCTGTCTCCTTCAATGACACAAACGGGCTATGAAATATGTCAGTTGCTATCTACCTTTCATATGTTACTTGATGCTAAATCACTCATTGTGATTCCTGCATACCATTTCCAGGCTAAATTTGCAGAACAAGTGATGCTGAGGCGTTTTTCATGAGCAGCCAAGCTCAAATGTAGGCAGCCTAGCCTGGGCTTAGCTGTCCGTAAAAACCACCAGGATCTATGTGGATCCCAGTGGTGCCATGGCACCAAACCCAGCACCAAAGCCTAGCCCTTGGCCGAGGTTAAGGGCACAAACGCACCCTTAACCCAGCTGCTGAGATTGTGTGTCAGCACAGACTGCATGCAGCTTGTATTTGACACAGAGAGCACCTGTCCCCTGGAGCACCTGTCCCCTAGAGGAATCCCCCAGTGGACCACCCTCGGCACACAATGCACTGTGGGATACCCGGAGGCCAGAAGAACAAGTCCCAGCCCCACAGTGATCCGCCCTCACCTGCACTGCACATAGCAGTGTGGATCATGTGGGAGCATGCGCCTGTTCTCACCAAGCACAGGATTATCGTCTGGAGGGGGGGCAGGGGGGAGGCAAGATTTGTGAATCCTTTTCCCCGCCCACCTGCCCACCTGCCTGGTAGGTTGTGTGAATGGCCCCATTGTGGCATTCTTTGTAATGTGATAGAGCTTGAATTGTTTTGAAAACAGGGCAACCCTTGTTTCCTGGTTCAGGGGAAAACACCCTTTTACAAACAGAGAGCATAATGCTACTTCATATACAGGTTATTTCAGATTCCAAGGGAACAGCGCTAATATAATGTGACATGGTAACAATAATAACTTTCAGCTTCTGCACACTGCTTCATAGGTGCAAAAGGCTAATTAACCTAGTTTAGGAATGTGGTTTTTCTTTATGTTTCGTTTTTTAAAAACCCCAACAATATAGCATCTTGTGTGTATTTACTCTTGTTCTCTAGGTTAGTGTGTTGCTCATTTTTAAAGAGCGGATATCTTAAAACAGACTAATATTTATATTAGAAGTAATATCACTGGAACATAGGAAGCTGCCTTATAAGGAGACAGACCATTGGTCCATCTAGCTCAGTATTGTCTACACAGACTGGCAGTGGCTTTTCTAAGGTTGCAGGCAGGAGTCTCACTAAGGCCTGTTTTAGAGTTGCCAGGGAGGGAACCTGGAACCATCTGTATGCAAGCATGCAGGTGCTCTTCCCAGAGCAGCCCCATCCCCTAAGGGGAATATCTTACAGTGCTCATACATGTAGTCTACCATTCAAATGCAAACCAGGGCAGACCCTGCTGGGCAAAGGGGACAATTCATGCCTGCTACCACAAGACCAGCTCTCTTCCCCTGTAAGGTTTCAAGCAGGAGTCTCTCCCAGTCCCAGCCCAACTAGGAGATGCTGCCAGGAACTGAATGTTGGATCTTTTGCATGCATAGCAGATGATTTTCCACTGAGCTACCACCCCATCCCTTGAGAGGGATATCATAAAGCATTCACCTTTTTAAAAAATCCATTTATATATTTATTTATTTGTCACATTTATATCGCACCCTATATAAAAAATCTCAGGGCAGTTTACAATCAAATCAAAAGCTAAAAATCATGTAAACAGATTAAAGTTATCATAAATACAACTTTAAAACTTTAAAACATCTTAAACTAAAACCCTGATAAAACAGATGTTTACAAAAGTCAACAACCAGCGATGGGGAGATTCTGATTTCATTCGGGAGTGTGTTCAGAACCTTGGGGCAACCCTAGAGAAGGCCCAGTTTTGGGTCAACAGCAAGTGAGCCAGCGGCAACTGCAACCGTGCCTCCCCTGATGATCTTAATAGGCAGTGGGGTTAATGAAGAAGAAGGCGTTATCTTAAATATCCTGGGCCCAAGCCTGGGAGCAGATGCAGAAAAACAATGAGGAGGCCTGCAGGCCTCAGCTCACACCCCTCTTAGCACACAGACTACATCAGATTCTGTAATAACCAGGAACCCAACTCTTAAAGATATAGCAACCCTTCTACTACTTATTCCATATTCACACATTCCATATCAGCATATTCCTGAGGGGGGGGAGTACCTTGCACATGTGTAGAGTTTTGTTCCCTGCCAATTTAACTCGTCTCTTCTTGCTTTTGGTAGGCCACAAGCAACCAGACTGAAGAAGTCAAGCAACTGGAGTGGACAGCTAAAACCTTGTCTTCCTGAAGGAAAAGAATACCCTTCTATGATAGCAGGACCTCTCCGGGAGCTCTCAGTGTGTCTGTCAAGATTACCTCAGTGAGCTGCTCTGTTAATAGGTGTGTTGTGTGACTGAAGAGGAAAAGAGCATGTGATAGCACAATTTAACTGTTCTCCTTTGCTGCCCGAAAAAATACCCAGTAATGCCAGTGCAGCTACTTCCTTAGTGCCTTTTTGAGGTCAATATGGGACTGACTTCTCATTATAATGATAAATCTAGAAAGAAGATTTCTCTCTTCTCAGAGCTGAATAATTTTGTTCCTGAGTATGATGATGTGATGGTACTTTCAACTACAAATGTTTCATGTAGCCTTGCCCCCTCAAAGGTCTCCGTGAATATCATGTTGGATATTTTATCACTGTATTTATCATAACAATGACAACTTCATGTGACTTGTCAGGAAAGGGGTAACCATCAAGGGCGGAGACACCATTGAGCAGACAGGTTCAAAGAACCGAGGCCGCTGCCAATCAGGGGGCGTGCCTGGCGCCCCAGCCACACCCACTGCATCTGACATCAGATGCAGGGGTGTGGCTTAGTTCCCAAATGGGGCCTCACAGCCCCGTTTGAGAGTGAATACCAGCCAGCACTGTGTTCACAGCGTGGCCAGGAGCTGCTCTTCCTCCCGGCCACATTGCGAACGCAACACTGGCCGGTATTTGCTCTCAAACAAGGCTGCGTGGCCCTGTTTGGGAGTGAAGCCATGCCCCCTGTGTCTGGCATCAGACGTAGGGGCATGGCGGGGGGCACCAGCGGGAGGAACACAGGCCCCCCGCTGGCTTCCTCCGCCAGTTGTAACCATGTTCTAAAATGATTTCATCTTTGAAACACTAGTGAACATTGTGAAGAGTAGCAAGGAAATTGGTGGAGAGTGTCTTTCTCTGGGAAAGGAAAAATGGTATGCTAGATCAGGGTCTTGAATTCTAGAAGAGCCTGGGCTATTCATATTATCCATCACTTCTTACATCAATTAACAAAATACAACTTATGCCTGACTTGAATTTTAGAACTGCACAAATGTTCTTTTGGAATTGCACATTTCCCCTTAGAACTGCATATTCGTCTGGTTGCATAGTAAATAAAAAGTCTCTTAAAAGAATTTTAAATATTACTTCCCCTGCCCATGCCTTCCAGTTTTGCACCTATCAATTCATAATCTAGCACTTTTGTCCACTGAAATGTGCAGCTAACTGAACTGTACTATGTCCTATATTTGAAATTTTGTCTCGACTATGCATGAGTTAGCCCTCGACTCAGTTTATATTAAATGCTACAACTGCAATATATTTAAAGATAGATACATTTTCTGTACCATTATCTAAGTCAGAAAGTCCTGGATCAAAATTAACAACAGTCAAACTTCACTTTTAACCTGGACTTAAGGGCATTCATTTCTGCTCATGCTTGTAGTGTACACATAAGACACAGGTTCCAGAGGAAAGATCTCAAACAAAGCACATTATACCCTGTGTTAAAACATGTGTTAATGCCTTACATAGACTCATAGCAACATATTTAGTAAACCACCAATTCCTAAAGCTTCAAAAGAAGTAGATTGCAGGTTGTTGAAGGTTAGATAAGACAACAATTGCTGTTTTATCATGAACAGGTTGTCTTTGAACCATCTTGTTCCCACTGAGTCAATGAAAGAGGACTCTGTCACCTTTAGGCACCTCTTCTTGAAGCTAGTTCATGAGTTTTATGAAGACATATCTACTATTCTTTGTGACATTAGTGAAGTTTAGTGAGTTCCTGCAGCACAAAACACCCTCTGAAATACTGGTGATAACTTATTTTTCCCAGTTTGATTCCCTGATATGTCCAAGATTGATTCATTGCAATGAAAAGCAATGTTTGTAAGCTTTGTACATTATTCACTTAATGATTATGTTGTTGTTGTTTTACATTAAACCATAATTGGGTATTTTAGCTCAAGGGTCAAACCAGTGGCATAGCAAGTGTTTGGCCACCCTCTCAGAAAAATCTTCACAACACCATAGGCACCGCAACAAGGTTTTGCATTTTATTTTTTGGCAGCAGCCATTACTGCTACCCAATGCAAAGCCCTCCCCCAAGTCCACATTCACATCCGGTGCCGTGCGGCCATCACCACTGTTGCTGCCACTACTCCTGTCTCGCACCCCATGGCTGCTTATGAGTCATTTTGCACTGCGGTAAGGGGCTGAAAACCCTGATGTTTGCGACAGTTAATACTGGGGTGTTTGCCTCCGGAAAGCCCATAGTCATGCTGGAATTTGCATGGTGATTTCATGCAACAACCTACATTGTTGTAGTCCCAACAGACCACCTGGGGTTGAACCATCTGTGTAGAGGCGCAGTCACCACTGATGTTTTGGAGATCATGTGCCCACTATCCACACAATCCCCTTGCAAGGGGTGAGAGGGGGTCATGATCTGGAGCCACAATTCCTGGTGTTGCTTGTCCCATGGGAGGTCTGGCTCTAATAAGACCCTCACTTGTCATATCTCTGCCAAAGGTTTCCAGCAAAATCCATGTTTCCACAGTGAATTATATCAAAATACTTCACCAGGGCTGGACCCCGAGTGGGCTGAACCTACATAACTACCCCCATGTAGATGGTGAACACAGAAATCCAGTTGGCCCAATTGGGTTCAATATGCTTGCCTGTTCACCCTCCTTGGGTACCAACTCAGATTCCCTAAAGAACTGGAAAACATCGACAGACACTCTCCAATGCACTCTTTAGTGGTGGGGAGAAGGTGATGACCCAGGAGCAAGGAAACCCCACCATATGGATAATTTTAAGATGCCACTGACACAGGCAACACCGCTGCACTACTGGACACTGTGTTAGGCCAAGCAGCCAAGCCAAAAACCGTGCCACACCTGGTTACATGCCCCCCTAAGGAGAAAATTGCTGTTCTGAGACCCAGATGGCCAGCAGTGTGGCCCAGCAAAGGCCCCTTGCTGATCCATGGGCACACCTGAAAAGAACTGTGGGTACCACCCTAACTGGCACATGGGTCAAGGTAAAACTCCAACTGGTGTCTCATCTGCTCCTGCATCTGAAGGTATCCCTTCCTTGGGAAGTGGGGCTGGCACAGGGATTTGAGAGCTGTTGTTCTGTGTGAGATCCACAGGCTCATGATCCACAGTATGGGTGAAGCACCATCATCCTCCAACCTAGCCAAGAGATCAGATAAAGCCTGGGTTCGCTTGGCCTGCTTTGCAACTTTAGTCTCCCTCTGTGGCTGAGCAGGTACACCAGAAGGGCCACCAGGATTAGGGGCAGCCAGTGGGGTTTTCTTGGCTTTTCCCTAAGTGTGCAATCAGAGCATGCACTGGGCCTAAATCCTCATCATAAGAGGACAATTGTGGGGGGGGGGGAGGCCTAGTGGGCTGAACAGGCCTGCCCCGCTTTTCCCCAGCAGCCTTCTTGAGTGACATATCCCCCACCAAAAAAAAAACAACACCCGACACAAGGAAGATAATGAAGAATTGCAATCACCCCCCAAAAAACAAAACAAAACATAGGGAATAAAACCACAGAATACACTGAAAGGAACCCACAAAGGTGGGAAAAACCAGAACAATGAAGGAAGCACTGAAACCAATCCCTAGTATTATTAATATTTATATACCGCCCTTCAAAATAATAATACATAAATAAGACAGTCCCCTGTACCCAAAGTGGGCTCACAATCTTAAAAGAAGCACAAGCTAGACACCAGCAACAGCCAATGGAGGGATACTGTGCTGGGGTTGGATAGGGCCAGTTGCTCGCCCCCTGCTAAATATAAAATAATCACCACTTTGAAAGGTGTCTCTCTGCTCAGTTAGCAACATGCTCAGTTAACCCCCCCCATGAAGCCCCCCCGGGATGTGGCAATATAATAAAAATGAGATAAAGGGAATGCTTGGGGGTTTGGGGGAGAGTGAATGCCCCCCACCGAGGATGCCTCCCATGGGAGCAATGGGGAAATGGGCCACCTGCACCCTCCAGTCACACACCCTGCCCTAGAGGAAGTTAAAAAGAGTGAGGCAGTGACAAACCCCATTTAGCCTGGCAAGACAAGGGCTTGCAATGGCCTGAAAGAATGCCACCATTGGTGTAAAATCAAGGTCCTCCCTCTGATCCTGAGGGAGAGCAATGTAAAGGCCCGATCCACCATGGGCAATCCAGGGCCACCACTGTGCTAGTACTGAAATCACTGCAGCAAGGTGCTGTGGAGAGAAACAAGAGAAATGACAATAGAGTCAGTAGACTCCAATCTTGTAACTTCTCCAACACAGACTGAGTAGCCTGGAGCATGGCCAAAGCAACGACCATGCTAATCATGGCCCCCAACAACCCAATGAAAGCTCCATCAAGCCTCTTGCCTCATTACAAGGCTAGGGCAAAGAGCTCCCCCCCCCCCGCCCCAGACAAGCTGATGGGGTGCGGCAATAGCAACTGCACAATCCAAGGTGCACCATCAGTGTGGCACCGTTCAACCCTGCATCATTGTTTCTTTTTCCAGGGACTTTTTTCAAACTTCCAGATGTGCCCTGACAGACACATGATGACAGTATATTTCAATAGCAGTCAGTTTTTCAGTCCATAGGACTGTCGCCAAATTAACTGAACAACTGCATCCCAGACACTGCAGCTGCCAGAAAGAGCAGACTGAGGGAACAACCAGCCCGCTCTTACAACAAATAGGTAAAAATGGCTCATTTTGCAACATGAATAGACAACAGTCATCTCACAATCAAGACAAAAGAGATTGTTTCAAAGTCAGCTGCCAGTCAATGATATAAAAAAGGCTATTATGAATATAATATGAAACTCAGTATATCTGTCATTGGGGTGTACAAGTAAAGAGCTTTTGAAATCTTCCTCTCTCTTTTTGTCAGCATGTGACCGTACTAAATTCTGTTTTGTTGTTGAATTCCTCTTGGCTGGACGTGCTTCAGAACAGACAACATTCCCATATGATTGCAGCAAACAGTTGAGAATGCATCTGTGTCTAACTAGATCAGAATAGTATTGTGCTATCATGCTGCTTCTGGAGGCTGTTACAGTCATAAGAACATAAAAACATAAGAACAGCCCTTTGGATCAGGCCCAAGGCCCATCTAGTCCACCATTCTGTTTCGCACAGTAGCCCACCAGAGTGTTTTCCCTCCCTGAAATATTCTTCAGTGATTTGTTTAAAAGTCATACTTTGCTTGCGAAACAAAAGATTAAGGGTTCATCACTTATTGGGGCTATTCTTACGATCACAAAAATCGGGCTAGGAAAATCCTAGCCTGATTTTTGTGATCGTTAGAACCACTGGACTCGCAGCCGAGCTCGGTGGTTCCAGAGCGGCTAACCCGCTCCTGTAGCCCACCTCTTAGCCCGGGTTTGCGGAGCGCCAGCTCCGCAAACCTGGGCTAACTGCTCGTGAGTAGCTGCGACGTGGCTGCGTGCTGTGGCTACTTGTGAGTAGACCCCCGGCCGGGAGGCTTAAAAGCAGCCTCCCGGCTCGGGGGTCTCCCCAGTATGCCCTGCGCACTCGCGCAGGGCATATTGGGGCTTCCGGGGGCTGAGCGGCCCCTGAGCTCCCCAGCCCCCGCCGGTTCCGTCTCGGGGCCGACCATCATGTGGGTGGCCGATCTGGCTGCCCAGGGCTCCCTCCCCACTCGTGAGCGGGGAGAGCGGGCTTAGCCCGCTCTTTCCTCTCACCAAATGAAATTGGGTCTCACGGATCGTGAGACCCCGCTCATTCTATAACAGTGGGGCAATTCTCATGATCAACAAAAATCGGGCTAGCAGAGGCTAGCCCGATTTTTGTTGGCTGTAAGAACCACTGGGCTCACAGCTGAGCCCAGTGGTTCTTGAGTGGGTAACCCGTTCGAGAACCCCTGCTAAAAAGCAGGTTTGCGGAGTGAGCGCTCCAGCAAACCTGCTTTTTAGGATCGTGAGTAGCCGCGCCGCGCCTTCGCGCCCACTCATGAGGAGACCCCCAGCCGGGAGGCGAAAAGCCTCCTCCCAGCTCCGGGGGTCTCCCCAGTATGCCCTGTGCGCTTGCGCAGGGCATACTGGGGCTTGTGGGGGCCACGTGGCCCCCACTCCCCCACCCCCCCGCCCGCTCCGTCACGGAGCCAGCCATCGTGTGGGTGGCCAATCCGGCTGCCCAGGGCTCCCTGCCCGCTCTTCCCACTCACTGCCCCAAACCAGGTCTCACTTATCGTGAGACCCGGCCCTATAACTTTTGGATCATGGGGTTTCTTTTTGTATCATGTGCAAAATGGGTTTCACTAAGCAAAGTGCCTGGCAATCTTGATTTCATTCATCCTCACAGTAAACTGTGATACAGATGTCCCTTGTTACCCATGGTACCAGCACCCACTGTTTTGCCTATCCATGGTTGGGTCATAGGGACCCAGTTTCTTTATTCACATGGTAGAAATAGGGTTATTTTTGCCTATTCACAGTTCTTGAGTGGTCGGAAATTACTTCTGATGTCATTTCCTGCTTCCATTTTGTGGCTTTTTTCTACCAATAAAAACACCCCACAAAAAGGAAAATAATAATAATAATAATACATTTTTATTTTAACACACAGTTCCAAATTAAATTGGTTTCTTGACAGCTGTTAAATTCTGATTTTCTGGCTGCTATGCTGTTTGTGTGTATTATCATTTTTGTTATTGTATTTCAACTGATTGTGTTTTATCGGGTTTCTGTTGCTATATGCTGCTTTGGGCTTTTTACGGGAAAGTGGTTTACAAACTTAAGTGATAAAAGTGGCAAGCATACTATGCAAGGGAACAGGGGCAGCTTCAGCACTGCCTGAGCTGGGTCTCATGATCCATGAGAACCGGTTTTGCAGGGTGAGCAGGGAGAGTGGACTAAGCCCGCTCTCCCCGCTCATGAGCTGAGAGGGAGCCCTGGGCGGCTGGATCAGCTGCCCACACGATTGCTGGCTCTGTGATGGAGCCAGCGGGGGCTGGGGGGAGCGGGGGCCAATCGGCCCCCACAAGCTCCAGCATGCCCTGCGTGAGCACGCAGAGCATGCTGGTGAGACCCCCGGAGCCGGGAAGTGGCTTTTTGCCTCCCCTCTGGGGCTCTCCTCATGAGTAGCCACGGTGCGGAGCTGCACCACAGCTACTCACAATCAGATAGCCCGGTTTTGCAGAGTGCTCGCTCCGCAAACCTGGGCTATGGGGAGGGGTACTTGAACGGGTTAACCACTCGAGAACCACTGGGCTCGCAGCCAAGCCCGGTGGTTCTTACGATCGGCAAAAATTGGGCTATAGCCCGATTTTTGCCAATCAGAATAGCCCCCCTGTATCTTTGCATGTGTGTAAACAGCTGCAAGGAGGCTGCATCATAGGAGAACAGTGCTTGGTGGTAAGGACTCCATGCACAAAGTTGTGTGACAACATCTGTTATTTCTAATGGACATCAAGTCACATCACTCTGTGCAAGAAGCCCTTACCACCAGGCACTGCTGTGCTGTGGTGCAGCCTAATTGCAGCTGCTTACATGCTTGCAGGGGCTCAAGCCATGTGCACCCTCTTCTGCAGTGTCTTAGCCAATAATGACTTGATGTCTCATTACTTAATAGCTCATAGCTGAACATGGGAAATGGCTCAACTAAATATTATTGTGTATACCGTGAGGAGAGATGCAAGTTCTACCTGAGGAATTTGCTCCATGATGGCTATTTCACAAATGCTAGACAGTCACCAAGCATCTTTATATATAATTATCATAAACGTAACCATCGCTAATCCCATGCGTGGCAGCTCTTGCAAGAGTTCATGAGCAATCTGGGAATTAGCGACGGGGACGGTTGGTGTCCAGCGGAGAAAAAGTGGAAGCTGCTGGGCTGGCTGGCAGGCTGAGGAGAAGCAGCCGCCGGTGGGCCGAGGAGAAGTAACCGCCGGTGGGCCGAGGAGAAGCGTCTGCTGCTGGGCTGGCCGGCGGGCCAAGGAGAAGTGGCCACCAGTGGGCTGAGGAAAAGCGGCCACCCCCACTTTAAACGATGTCTCTTTGCCCAGTTAGCGGGGGTAGCTTGTAGGCCTGCTCTGTTAGGTTTACACATTTTTTGTGTGTTTACAAACTATATTGGTTCAAGATTATAATTAAGAAGCAGTTGGTTCAGTTAAGAAGCAGATGGTTCAAGATTATAATTAAGAAACAGTTGAGAGCAGCATACCCCTCAGATATTAAAGCTTATTAAGAATAACTGATATCCTTGCCCCCATTTAAGCCTAGCTTTATCTAGCCTCTAATAGTCAAGTTGGCATAAACCCCAAATCAGCCTTAGAAGATGGTGGGTGTTCTCATGGTGGGTCACAAAGAAGAAAAAGAGTTTCACTTCAGCTCAATTTGCAACTGTCCTCTCAATAACAGACCCCTTTGCCCTGCTTCTCACTGAGAAGTCATTCAGTCACATAAAAGCTCTATAGCTCTCCAAAAAACACCACCACGGTGTTATCCTCTATTTCCCAAACCTGTGCAGCTGTGTTGTCTGCCTGCAAGTTACTCTGTGTATAAAACTGGGCAGCATCACTTTATAATGATAGAAAGGGGGTTTTTTTTGGGGGGGGGATGTTTTGTTGTTGTTGTTTGTTTACTGGTAGTTTATGATTTCCTTTATGGAGAGGAAAAGAAGCTGGTAAGCCCAGATTTCAAGAAATATATTTACCTTTGTGCATTTGTACCATTACACTCTTAAACAATAAAATGGGCAACAGCTGTGCTTTATCTCTGTAAAGTGGCTGTAAAGTGGCATCTCTCTTTCTTACTCATCTGAGGAATAATGTGATGAGCAGTGAACACTAGAGGGGGAGCTTAGCCATTCAGGAGAGCTAAATCTCTGCACCCTCCGGAAAAAGCAGCAGAGTGACACTCTGGCTCCCGACTTCAGCAAGCAAAGTTAAGGCTTGGACAGCCAGGGTTCAGAAGCCAAGAGGTCAAGAATGGTAGAGAGCCAATTTATTGTCATTTTCCAGAAAGGCAGCAAATCATAAGTGGAAGTGAGAAATTTAGGGCTTTGCTCCTGACTTTGAGGAGGAGTATTTTAAAAACCTCTCTGGAGGCAGTTTAACATGAAGAGTAGGATTACAGGGATTTTTCTCCCTTCACAAGGACTGCCTGTCATGTAAATGTCTGAGGAGTGATGGAATGAATTATCATAAAATTTTGACAAATTTGATGGCTCAACCAAAGGGGGAAAACAGACATTCCACTTATTGGGTTCTAATAAGACATGACATTTCAAATGAGTTTACATGGCAGTTAGACCTTTGCTTTTTTTGCCTCTTTTTCAGGAGCACTTCTACAAAGAGAGCACTTATTTATATATCTTATTCTTAAGGAAGATGAGAAAACACTCCCATATTAATGACACTGTGATATATAGCTATATACATTACACACACACTCACACTACAGTAGGGGTGTGTGTATGTGTCTGTCTATCTATCTATCTATCTTTATCACAAACACGTCTATCTATCTGTCTATCTATCTATCTATCTATCTATCTATCTATCTATCTATCTATCTATCTATCTATCTATCTATCTATCTATCTCACTGTCCTATCTCTTAATCATGAAATTGCTGGCCTTCTAAGAAAAAAAAGATGTAATCTGTTCCTGTGAGTAACCTCAGTGCTAGAGGACTGGAAGGTACCTAATTTAAAAGTGATATTTAAAAAGAGCACCAGGAAATTATGGAATAATGGGCTTATTGTTTGTTCAGTCAAACTGGTGAAAAGCATTTATTTTAAGTATTAATTTTAAGTATATAAAATTGAGTATATAGAACAAGTCTTGCTGAAGGAAAACCAGCATGGTTTTGGCAAAGGTAAGTCCTGCCTCACTAACCTTTTAGTGCCAACAGTCATGTGGATAGAGATGATCTGGCTGATGCTGAATATTTGCATTTTCAAAAGGCTGTTGACAAAGTCCCTGAACAAAAGCTCCTGATTAAACTTAGTACTCATGGAATTAGTGGACAGGTGCTTTTATGGATTGTTAACTGGTTAAAAAACAGGAAGCAGTTCTTTAAGATTGAGTCACAAATCCCAACATCTCTTAAACACTGATTGGGCCTGAGCTCTCAATGACTAAAAAGGAAAGGGAGATTTTGGGAACATTGTGGATAGCTATATGAAAATACTGATCCAAAGTGCAACAGCTGTTAAAAAAAGGAAAATTCCGTGCTAGGAATAATTGGGAAAGGAATCAAAAATAAAACTGCTAATATTATTATTTTTATTTATCTATCATACTGGCACAGTCATGCCAGTATAGTTAAGATGAAGAGGTGTTTTTTTAAAAAAAAAATATTCTGACATTATAATTTATTTAATTTATTTAAAATATGTATAGCCAGCCCCTCTAGCACACTGCTGCTTGGGGTGGTTCACAACAATAAAATAGATACAATGTAAAATGAAAGTAGTAAAATTAACCAAATTAAGTAAACAAGTTAAAAGTCAGGCTAAAACCACAATCAGAATTAAGTTGCATATTTTTTATTTATTTATTTATTTATTTACTAAATTTGTACCCTGCCAAAACTTGCATCTCTGGGCGGCTAACAACAATTAAAACACATATAAAAGTTTAAAAGAGTTCAACGTATAACACATATAAAAGTTATATGTTATGCTATATATTTAAAGTTATTTTAAAAGTGAAAAATTGAGAGTTATAAAAATTAAAAACCAAGGAACCTACCAGATATAACCAAAGATGGGGCATTTAAAAGCTTCTTTTAAAATATGTGTTTTTAGTTGTTTTTTAAAAACACTGAGGGAGGGAGCATGGCGATGCGAAACTCTTCAGGGAGGGTATTCCAAAGCTGAGGGGCCACAACCAAAAAGGCCCTGTCTCCAGTACCCGCCAACCAGATCTCTGTTAGTGGCAGGGCCATGAGCAGTGCCTGAGACAATGAGCAGAGGGCCCTGGCAAGTTCATATGGGCAAATGCAGTCCGACGGGTACCCCAGCCCCAAGCCATGTAGACCAGCACATTGAATCTAGCCTGGAAGTGGACCGGTAAACAATGAAGCTGCCACTTCATTGGGAGTGACACTCATGAAACAACTTGTGCCCACGAGGATCCTTGCAGCGGCATTCTGAACCAGCTAAAGCTTCCGAACTATCTTCAAGGGAAGCTGCATGTAGAGCTCATTGCAGTAGTCCAATCTGGATGCTACCAAAGCATGAGGTCCTAAACATTGTTGTGGAAGCCCTGAACATTATCAGCCCTGAACATTGTTGTGGAAGGGAACTCAAGGTAGGGTGAATGCTTATGAAGAAGCACAGGCTGGTGGCAAGATAGCAGGGATCCTTACAAGCTATATGAGGCAGTGGGGGCAGGGTGATGAATGGACTCATGAAGGCATGTATGGCAGCAATGAGGTGGCAATTGTACCTAACTAGGAAATGTAAGGTGAAAACGAGATGACCGGGGCCTTGCGGTGGCATTTAAGGTGGTGGCAGACTGCCTTTGAACACAGAGGTTTAACATCAGAGGTTTAACATCAGAGGTATACTGCATAAGAATAGGAAGACTCCACTTAGCCAACATGGGTAAGCTCTTCCCCATAGTGTCTAATCAGATTTCCCTTTTTAACTTCTGCACCATATAAGCTGTAAAGTCTTTGTACAGTCAAGTATATGATGATGGCTTTCGAAATGAGGCTCCATGCATCCACACTTTGTTTGTTGGCACTGGATGAGAATAGTCCCATATTCACTGGCAGTGCGGCTCTGATGTAGAACCTTCATGTTCAAGAGTGGTCTACACCAGAATGATGGTTTCTTGGTACTGGGTGGGAATGGTTTTTAGGATTTCCTTGAGGTTCCTAATTTGGAACTTCCTAGTATGGGGTTCTTGGTCATTTTTATACATTTTTAATCAGAAGTAAGCCACAGTAAAATAAATGGGTTTCTCACCTCAGAAGGGTTCCCCCTTCTATGCTTTGTACTTCCTAAATGAGCTAGTGGCAACTGGAACTGGACCTCTCCAGATGATCTTAAGAGGCGGCTGGGTTCTTAACAAAGAAGGCGCTCTCTTAAGTACCCTGGACCCAAGCCATTAAAGGCTTTACAGGTAATAACCAGCACTTTGTATTTCACTCTGAAACATATTTTTCAGAATCGATGCCAAATGGTTCAAGTTGTCCCAGAAACCAATCTGGCTGCCGCATTCTGTACCAATGGTAGCTTCTGGATTATATACAAAGGCAGCCTTATGTAGAGTGCACTACAATGGTTGAGCCTGGAGGTTACCAGCATGTGCACCACTGTTTTAAGGTCATTTACCTCCAGAAATGGGCATAGCTGACATAGCCAAAGTTGATAAAAAGCACTCCTGGCCACTTTCTCAACCTGATAAACCAGAGAGAGTGTTGGATCCAAAAGCACTCCCAAACTATGTACCTGATCTTTCAGGGGCAGTGTAACCTCATCCAGAATAGGCAGATCTAAATCATCTCTCACATCTACACCCGCCGACATCTTGTTTGGATTCAGTTTGTTATCCTTCATCCAGTCCATTACTGCCTCCAGGCAGGCATTTAGGGAAGTCATGCTATTTCCTGATGAGATTGATATGAAGAAATAGATTTGGGTGTCATCCTCATATTGATAACACCCTGCACCAAATGTCCTGATTATCTCTCCCAGCAGTTTCATGTAGAAGTTAAAGAGCATTGGAGACAGTATGGAGCCTTGTGGAACTCTATAATTAAGCTTTTGCTTTTCAGAGCAGCAGTCTCCAAGAGACATCTTGAATCTACCAGAAAGGTAGAAACGGAGCCACCATAAAACAGTGCCACCCAATCCCACCTCCCTCAGGAGACCCAGAAGTATACCATGATTGATGGTATTGAAAGCTGCCAAAAGATCCAAAAGGATCAGTAGAGTCACACTCCCTCGATCACACTCCCTCAGTCTGGCTGACCAAGGCAGTTTCAACCGCATAGCCCACTCGAAAGCCAATTTGAAATGGGTCTAGATACTCTGTATCATTCAAAACTGCCTGGAGCTGAGAGTCCATCAGTCGCTCAGTTACATTGCCCAACCTGAGATTTATAACTCAGGAAAAAGGGGGTTTTACTCTGGTGCAAACATGTCTCAAGTTTGATTGCTCAGCAACTCACTATACCAAGTGTGCTCATCATGTGTAGGCTGCACATGGCAGGGTTTTTGGACTTTTCCCTTAGAAAAGGGAAGGAGGGTCTATCTGGACATTTACCCAAATCCAGGGAGGGCAAACTCTGTAATAATTAGGGTGTGGTGGCAGTGAATCAGCTACTGAGGAAGCAGCTTAATTTTTAAAAGGAACAGCCTTTGTTGAGCAAACATGAAATCCACTACAACCGCTTTTCAACAAAAGTTCCCAAAGCAGTTTAGATAGATAGATAGATAGATAGATAGATAGATAGATAGATAGATAGATAGATAGATCCCTATCCTCAAAGGCCTCACAATCTAAAAAAGAAACATGATAAACACCAGCAACAGTCACTGGAGGGATGCTGTGCTGAGGTTGGAGAGGGCCAGTTGCTCTCCCCCTGCTAAATAAAGAGAATCGCCACTTTGAAAAGGTGACTCTTGCTCAGTTAGCAGTGGACTTAGAATATTTACCAGACCCTCTGTGATAATACAATTTACCAGATGAAATAAACCAAGTTGGGTAATGGTCAGGTTGTAGGATGCATAATCTGAAGCAGTTTGTCCACATCCTCAGGAGACACAAACTAAAAGTGATCGAATCTATACCTATGAGGAGTTGATGGACACCTCCACAGTAGATTTTGTAGTAACTGTGGAATCCAGCTTGACCCAAATACGAGAGATTTTATCCACACCAAAATCAATGAAAATGTCACAGCGAGTGACTGATGGTTCCAAGTTCATTATAATGTTAATATTATAGTATTATAATAATTATAATATAATGCCCCCAAATCTTTGGTTTGGCCACATTTGGAATACTGTGTATAATTCTGGTCACTGTATCTTCAAAAGAATTTGCAGAGTTGGAAATGGTATATGTGGAGGAGCTGGAACTGCACTGTCACCCAACCAGAGGTCAGGCTTACATGCAGTGACATCGCTCAGGAGGTGTGGTCAGGGTGGGGTCAGCTGAGTGAGTAAGCAATGCCACTGGCTCCACTGAGAGACTGGGACAGCTGAAGGGCAGGGTCAGAGACGCCAGGGGAAAGGGCATCTTGTGTTGCTGGATTCACAAGAGATGGTAGCTCAACCCCTTGTTACACCTGTACTGAGTGCCAGAACATATTTAAGAGGCCAGTGAGAAGGCAAAAAGAGGACAGTGAGGATCAAGAGCCTTTTAATGGAAGAAACACTCAAGGCCTAAGAAGTTACAGGGAGGGTACATGAGTGCAAAGGAGACATTGCCAGCAGGACGCAGGAACTTCCCTGCTCTTAACTGAGCAGGCATCCTTTCTCATGCTGAGGTGGCCTTTGAAGGAATTTGGGGGTGTTTTGCACCTAGGACTGCACAAAGAATATCACAGTGTGGAAAAGAGCAGCCAGAATGATCAGGAAGATGGAGCACATTCCTTAAGAGGAAAGGCTACAATATTTGGGGCTTTTTTTAGTTTTTAGCTTTTTAAAAAAAGCTAAATTATGCATGGTGTAAACAAAGCGGATAAAGAAAAGGTTTTCTTCCTCTTTCACACCAGTAGAGCCAGAGAGTCATCCAATGAAACTGGCAATATAAATGAGATCATAATTAATCTGTGAAATCACTTTCAAAAATTTGTGTTGATGGCCACTAGTTTAGATGGCTTTAAGTGTCTGTGTGTGTAAGGGAGGTGACAGAGGACCAGTCTATCAATCACTATTGGTCATGATGGCTATATGCTACCTTCAGGTTCAGAAACAGTATGTCTCTGAATACCAGTTGCATAGAAACATTGGAAGAAAAGGGGGAAGTATTCATCTTCTGGTTATGGCCTTCCCTGGGCAGCACCCTGGGAAACAAGGTGCTGGAATAGAAAATAATCCAGCAGGGCTCTTCTTATGTCCATATATAACAGGGAAAAGATCTCCTAATAAAGGGTTAGAAAAATTGTCAGTGTTATGTCTGCTTTGGGTCATATTCTTATTTTGAAATTTCAACCTGTTGCATAACGCAGAATTTGTAATTTGCATTTGCAACATCATCTTCTGTTACTCAGTGCTCGAAGTATATTACAAACAAAACTAACTACCTCTCATGTTATTACAGTTTGTACAAAAAACATTCATTGAAATGCTCAGACACTTTTAGCGAATGAAAAGGTGGGGGGGGGAACATGCTATCTTTAGGCAGATTTTGCCATTTACACTATCTAAAACTTAAATTAAATTCCACAAGCAAAAACAGATCATTTCCAGCAGCAAATTGTTTGTGGCAGTGACTGACATGCCACGCCATGTTAGGGTTGCATTGAAACATAACATTTATGCAGTTGTGTTAGAGCACTGTTGTGCATGTGCAACAATTGTGACAATTGAGTTGTACAACTGTGCAGCTATTATATAATGACCACACTGTCACATTAATCTGTTTGCACAATTGTTGCACTTGCACAACAGCACTCTTGTACAACTGCACGAATGTTGCATTCCGCTGCATGTGTAATGCCGTACAGTATGTCAGTCAGTATGTCCAAGTGCAGTTCCACATTAGTACACATAACATCCAACTCTGCTCACGGAAAATAATTATGCAGAAACAAATATATTGTACTCTTCAACGTCCTGAAAGCATTCAGTGTATGGGGGGGATTGTTTTCCCCCACTGAATACCTTGTGCAGTGCATTTTATATGCTCTCATTAAGCCTTGGGGTGCCAACATATTTTAGAATATAATGATCATTGTAATAAATTGCAACTTGAACTCAGTGTGTATCCCTTGCATGAATCATTATCATTTTTTCTGCTTACTGCTTATGGATTACCTAGACTTCCTCAACCCCAAAAGTTTGTAATCAAGTACATTAGTTAGCACTGTGAGAAATGGGAAAATCTGGAAAACAAGTCATTAACTAGCTATGGAGAAATAATCCTGGAGTGGGCTTTATAATGGAAGAATCGTTTTCAGGACTCAAACAGATACGGACTACATATCCACTTATTGTCATGTCAGGATCCTGCACTACCTTTAAAGAAGCACTACAGGGTTTATTTTATCCTTACGGCGGCCTTATGAGGTCAGTTAGCCCAAGAGATTATGGGTATCATTCACTGTTGTCTTTAATCTGGAACAGTAGTCTGGAACAGGAATACTTACTCTGGAGCAAGTACTCCTGTTCCAGACTATAGATTTTGTAACTGTGGATGCTAGGGATGTGCAAAAAATTTCGGGCACAGAACGATCTGTGCCCGAAATGAACAATTTCGGGTGATTCGGGGCCGAACCGAATCACCCCCGATGCCCCCCGAATTTTTTCGGGCACGAGCCGAATCACCCGAATTTCGGGCACAAAAAATTCGGGTGATTTGGTTCATGGTTGATTTTTGGCGATTTTTTAAAGTTTTAGTGACTTTGGGGCAGTTCGGGGGCATAGCATGGGATTTGGGCAAAAGGAGTGGGGTGGGGTGGTAGTGCCTAATGGGTGCAGGCTACCACCCCAATTTCAGGGGGATTGGGCAAAGGGCTGATTTTTGGTAAATTTCTGAAAATTTCATGTCTTTGGGGCAGATTGGGGCATATTGGGGCAGAAAGTGGGGGCTGGGGCAGAATAGTGGGGTGGGGTGGTAGTGCCTCATGGGTGCAGGCTACCACCCCAATTTCAGGGGGTTTGGACAAAGGGGTGATTTTTTGAGAATTTTTGAAGTTTTGGTGACTTTGGGGCAGTTTGGGGGCAGAAAGTGGATCTGCCCCAAAATATTGGGGTGGAGTGGTAGTGCCTCATGGGTGGAGGCTACCACACCAATTTCAGGGGGATTGGGCAGAGGGCTGATTTTTTGAGAATTTTTGAAGTTTGGGTGTCTTTGGGGCAGATTGGGGGCAGAAAGTGGATCTGCCCCAAAGGAGTGGGGTGGGCTGGTAGATAGTGCCTGATGGCTGGAGGCTACCACCCATCCCCAATTTAAGAGTGATTGGGCAGAGGGGTGAATTATGGTGAATTTATTTGTATGAGGTTTGTCATCATAAGGTGAAGTGTGCTAAATTGATTACTTCCTCATATTATTCATAGTAAAGGAAGTGTGAAAAAGTGAAAGTGGGGTCATGAGAGTTGTTTAATTGAAAAAAATCTCATTTGCTATGATAGAATGAGAATTCACACCTCAGAAGTTTTTTCTGAGGTGTGAATTCTCATTCTATCATAGCAAATGAGATTTTTTTCAATTAAACAACTCTCATGACCCCACTTTCACTTTTTCACACTTTCCTTTACTATGAATAATATGAGGAAGTAATCAATTTAGCACACTTCACCTTATGATGACAAACCTCATACAAATAAATTCACCATAATTCACCCCTCTGCCCAATCACTCTTAAATTGGGGATGGGTGGTAGCCTCCAGCCATCAGGCACTATCTACCAGCCCACCCCACTCCTTTGGGGCAGGTCCACTTTCTGCCCCCAATCTGCCCCAAAGACACCCAAACTTCAAAAATTCTCAAAAAATCAGCCCTCTGCCCAATCCCCCTGAAATTGGTGTGGTAGCCTCCACCCATGAGGCACTACCACTCCACCCCACTATTTTGGGGCAGATCCACTTTCTGCCCCCAAACTGCCCCAAAGTCACCAAAACTTCAAAAATTCTCAAAAAATCACCCCTTTGTCCAAACCCCCTGAAATTGGGGTGGTAGCCTGCACCCATGAGGCACTACCACCCCACCCCACTATTCTGCCCCAGCCCCCACTTTCTGCCCCAATATGCCCCAATCTGCCCCAAAGACATGAAATTTTCAGAAATTTACCAAAAATCAGCCCTTTGCCCAATCCCCCTGAAATTGGGGTGGTAGCCTGCACCCATTAGGCACTACCACCCCACCCCACTCCTTTTGCCCAAATCCCATGCTATGCCCCCGAACTGCCCCAAAGTCACTAAAACTTTAAAAATTCACAAAAAATCAGGACTTTGCCCAATCCCCCCGAAATTGGGGTGGTAGACTCTACCCATTGGGCACTACCACCCCACCCCAAAATTTTGCCCCTGGGCCCCTTTTTACCCCCCGAATCGATTCGGATTCGGATTCGGATTAAATCCGAATCCGAACCGAATCAAGGGTGATTCGGGTGACCCAGATTCGGGCACAAAACAGAACGGGGGTGATTCGGCTCGGGTCCGAGCCGAATCACCCGAAAATCCGAATTGCACACCCCTAGTGGATGCTATCCTGTGACTTGAACACATCCACTTCCAAATCTTCCTGACATATACCAGCAGCTGCCTTTAGGGCTTGTAGGATGTTTTGCCCCAGACTCATTTTCTGCTTCAGATTGGCACCTTATTTCCTCAGTTCCCTGTGTCTTCCACCCCTTCTTCCCTCCATCCCTGCTTCTCATCCTGCATAGTATTCACCTTTTTGAGCCACCCTGTCTCTGAACTGAGTGTCCATTAGTTCCCCTATGCCATTGGCTCTTTCCAGCAATTTGCCTCCCTCCTTGTCCACACAAGTCTTCCTATGTTTAGTGTGTATGTTTTTACAACCAAACTGACTTTTCATTTCCTAAATGGAATTAGCAGGCTTTGTTAAAATTCTATGCATGACCGTTTTTTTCCTCTCAGATACTCCCTAACTGGTTGGAGAGCCCCCTGTGAATGGCTGGGGTATGCAAATTGATTCACCATCGAATAAATTCGGGCTGAATTGGGGGTGATTCACAGATTCAACCCGAAATCAAATCACCCTCAAAACAGAGGGCCCAATTCACGGTTGAGGAGAATAACCCCCAATTCAATTCGAATCAATTCAGGCAATTCGAGCACCATTTTGAGGCCAATTTTTCTGGAAGTAAGTAAGTAGCAGAACGAGAAGCACGATAAAGGAAGTAAAGCATTTTGTGGGGAGGAAATGGTCTACCCAATTGATAGACCAGCTCTCCTGTTTTTCTGGGGAGAGCTGGTCTACCAATTGGGATCAGTGGGTAGATGAGCACGCCACTCTTGGTAGACCTGTCCTCCGAGGTGGGCTGACTCACCAAGTCCAGAGAAGAGGGTTGGTCTACCTGCTGATCCCAATTGGTAGACCAGCTCTCCCCAGAAAAACAGGAGAGCTGGTCTATCAAATGGGATCAGCAGGTAGACCAACCCTTTACTCAGGACTTTGAGCGTCAGCCTGCCTCAGAAGACAGGTATACCCAGGTAGACCTGTCCTCCAAGGCAGGTTGACATGCTAAGTCCAGAGCAAAGATTTGGTCTACCCACCAATCCCAATTGGTAGACCAGTTGTCCCTGGAAAAAAAGTGTCATTTTGAGGCCCATTTCCCCATCAAAACAGGGCTCAAAATGGCGTGTGAACCACTCAAATCAATTTGACTGATTTGGGGCCAATCTGGCTGCTTCCAACAAATCAATTTGCAGGGTCTGCGATTCGATTTGACCTTGAATCAAATCACAGATTTTGATTCATGCACACCCCAAGTGAATGGGCCAAAAATTCTTCAGGTTCAGGGCAGGAGAGACTTTTCCAACCAAATGAGTCCTGCCTGTGCTGAAGAATGCAGGATTTTTCTGAAGTTCCCAATCTGCATTTTCTTCTTCTTCACAAAATGTTTTACTTCCTTTATTTCATTTCTTGTTCTCCTACTTCCTCTTCTTAGGAATAGTCTACAAGATACCTATTCCTCTTGTCGCACTGCTCCTGTGTGATGACTTTTCTAGCTGTGCTCTTCAGTCTTGTGCAGTTCTACACATAGATCCTGCACATTACACAGAGTTTCTTTGCCAGCAACAAATGCCTCCAGGAACATGGCAGCTGTTGCCTGAACAATATATTCACAGCATGAAACCCACTTGTATTGCACTTCAAACATTATGGTAAACGAAACTTGTAGTTTGCTACATGGAGATCGTATCCCTATAATAAAGAAATAACATGTGAAGTGGCCATATGTGAGAGCTCCTTACAGATTCCTTTGATGTGTCTAGTACAACACTCCATTGCATGGGATTCATATCTCCCCACCCCCCACCCCCGGTGTATCCAGAAGTAGAGCATTGTGTGATGTGTGACACGAACATATGGAATATAATTCTTAGATCAAGAAATGTTGCACATAAATGATTGCCCTTTTTCATATTTAGTGATCCCAGACACTACTCTGTTTGAGGTGCTCAATGCACTTTACAACCATTCATGATATTGGAAAGGTAAAGGGGAAGCAAAGCTTACAAGCTACAAAGGGCACTTATAGCATGTAGGACTATACATCTCTATTGTACATTTCTCACACCTTTTTAAGTGGTCCCAAATATTAGTCTGAGACCCAAATACTGCAACTGCCTTCTGTTTTTAACAAATTGTGTAAGAGAGGGAAATGGTGCCCACTTTGATGTTTTGCTTTTCTTCTTAAATGGCAGTAATAAAATAGAATATAATCTTTCATATAGCGGGAAAGGTAATACTGCAAGCTGGTGGAGCAGACAAAAGCAGCAGCAGATGTGAAACACTGGTATTTTTAAATGAAATGTAACATTCAAACTGAGTTCAGCAAAATACCAGTGCAAGAAGTGCATTTCATTTTTTTCAGACCTATGACACCATCCATGTTCATGGCACTTTACAAAGACTGTGAGGACAGATCCCTGCCCTCAAGGTTCTAGGTAGCAACACAAGGGAAACAACAGAGAGGAAATGGAGGAAATGGGTAAACAGGAAGAAATCTTTGATTTAGAGATTTTCAAGATGATATATAAAAACCAGATTTTCCCCATAGCTGTTTGAAAACTGATAATTGAACAGGAGGAGGAAGGTTTGAAAACAGATGGGAGGGAGGGGTGAAAGGACGCGAGTTATTTCCTGGCTTTCATAACATACTCCATTGGCTTGTAATGCTCACCTTCAAATAATAAAATAAATTCAAGGGCAAACATTATGACCCCTGAGTTCTTCTCCACGTTGGTGGGTATTGGTCTGGGACAGAGAGGGAGGCTGATATATGACACAGGTCCTGTAGGAAACGGTTACTCTGTACTAGTTAAAACTCAATACAGAGTTACTGTAAAGAAATTCAGGGCACTGTGCCCTTGCATCAGACCCAGCCTAAGAGATTAGGTGCCTGAAATATAATGGTGCCCACCCCTCAGCCAGCTGTCTGTGATGGCCACCACAGCCTGTCTTGTGGTACGGTCTACTCTGCAAGGCTTTGGACTTGATTACCCTTAAGGTAATCTAGGTGTGGCAACCTCTGGCTTTGTGAATAATCTGGTGTCAACCTCTGGCTTTGTGAATCAGCTCTCTGTCCGCAAGAGATCCGCTTTGCACTTTTTACTTACAGAGACTCACTCAGCTCTGTCAATATGAAATGCTTTTCTGTGGAAAGAAACCCACATTTAGTGAGCCTGCTTTATTAAATGAAAATGACATAAAATGAGAAGGGAAACAGCATAGCAAAAGGCTTAAGCATCATTGGTTAAAACGGATGGTTTATAATGTGTAAAATGTGTTTATTTGCAAATCCAAAGTTCAGATTTCCTCATACATTTTCATACTGATGGAGATAAAATGCTAAAGTCTTAAATCCCTCTATGCCATGCTGAGTTGCTAAGGGCTGTTGAGTTTTTGTTATTTCTCCTCTTGAGTTGGCTCTGATTAAGCCTGCTGAGTGAAAAATTTGTATTTGCCGACAGAAATAGGAACCGCACCACGTGCATTTGCAGCCAGCAAATGCTCCAATACATCACAAAGATTTGCTCAACCCACCTTCAGAGGGCAAATCGAGCATGTTATTTTCTGTTTAGATCTGATGTTGAAGCCTATCAGTCCTGAGTGTTACCCAATCTCTGATTAAAGAAAGGCCTACAAGGCTGCAAGTGTTCACGCGCTGCATCATTAGAGGCCTGGATGAAGTGACCCAGGCATTCTTACACAAGACTGTGAGTGAACTTCAAATAGGAGACTGCATCCATCAAATCCGAGAGGCTTTTATGTCATTTTTCCTACTTTGCCTTTAAAGTCCTTTAGAAATGCCCTTTCTAGATGCAGTGTTGAGGACCATCAGTAGAAACAAACAAGCCCAAAGTGCAGAAAACACCCTCAGAGTGACTAATTTTTTTCTTTCCCTCTCAGAGGATTGTTGTGCTCAGTGATGCAGCAGAGAGTGTGAGGTCATTCACACAATCAAAAACTGTGTCCTACCCAGGTTTCAGAGCCATGTGTGCTCCCTATTTTCAGTTATGTGGGGAAGCAAGGTAAGAGGAAAACCTGGGTAGAAGTGATTGTGTGGAAGCTACCTAGGTTTTCCTTCTACCTTGCTTCCACACAATCACTTCTAGCCACGTTTCCCTCCTACATTGCTTCCCCACATAACTGAAAATAAGGTAAGTCTCACCATGAGGTGAGACTCGCCATGAGCGGGGTTGTGAGGAAAGCGAGCTTAGCCCGCTCTCCCCTCAGACGATTGCCAGACAGCCCTGGGTGGCCAGATCACACAACTGCCGGCTCTATCACAGAGTCAGCGGGGGCTGCGGGGTTGGGGGCTGCATGGCCCACGGAAGTTCCAGGATTCCCTGAGCAACTGCATGGGGCATCCTGGAGAGACCCCCCGCCGTTGGGGGTCTCCTCATGTGTTGCCACGGCACAGAGTTGTGCCGCAGCAATACACGATCAAAACGCTGAGGTTAACAGAGCACTCACTCCATTAACTTCGGCTAAGGGGAGGGAGAATTAGCATGGTTTGCTGCCGGTAGCTGCGCGGCTACCATGACAGCACACGACTGCCAAAAAGCAGGCTAGGCTCCCTTAGCCCACTTTTTGGTGATTGTGAGAATCACCTCAATAGGGAGCAAACACAGAACCCACAACCCAAGTAGAACAGTTTTTGATTGTGTGAATGACCTCACTAGCATGCCTTAAGTGAATGCTGCATATTAATAATTAGCAAAATGCCTTTCCATTTGATAGGCAGGTTGGGTGTGGAGGGAGAGCTTCTATATGGTCACTCTGAAGTTCATGGGTCTGTTGACGTTCATTGTGTCTGAATTACAGGAGAACCTTCTTACTCGCAGGGGTTCCATTCTTTGCCTACTACAGTGAGAAACGGAACCGCAAGTAACGAGGCATTAGATCTATGGGGAAAGGGGGGTTACGGAACAGGGTAGAGGGGGAAAATTTTAAATCACAAAACAGCCCCCAAACAGGCCAGAACTTACTGTGGCATGCTTCATGGGTCCCCCCTGTCTCAAGGAGTGCCCCCCAAAGGCTAGAATGTCCTCCAAATCATGAAAAAAATAGGGGGAAAGTCCATTCCTCTCCCCACCAGAAATGAGCCACAATATGGCTCCTCCTGTCTCTTCCTGGCTTCCTCGATACAAACCCTCTACGGTCACTTCTGGTCCTCTAGGAACTACAGATATGTGGTTATCCGCGGATACTGGAAACAGGTGTTAATAAGACACCCCCATGGATATGTGGACCTGCAAATAGCAGTTCCATGAATCACAAGATTCTCCTTTACAATACTAATTCAGACACAATAGTGATGTCCATGTCTATAAAAAAAGTCTGAACAAGCAGTATTGTTTTGTGTTGCAGTAGTCCGACAGCAAAACAAGCTATAAAGCAGCAGTACATGGGAGAACACATTTCAGAGTTTTAGCTATCTTAGTACAAGAGCCCATTAAAGGAAAAGTCCACTGCTTGCTTAAACAACACCAGCTGTGTTTTCTTTTGCTTCTCTCTCTTTATCTCATTTTATTTTCATGCAAGCAACTCTGCTACAGCTAGTAGAGACATTTAGTTAGCTTCTGACACTGATGGCGCCAGATTTGGCATTAATTCTGTAGACTGTCAAACTGGTAAAAAACGAATACTAGGTTGTTTCTCCTCATTAAATTATGTTTATTTTTAGAGAGGAAGTTGTTTATGCATGACTAGGGCTGGGAGGATATCTACTGAAGCCCTTTAACTCTAGGAAGTGCATCGTATCTGACAGTCTGATCAGCTAAATCAAACAAGTGACCAAAGCTACACTTTAATTATAATTGTCAGCTGTTAGCTGGGAATTGTTGTCTTTTCATTTTTATTTTATATTGCAAAATATATTAGCCATAATATGCATCAATGTGATATAGTGTTGCTTATGGATGTGGGTAAACTAGGTTCACAACTCTTCTCAGTCACCAAGTTCACTACTGATGGTGCCAACGTTCATAATTGCTTGGTTCAGGACATGAATTTGTCCAGCTCACAATGCTCAGTTGTATTATGAACAGGGGGCCATTTCCTCTCAGAATTTCTTCTCTGGCTGGAAATGTAAACGAAGGTTGTGCACATGCCCAATTAGTGTTCAGCAGGCTCCCAATGCCAGCTGTTTTGTAGGCACATGTGCAGAAGTTCATGAAACCTAAATGTTAACCTTTTTTCTTTATGGGATTCTCACTGGTTGCTGTGAAGCTACCCAAAAAAAGACTTAGCTGCTTTTAGACAGCTGCTTTTAGACAGAAGTTCTTTAATGTTAACCTACTGCTGTCTACACAAATGTATTGCTGTGAACTCCATGACCAGACCACCAGGCCAAGCAGTCTTTTGTTTGGTGAGTATCTTTTTTGTTTAGGTCAATTCTCTTGATTGTTTCTTGCTATAGAATACATGCAGGGCAGGTGAAATTAAACTTCAATTCCCAGGGAGCAATGTGATAATGCATATGTGCATGGCACCAACAACATAAAGAGAATACTTGATTGGGGCCATGATGGTGGCCAAGAATTAGAGCCCACTCCCTCTGCATTGCAAGCCTCATCCTGATCATGGCTACTATTTACATTTTAAAAAAACAGGCCTCAGTCGCACAAGAGGTGTTTCATATAGTCTGGCCCTTAGCCAGGTTTAATGTCCATTGAGACCACTGGAACAAGTTATTAGTGACTAACTTAAATTCACTTGGTTTCAGCAGGACCTAAACACAACTAAAACGTTACTTGAATAGGGAACGTTGGGCACAATAAAATGTTTAATAGTGTTATTTAACTACACAGTCTTGGAGAATGTAAGAGCACATATATCATGGTCACATTCTGTTGTTTCATTCTGTTTCCTCACTCATGATGTCATGTGAAAGCATCACCTGAGAACTGGAGCAATAACGGTTTTGCCTCTGCTCTGTCCAGTTATCTGTTGCTTATAGGATAGATTTTGTCAATATTTTCTGAGGGGGCTGGGAATTAATGAGACTGAAATCTGTCAGAGAGATAAGTAATTAGGTACAATGTGCTCCTGGAGGTAGCAAACATACTGTCAATCTCTTATTCTCACTGCCCGCTCCACCCAAAGCAGAAAGCTAGAGACAGGCTAATAACAATGAGAAGAATTTCCCTGAAGATGTTGAACAATGTTGCACTTGGCTGTCGTATTTATTTATTTAAGTGGATATTTCTGCAGCCAGCCTCATGCTGGAGCAAGTAAAGGCTTTGAGAGATGGAGAAGTTGCATTCATGATAAGTGTAATTAAAATATTCAAAGACTTGGTGAACAGGTACAAGAGTCTGGTAGCTGCCAAACGCAGCTACCAAAAGAATTCTCCTAGTTTCTTGCAAAGCTCAATAATGTTAATTTTATGAAGAGAGCTATCATACTGCAGTAGCTGAACAGCCAGAGGGGGGATTATTCCAGTGAGCTGCATCCCCGAACATGTGCATGTTCAGCCTTTGTCTCCAAAGACAAATGCTGAATGTGAGGAAGCTTTCTCCCTGCAACTTAGTATCCTGGCTGGCTAATGTGCTAAATTGCAGGGATTTAGCCTTCCATGGTTTATCACTTACCTTTGCAGACAACACTTATATGGTGTGTGGCCAAGGAGTGCATTAATTCAGGATACCTGGCTATCTGGCTCACTCTTGCTCCCACTCTCTCGGGAAGGCTTCAGGAACAGGGTAGACAATTATTCCTGCTGACCCAAGGATGAAATGTAATGGGCCTTATCTGGCCCACCTGCTTCACTGGTCCTACTTCTTTCACTGCTTCTGCCCTCCCTTAGCAGAAAATATTGTATGATAATGTAGCTGTTTTATGTGAGACAAGAAGGGAGGCAACAGTACAATATATGGTACTGCTATGTTAGTCTTGGGGTTGAGTCTAGCCACTGGCATGAAAAGATCCTTAGGCCCAGTGCTGTGAACTGGAATGTGGGTGCCACTGCTCAAAGGATCACCTTATTGTTGCTTGCACTCCATCTTTTTTCCTAGAATCAGGAATGTGGTGGGTAATCATGTTTGACCCACCAAGTCAAACGGTCCACCAACCAGCAATCTTTTGTAGGCTGCCAGAATGATATACATTTTCATTAATTTCACTCCAGTCAGAATCTGGGATTGAAAACAGATCCTGTTTGTTGTTGTAAACAGATTGTTATATCACTTTTGAACAAAAAAAAAGTTCTCAAAGCAATTTACTCAGCAAAAGTTACAAGAAATAGGGGTGTGCATGGGACGCAAAATGCTTGGGACATTCCATTGGAGCAATCAGGGTAGGGCACCAGTTGCTCTGGCGGAATGACCTCCATTCTGGCCAGAATATCATAGCCACCATTTTTTATTTTAAAATGGCTGCTGAACATGCGCGGCTGCCATTTTGGAAAGCAAAATGGTGGTTGGAATGGGTTGGCACGAAATGGGGTAATTTTGTGTTGAGCTCAGAACATGATTCATTTTTAAAGGGGGGTTCTGTTCTGTGCTCAGAACACTCAAAACAGCCTGTTCCAAGCTTGAAATGCCCGAAATCAGGACATTCTGAACACCCCAATAAGAAAATGGTTCCCTGTCCAGAAAGGGTTCACAACAGTAAAACAAACAAACCCACAGATGCACATATACAGAAATTGTTGTTGACTTTGCTTTCCCTCTGCTAAAGAGAGGAGAATCACAGTTTTGAAAAGGTGCTTCTTACCCAGTTGCTCAGATAGATTCTAGCCCCTTTCAGAAATGCTCTGAATGTCTGGCATGAAGTGCAGACAAAAGCCAACATACCAACTAACAAATTTCCAGGGCTGCTGATGGGTTCAATTAACACCACATTGGAACTCGTGTGAGGGGGCAAAATCTCAATGACCTTCTGTTCCCCCAGAAATAATCTGTTCCAACTGAAAATATGCCCCAAGCGTTGTGCAGCCCTCAGGAACAGATTTTAATGTGGCTCAGAATGCTTCCATTGGAAGGGGAGATCGTCAGAATCCCTCCACCCCCACCCTGCTGAGTGGCAGTGCTATGTTACTCAAACCTGTCAGCATGATGAACATTCTCATGGAGCAAAGCACTGGCAATTAACTAGTCAGGAATCAGGATGTCAGCCAGAGTTTTTATCATCTGCTGGGTATACCAGCTGTAATATTTTTTAAAAATATTGTTTTAAGGCTTTAAATTGTTGTAATGTTTTAACTTTTTGTTGTCATTTATTTTAACCAGTGTTTTAATTTATCTGTTGTCATTTATCTGTTGTAATTACTGTTGTAAACTGCCCAGAGACGTAAGTTTTGGGCAGTATAAAGATATGTTAGTCAAATAAATAAATAGATAGATAGATAGATAGATAGGAGCACACAAGGCAGCATTCAAAAATATCCTGTGATATCCTTGGAGCACTTTGGTCATGCCAGAAGCTTGGAGCATGTGAGGTAGCCTCCTAGAGAAGCCCAACTCTAGTCCCTTTGTGTAAGTCTGGAAAGAATTGCAGAAGCTGACTTCTATGATCTACTCCGGAGCTTTGACTGAATAGAATAGATAGATTATTTACTCTATCAGACCTTATGTGGAATGAAAGAACTTGGTTCTAGTCATTCCTACTACTACAGTACTACTACCACCACCAGGTGATTGACAACTACCCTGTTTTGCAGTTCCAGGTAGGTAGCAAGTACAAAATGTTTATCAAATCTCTAATGAGCTGTGGGACAAAGCTGGCGGGCTTTGTTGTTCAGCTTAGTGAGTCACAGGTTGCACAAACCTGGTATAAAAATTAAATCCAGTGCTAATAAGAGATCCTGGCAGGAAGGCAGCCGACATTGTTCAGCTATGTTAGCATTAGAGAAGAGCTTGAATTTTGCAGCTCAATCATATGCATGTTTATAGGGGGAAGAAAAAAGTCCCAATGTGTTGAATGAGCCTTAATCTCGGGTAAGTTTTCACAGGATTTCAGCTTTTACTGCACATAAAACTGAAACTGAATGAGGATTTCTTAAAATGAATGAATGTAAGAACATGCAGATTAGGTGTGGAAAGAATCGAACATAGCATCCATCTATAGTAAACTCGAATGCTACCTGTAACTTGGGAATTGCAGAAGTATTCATGTTTATTTTTCAGATGATCATTAAATAAAGTGAGCCGTAGATTATGACAAATCTTGTGTTGCCCTTCAGAGATACATCATCTACTGCTTGAGGCCAAGAAATGAGTAGTTTCCATAATTAGTAAGGGAAATTGAATAATTGGGCTGTGGTTTATGAGGGTTCTTACACTAAGAAGAGAAGTTCCCAGTCAAGTGGGTTAACTTGATTTATTTCTTAGCACACAATTAACTGCTTCCATTTAGCATAAATTCTACACTTGCATATTTATTTTGTACTCTTTTTCTCTTGCCAGCAAAACCACAGGATGAACATTTTCTGCTCACATTTTCTGAATGGAGATGTGCCCACAAAGTACTTAACATGATTTCTGGTAGACATTATGCTATAATGTGGTTTTCCATAGACAGTAACAGACAAATAAGTAGCTTTCCCTCCCATAACTTGTGTTGCATTTCAGTGATAGCTCCACCTATTGGAAAGATAGCAGATTCATTCATTTACTCTTAAACAATCAACAGTGCTTATGCTCAAGTAATTTCATGATTTGAATAAAGCTGCTGCAATCCTAAACATACTGAGGCTCTTCACACAATTAGTGTGAAGAGCCTCTAGGCCGGGGGTTTGCGGGGAGAGCAGGCTTAGCCCACTCTCCCTGCAGACGAGCAGACAGTCTGCTCTGGGTGGCTGCCCACATGACTGCCGGCTCTGTCACGGAGCCAGTCAGGGCTGGGGAGTTCGGGGGCTGCGCAGCCCCCGGAAGCTCCAGCATGCCCTGCGCGAGCGTACAGGGGCATGCTGGAAGGACCCCCAACCCGAGAGGCTAATTTTCAGCCTCCTGGCCGAGGGTCTACTCACGATTTTAAAAAACCGGGTTTGTGGACCGCTCGCTCCACAAACCCAGTTTAAGGGGCGGGCTACCTAAGCGGGCTAGCCACTTGTAAGCCACCGGGCCTGCCTGCGAGCTACAGCTGAAGGTAACACAACCAAATTCTGACTGAGAAACTACCCAGGTCAACTTCAGCCATGAGATTATATGGGAGAGAGATATAATTATAGGGGAGACGGAGACACACACACACACACACACACCTTTTGATATACACCCAGTGCACTAATTTGCAGTCTTCATCACCTTGAACTTCAGCCCTCTGAAAGCAAGGTGTGCAGGATGAATCACATGTTTTGATTACTCCGTTCTCTTAGCTTCTTATAGAAATTAATCAAGGGATTTTGCAATAGCAGTCACTAATCATACATACTAGTATGTGAAAACTCACAAAAGCCACCTTTGGACATCAAATCAAACCTTGGGCAACCATACCAGAAGTTTGGGTTTCTGGTCATCCTAATTTGGGAACCCTTGGTTCTGTCCGAAAAGTGACCCGAGGTTTTAGCTCACAAACCTGAATTATCAGCCTTGGTTGCACTTTGGTTTTGCAGCAGCTAACTCCGGTTAGAAAGTGGCACTGTGTTGTCCAAAGGCTGCTGCTGTTTCTAACTGGAGGGTGGGAAGCTCCCCTCTCTCTCTCCGCATCCAGGTTGGCTGTTGTGGCTGCCTGTTTGTTAATCAACAATAAGTGTGTGTGTGTAGGCATGCACATAGATTGTATATATATTCTTCTTGTGTTTGGAAAGGTTCTGGCATTTTTAAACGCTGTGTCTGTATTGCTCAAGTAAGTCTTTGCTTCAATAATTTTTAATGCAGATTTTGTAATTGGGCATAACATGCAAATTGTACTAGATTACTAGAAATTGAAAAAAGCAATGGCCATTTTAATGCTCCAAACATTCTCATCTTTCAAAAATTAATAAGTTCTTGTCACACCAAAAAGTAGCCAAACCAGCTATGGTAGTAAAATGAAAATATTTTTCCTTAAAAACTGATTGTATTCTCTATGTATTTTCATACTACACTTGGTGGAGGAAAGAAACCTGCAACATTAAAAATGAACAGCCCTACATATGAGTTGTGTATTGTATGTCCCATGTATCACCTTCTAAAGGAAACAGGGAATGCTGGGATTTTAGATATCACTCATTCTGCTTTTATTATATGATGGAGGGTGCCAATCCAAATCTCATTGAAGTAAATGGTAAATCACCCATTGATTTTAATGTCTGTGCACTGGTTGTGTATGAATAAGACATAGGCTGTGCACTCAGTTCCTTATTCATACATAATCATTCAGTATGTAGAGTACTATGCATGTAATATTCCTGAAACAACAATCTAGCTTTTACAAATAGATGTTTCCAGTAACTATTTTGTTAGAAAACAAATCAATATTCTTTTGGTATTCTCCATTCCCTCCATAGCTTAACTGAAGTGTTGTTCAAGAGAGTGTCACACATGCATGTGTGTGTGTGTGTGCGCGCACACACACACACACACACTGAAGGCAAAGAATGAAGCAGGAAAGGAAGGGGGGAAATTATGCCGCCTAGCTACAAGCTGCAGAGGGAAATTAATATTCAAAAGGTTAAGGTGTCTGTGAAATGTATGTAATGAGTAACACTCATAGTTTGTTACTATAGGTTCATTGCCTCTAATGTTGAGGACGGCACATGGATAATTTACGATTCCCATTGTCCCCTCTGCAGGGATTAATTCTGAATTATTTATGTACCTATATACGCACAGAACTGAAACATTTTAGTTAAAGTCAGCCACTCACTCATAGTCTTGAAATTATGCAGCCCTTGTTGCTAAAAATGATGTTAGCCTCTTGTGATTTAAGTCATAACATTTTATTTTCAGTCCCACAGAGAGGGAAAGCATACAGAGGGTGGGAAAGATATATTTTCCTGGAGAAATCTGAATGCATTTTTTAAAGATGTAAAGAGATAATGGTAATTTTGTTGAGTCAAATTATCATTGTATCGTGCATGTAAATAAAACTTTATTTTATTCATGATTTGTGATAGTTTTTCTTATTGCATTGTAAGCTTTTTTCCCCCAGATGGCTACCTTTAGATAAAATACTGTGCAGTTTAGTTTTTAAAAAGGATTATGTCTAATTTTATTTAATTGCAATACAAGAAATTTTGTTTTAGGAAATTGGCCTCAGTGTTAAGAATTCTCACCAATTTGGAATGTGTGGTAGTAGTGAAACTCTTGACTGCAGTTTCCATTTTACCACTAATATTTCACTGCTGGTTTGAAATGTGATACCTTTGATTGCATCAGCAATCTTTAGTGTATGGAAAAATACAGGATTAAATGTTTCTTAATAAAATATTAGATTAGGGAGAGTTGGTAGAACCGATCTGAGGAGAGTTATATATCAGAGTCTGCCCTGGTTTTATCCAGCAGAAGAGATTTAATTTTGCATAGTGAACACATTCTAACAATTCTTTCTCTTTTTCTCAGCAAAATTTTTCTTCATGACTAGAACTGCAAGCAGGTTGAGACCTAGCCTAATTCCTGTAATGAGGCAAAAAAAAAAAAAAAAAATACCCACAGTGAGAATGAGGCTAATTAACACAAGGGAGAAAAGAACTAAAGCCTTCACTAGACCGACCTCAAGCCTTTGGGGTTTCAGACAAACTGGCCTGTTCTCCTTTCAAGAATTATACCCCTAATAATTATGATGTACTGCAAGCAGACAGCTTCGTACACGATTGGGGTATTTAGTATACAACAGATAAAGATTTAGAAGTGTCTGAAGTGTAAAAGAAAAAAAAATGTATAAAAGATCAATCCCCCCCTTTTTTCTCTCCCTCCTCTCTGTACAACTCAACAATTGATAATAAATTAGAAGGAGGGGCATATTGATGTACTGCTTGACTGTAACACAAAGAAGTGTAGTTAGCAAAAAGCTGCGGTGGGGAATGAACAGTATTTTAACTCGGCAGTTTAACCTCGGAGTCTGTCAGCTGTGACCTTTTACCAACCCCAATGAGAGCCTGATTTCTCACTTTGGCTACTCACTGTTGGATGAGTGAATGTAGAATTTGACAGCGAGAGGTTTTACATGAAAAGGGAAGGTACTTAAAAAGCATGTTTTGTGATGATAGGCTACATTTATTCACTGTTCATTACGTTTGGTGCTGCAGCAGCTTGGGTGGATTGATTGGGTGTGAGCAGCTTGTCTTCTGTGGAAGTGAAGAGGCATTATTGACCTGCTTGGGAGCTGCAGTGACCTCTAGATGACCCCCCCTTCACCTGAAATTGACCTTGAAAACAACCTAGGCTTCACCCCATTTTGAATAAATAAAAAAAAGTATTTTAACAGCATGTGGATTATTAGAATTGATGTATTGCACATTTTGCCTTTCCCCCAACTTTTATAGAGGCCCACAAATGTGGGGGTGGGGAGGGAAGAGAATTGCTTTCTAAATATCCCGACCCCACAGCTGCACGGCTCAGTATTGGTACAGATTTATGGATGGAGGGCAACTAGACGTTCTACTGCTTGATGGTAAATTTTGCCATTCATCATTATTGATTAGAGCCTACGCTGTATGAGAGCCCAAACCTTACTATGACAATTGCTATTTCAGTTGTTATGGGCCATAATGGGCCATAGGGATGATTTAAAAGAGCACAATAGCTATCTGTAATTACACATGAATAATCCATGAATTCTTTACCACTGTGCTCATAATCAGACCTAACAACCAAGGCCAAGACATTTGTACTTGTTTTTGCCTTCAGTACCTAGAGCTGAAGGGATCCTTGCAAAACACACAACCCGCCACAGTGGGCAAGTACTAGTTAGTTGTTCCTCCCTTTCTAATCTTCTGATTTCTCCTTTTGTATTCATTTCCAAAATAAAACAAATTCAGTTCTTCAAATGAATAAGTTAAAGTTCTCAGTGTAACCAAATCTGTTAAATTGATAATGTATCATTGCAATATCCATGATGGTTCAATCATCAAATGAACTTGACTTCTTTGCATAAAACAATGGTCACGGCAGCATTAGCAATTGTCATTTCAGCGGTGATTAATTTGTGTGTATGTGTTATTTTTAAGGCCTGGTGGCAACTGCGACTTTGATAATTTCTCTTTGCAGACAAGAGCAAAAGAATGGAGAAAGGCCCTTCTAAAGGAGCCAGTGTTGTAATGTTTTCATGACTTAATCAATACCTGGTGTTATCAGAATCATCACCAGACAGAAATGTTTCCCCCAGATATGCAGAATCAATACTTACTGTCACCAGTATCCCAGGGACTGAGACAATCATGTCTTTGCTTGAATAGGGAGCAGTGGCATCCCACTCCTCCACCATTACACCACTGCCATACAGGAAGTCTTTGAGTTTGGTGGACCAGATTTTCCACAGCCAAACATGCTTTTGTCCCTCTTTTTCATTTGTTGCTAATCTTAGCTGGCAAGTCAGACAACAGGGGAAAAAATCATACACAGTTGTGCTATAGCATCCTCACAGGAGGAACCTACTAATCTGATTTTTTGCCCAGCTTGTGACCCGCTTACACCTGTGATTGTTCTGGAGCGCCACAGTGCCCCAACTTAAGTGAAGCATGTTATCTGTTACAATTCATCTATCTCCTATGTCTTTACATTGATGAATAACTACAAGGGTCCTCAGCAGGTTTCAGGACCTGCAAATTACAATAATTCTAATTTAGAATTATACTGGGGGTGGGGGGTTTGCTTCTGGTTCTTTCCAGTGACGGGTGTTGGGGTAGGACTGTCATATTTTTCTGTACTTGAGATATTGTTAGTACCGTAGTAGGAGTTTAAACATTCTGCTATGTGGCCTTAAATCTTTAAAACATATCTATTGTTGAATGAAGGCTGTGCAATTTTATTCCAACTGAGTTGGGCAAATGATTTTTTCAAATATTATTTCCTCCTCTCTGCTGACATTTATCTGTATGTCAAGTAAACACAAAGCGGGAAGGTGCTTTCTTTAACAGCTAAGTCTTTACAGAAGGGGGGGAAAGGACTTGTAATTGGTATGACATTAGAAACCTATGTAGTAGCTCAGTCAGCTCCCATCTCATCTTTGTTTCTACCTCTCTATAAAGGAAAAGGCAGTTTTGCCCAGAGGAAGAAAATAAAAGGGATTCATCGTTAAAAGGTACATTAACACAAAAGAGAGAGAGGGAGAGAAAGAACAGCTTTATTGGGGATATGTGGGGGGGAGATGTTTGAGTAGTAAATGATCAGTTACTTTTGAGGTATATTAAAAAGGTTTAATCTTACCGATCATGAGTTAAACTGGATGTTTTAATCAGTTAGTGAGTGCCAGAAATAATTATGCCAGAGTGCTTTGTCTGCAGAATGCATGTATAAAGCATATAAATCCTCCTGTTCCCCAGGGATATCACCGAATAACACACAACAAAAAGACAAAAGCGATATCAAACTCATATAAATTAAAATTGCAAATGATATTAAAAATACAATAAATAATATGACCCTATCACTCTGAGTACGCTATACAGGGAAGAGTGTCCAACACAAACACATTCATTAATCTCCTATATCCTCTCTCTCAACTTTTTCAGGAAACTTTCCTTATATTTACTTTCTACAGTTCAACGGAAGGTCATCCCATGCATTTAGAAAATGGTGCTGATTACCAAGTTAAAAAACAGGCCCATTTTCCTGTGTTTTAAAAAATTAAATAATGCATTCAGTGGTATATTATTTCATAAACAAGATACATATTTGCCAGGATTTAGTGGCCACTGAAATAAAAAGAAAGTAATCAAGACCATCACTAATTTCAGCCTTCTCTCGCTTCACAGATATTTATAAAATTTCATTTGTATAGCAACTTGGTTCATTCAGTGACAAATTTCAGATTGCATTTGCATATATTTTTTGGTAATTACAGGTGATGGGATGCAAATTAGAACTGGATGGAAGCTGTGTAGGTGAAATGATCTTTAATCCTTGCAGCTTTTGCAAAATGGGTTTGGAGCTGAATTATTTGTATAATCCTTTTACTCAGAAAATGGAAGTGGAACATGCCCCCTCTTACCACACTGTTTAGGAATGCTTAACAGACAGCACCCAAGCTAGCAATCATTTTCTTGGAAATTTTCACTCATTTTAATTTCTGCTATACTTCCTTTTATTAGTTCAGTGAATATCTTCCTCACCACTCCACCCAAGCTGAATTAATTTTATATTCAATAGTAATTTCACTGAATTAGGCTAAAATAATTGCTTTAAAAGGTATTCCCTGCAGTTCCAGCATTCTCTTGCAGGCCTCATCCTGATAACAGGGGAACTAATAATAGTGAAGAGTAGTGGATCCAGGAGAGAAGGGTGCCAAAGTTCATAATTAGCTGGCCTCTAGTACCAATTTGTAAACTTGGCTGATAACCAAATCAAGAGCCATTTCCTCCCATTTCTTCACCAGCTCAGAATGGTAATCAAGCTTTTGCACATGCACTGGCTGCATTTAGCACTTAGCAATAGCAATAGCAATAGCACTTACATTTATATACCGCTTTATAGCCGGAGCTCTCTAAGCGGTTTACAATGATTTAGCATATTGCCCCCAACATTCTGGGTACTCATTTTACCAGCCTCGGAAGGATGGAAGGCTGAGTCAACCTTGAGCCCCTGGTCAGGATTGAACTTGCAACCTTCTGGTTACAGGGCGGCAGTTTTACCACTGCGCCACCAGGGGCTCTTTAGCAGACCAAGGGCCCAAAGCCAAATGCTCTGTAAGTGCATGTGCAGAAATGATTGACTGTTGACCACTACCCTCAATGATACTCCAATTAATTGCTATAAAAGTCACATGAACTGCTTGAAAGAGACATGAGCAGAGGTGTAGCAAGGTCACAGTAGACCTTGGGACAAAAAGTGAAGATGGGCTTCTCCCCCTGCCTTCCACCACCTTATTCTTTAGAGAGGCACAATGAGGAGAGCAAAGAGCAAGCAGACACCATGCCAATGCCCCGCCTTAGGGGTCCAGGGACATTTGTCCCCCCTTGTTAAATTGTAGCTATGCCTATACATGAAATTTACAATACCTTGTTACTGAACAAGGGATGTAACCACATTTCTGCACCATTCTCAGTTACAAAACTGCACAGACAGCTTGATGCGTAACATATGATTGCGCTTACATAATTTCAATGAATGAAATTATATTTCATGCCCTTGTGGGTTTAAAACACTTGTAACTTTGATACTGTTTCACTTACACCACAGTATCTGCCAATTAGTCTCAATCAAGAGGATCAATTTAGGTGGTATGCAAGGTGTTCAAAACACATCTGTTACTGGACCTTCTCTATTCATCCTGATAATCTCTAGGCTGTAACACACACACCCCGACCCCTCAACTGTGTTTTCAGGAGTAAGTATCTCACGTTGGTTGTTCTTGATTCCACTACTGAGACCTTCCTGGATATCTGCAAGGATGATCTCCTAACACAGGATCCATTTTATTCCATTCAACATGCACCCAAGCTGGGTGCAATGACTCATAAACCAATCCCAAAGCAGGAGTGATATTTCAGCATTTGGATATGTTTGGATCTGCTTTATCCTCTCTAACTCAGTTTTGACTCTCACTAGCACCACACCCATGTGGGGTGGGGAGGAGAGAGAGAACACATGACTTTAGCTTTAATTCCTGTCTGTGCCACAGTTATGGAGTGAGGAGGAAGAAATTTCCCTACAGTTGGAAGAATGGGTTTGTAACATTCGTTTGTTCAAGTGTCTAGTTGGATCCTGTAACTGAAAGGGTGAAAACAGGGGGAGGGGAGGAGGAACACATGTACTCTGAAAAAAATCTTTGGACATACTAACTGTTATTTTTTTTGTACTGATGTAAAACAAATGATTGCCTGGCTTAAAAGACTGATTGTTTTGGTGGATGTTTTATATAATAGAAAAACAGGTACACATATGAGTGTGATATTGGCAATTATGCATAGAAGGGGTCCTCTTCTTCAATTATGCAAACAAGGGGTCCTCTACTACCTCTGTTACTATACTGCTTCTCACCTGTAGTTTGCAGAATCTGTAATGCCTTTCTTACCTTTCTTCCTTAAGTCCAAGTTAGTAAACAGGAATAATGTACTTTGTTTAAAATATTTTTCTTATTGAAAACTATTTTAAATTAAGAGTATGCCAGTGATTGATAAAACAATCATTCAAACAGAATTACCCATTTTTGTTCTACTCTTGTTATGATGAGGATGATAAAATGATCATTTACGAAACCTTTATAGTACAGGAACACCAATACCTTACTATACTTGCTCCTAAACTAAATCAAACCATTATTTTGCATTTGTATTTTCTTAAATATCTTTATATGTTCTGCACTTATCTATACTGTACTACATGTCTCCATGTTATACCTATGATCTATCCTTTCTGTCCTATATTATACACTATGATTTACTATCATCCCCATTTGGAGATGGTACCATAACTCAGTGGCAGAGCATCAACTCTGCATGCAAAGGTCTCCATTTCAATCTCTGGCATTTCCAGTAAGGCTGGGAAAGATACCTTTCAGCTGCTTGGAGAGCTACTGCTTGTCACTGCAGACAATACTGAACCAAGGGTGTGACTTGGTATAAGGCAGCTTCTTTGTGTTCCTACTTAGGTATCCTATAATGTCACCCAGGAAAGCACACTAAGCATCATTCACTGGAGAATACCCTCAGGGAATGGACATTCTAGGCGCCCATCTCTATGTCAGCATGAGCGGCAAGCGGCTTGCGCTGACCCACGATTCTGGAGTCGAGACTAAGGGTGCATTTGCACCCTTAACCTCAGCTTTGAACTAGGCTATGGCACTGGGTTTAGCACCACAGCACTGCCGGGATCCGCAAGGATCCTGGCAATTCTCACAGGCAGCCAAGCCCAGGATTGGCTGCTTAAGCCTGCTCATGGCTGCTCATGAGAAGAACTCGTAGCTGCTCTCACACAAGGCTAGGGATGTGCACAAGCTGGTCTGGAGGCCATTGTAGAGGCCTCCGAACTGGTTCAAATGTGACGCAGTTTGAAGGTTCAGTGCCGGGGGGTAGTTCTTTAAGGGCAGGGGTGCACTTAACTTACTCCTCCCGCAGCTTTTCCTCCACTGGTGCTCTTTTTAAAAAAACCTCTTGGGGTGGTTTTTATCTAGAAGTGGCCACAAGTACCGTGCGCACGTGCACATGTCACACGTGTGCATGCATGTCAGAGTCAGATGTGTGGGCATGCAATGTGCACACGCAATACTTCCAGCCACTTCCACCCAAAAATGGGTGCAGGGGTGGCAGGGAGGTACACTGCCACCCCAAGAAGTTTTTTTAAAATGGAGCGCTGGCAGGGGGAAATTGGCAGGAGGGGTAAGTGCACCCCCCACCCTTAAAGAACCACACACCCCGGTGCTGGACTGTGGAGGTGCAGTTCCGTGCACACCACATGGCTGCTCATGAGAACAGCCTCATTTACTTTTATTTTCCCCTACAACAGAGCTCTTTGATATTCTGTAGATTGTGGATTACTTAGATTGTAAGCTTGCAGGCAGGCTTCATTAATTTTGGTGCGTTAATTTTATGTTTGTACAAGACCTTTTTTTAGGTGAATAATGTTTTATAATTGTTATTCCTGGCTGACATCCTGATGCACACCAATATTTCTGCACTCAATATCAGATGATATTCATCATGGAGGTCAGCATTGATTAGTGCATTTAACTTATATGAGTTAAATATGATGGTGCTAATGCAGACTTTCATACTAATACAGTGGTGGTGGGCCAGGATTTTAAAGACCTCCTTTTCTCCCAAGAGTGCTCTGTGAATGCAAAAATATGTTCAGGGGGAAGAGGAGATCATCAAAAAGCCCTCTCCCTGCACAATTTCCAGAACAGCATTAGCAGAACACCGCAGGAGCACCAGCTCTTCTCCTCTAGCACCAGTACTTTGTAACACAGGATGTCAACCATTACTACTACTACTACTACTACTACTACTACTACTACTACTACTACACTTCGTAATTCTGCTGAGAGCATCCACAATCTTTTCCAGCTTAAACTCAGGGAATGAAAAGCACTCAGATTTCATTCTTGTCTATCTCTCCTTGTGTCTCCTTGATGTATTTTGGGTCATACGGTCCAAACTGATTCTCCTGTCCTTGATGTCCCTCACAACTATTCCAAAACAGAAGAAAACAATGCATATAACATGAGTTTAACTTTGTCTGTGCTCAAAATATGGAGGGGCATGGTAGTGAGGGCTATTGCTGCAGGTGGACAGAACACCAGTCACAGCAATGATCAGCAAGAGTTCCAGTCAACTCAACACTGTTGAGCAGAATTTCTATCTGCCTGCCTGCCTACTGAGGGAGGAGCAGGAGGGGAGGAATTCTTCCTAGCTAGCTAAAAAGAAGAGCAGTTGATGACATACCAAATAATAGTAGATCTGGGCAAACACCAGCATGTGGGGAGAAGGATGCCAGCAGGTCCCTTTCCCCCCCAGGTTTCCCTTCCTTTCCAGGATCATGTCTTTCAAAGTAGCAGCTCAAGTCAGCAAGGAGCTTAGTATGTTCTGAAAGTTAAGACAGGGACACGGAGCATGTATAATGCACTGTCAATGTATACGTGCCAATAATACAAACCAAAGTATCAGAAATATCTGAACTTTCTCCAAGAGTTCTCAGAGAAACTGGGAAAGAAACAAGCCAACTGAGATGAAGCCATGCCAGCAATCATTAGTGAAATTATACAGGACTGCTTTGCACTGCATCACTCCTCAAGTTCCTTTGTATTTCTTGCAGCAAATCTACAAATAGAACATATATACACAGCCAGCGGTTATAGAGCATGTATACAATTTCACTAGAGTCATTTCTTTGACCAAAAGTTTTTACATGTTGCAGTACTTAGATGGTTTTTCTCCCTTGTGATACAGGGAAGCATCATCTCTAGGCTGTGTTTGTGGTGGACTTTGGATTTCGCATGACTTTCTTATGCTTGTTCAGTTCACTGAGGATGCCAAGTTCACTGAGGATGCCAGAAGATAGGGTGTGTATCCCTTTTCTTTATCTCATCTTGATGCCTTGATGTGCTGAGGTCTCAGGCTCACTGAACAAGTAGAGGGTTGAGAGAAATTTAAACCCTCTCCTGAACATAATGAAGAGAATGAGGACTTGTCTCTCTGGAATGTTATACCCACATGTGCTAGCACCATATGACCTCTGTCTCTTTGAAAAACAGAAGGCTCACTCCTCATTGGCAGGAGACACAGATGTCTCAGTTCATCTTCGTGCTGACAAGAAAACTGTTTTAACATAATCGTATAGTTGGAGGGTCCCGTTAGGCCACCTAGTTCAACTCCCTGCTAGATCCATAAAATCCAGAGCTTTAGGATTAGCAACAGGTGGCTGTTCAGACTCTTTTTGAAGTTGACCAGTTAGGTAGAACCCACCAGCTCCCTAAGTAATTGGTTTCCTGATCAAACTACTCTTACCATTAGGATGTTTTGCGTAATCTTCAACTGATATCTGCCCTCCTGTAACTTAAGCCAATGAGATCTAGTCTGGGGCAGCGGAGAACAAGCTAGAGTACCCCCCCCCCCACCAACAGATTTCAAGCCTCGGCTTCAAGACCTCCAGCAATGAAGAGACCATTTTGAAAACAATTTTTTGAAACAACCTATTTTGAAACAATTGCACTGGCTGCCAATATGTTTCCAGGCAAAATACAAAGTGCTGGTTATTACCTTTAAAGCCCTGAACGGCTTAGGCCCAAGTTACCTTAGAGAGCACCTTCTTCTGCATGATCCCCACCGCACATTAAGGTCATCTGAGGAGGTTCATCTCCAGTTACCACCAGCTTGTCTGGTAGCGAATCAGAGGCGGGCGTTCTCCATAGCTGCTCCGGGGCTGTGGAATGCGCTCCCTGCGGAAATCCGTAATTTGAATTCTCTATTAGCCTTCAGGAGAGCCCTTAAAATGTATTTGTTTGGCCTGGCTTTCCAGGGTTTTAAAATCAGTTTTAATATTTTAACCTGGTTTCGGGGCTTTTAATTACTGCAGTTGTTTAATTCTTGTTTTAAAATGTTTTAAAATTGTTAATTGTTGTTATATTGTTTTTAATTTTTGTTTTAGCTCTTTATTGTTTTAGTGGTTTGTTTTTAATTGTAAACTGCCCTGAGCCATTTTGGAAGGGTGGTATACAAATCAAATCAATCAATCAATCAATCAATCAATCAATAATAAATAGTTCAGCATCGGGTTATGCCAGTGGGGGTGTGTATCCAGTTGCAAAGTCACAGCACTAGTGGGTATGATGTGACGGCATGGCTGAAAGAGGAAGCGGGTAGGGTAGGGATGAGCCCAAGCTACTGCCAGGCAGGTGACCGGCACCATGAGTCAACCATGGGCCAATCATTCACCCAGCTCAACCTCCAGCTCAGGGTAGCCCAGCAGAGGGAGGTTAACCTTAAGGGAAACCAGCTGCTCAACCAAGCCAGTGTCCAACTGGGACTGAGCAGGTGTTACCATATCACCAGCATGTGAAAACACCCGCTCGCTCTGGACGCTGGAGAGGAAGTGCTCAGCAACCACCACCAAGTCCGGCCAGACTTGGCGGTGGGTTGCCCAGAACTTTACATGGCCCATCTCGGGGTCTTCCTTCACAGGCTCCTCCAAGTACTGGGCAACACATTGCACAGCACTGGTGGGCTGGTAGGCCGAGGCTCCTGCAAACCAGGCAAGGCGCCAAGGGACACCCACTTAAACCACTGGAATGATTTAGCAGGAGGAACTGTCTGCTGCGTTAGCGCCACTGCCTGGGATGCTCTGCCACTAGACGTGGAAGAAGAAGGGGCAGGAGCTGAAGGGTTGCCCACACTACTGCTGCTGGGTGTGGGCCACGCATACCCAGGGGTGCACCATCACCACCCTCCTGGTCTCTGCGGGACCAGGTGACCTCCTCCTCCCTAACTCCACCTGGGCAAGTCCCTCCACCTGGGCAAGTAATCAGTGCAAATGACATTGCCCTTGATGGTCGGATCACAGAGACAAGCCAGTTCATACTCCTCCCTGTAATCCAACTCATTGACCAGCCTGTTGACAACCCCAGCCCTAAGCCTTCCAGCTAGAGCACACCCCACTGGCGTGGCCAGTGAAGTCTGGAGTTCACCCATCAGCTTCTCCAGGAGGAGAGCTGCGGGCAGGACCTGGCTCAGAGGAGTGGTGTCACCACACAAGCTCTTGGTGGCAAACAGGAAGGGCTTGAGTGCCAACACCATCTCAAACATGAGCTTCCACTCTGCATTGAATAGGTTGCACAAGTCCAAGGACTCGTTCCTCACCAGATCACTGAAGGCCACCTCCTTTTTCAGCAGGCGCTGGAACAAGAGGAAGGTGGTGTTCCACTGGGTATCTACATCCATGGGGATGAGATGTTGTGGAAGCCCATGGTCACGCTGCCACTCATGAAGCAAGAGCCTGGATTTTTCACTCCAGTGGAAGAGGACTGCAATCTAGCGGGACTCCTCCACAAGCGCAGCCATGGCAGCAACAGCACCTACCATGGGGTGGCCATGTTCTTCACCTCCTTGAGGTCAAGGGCATCCCTAACAGCCAGGTGAAGCATGTGTGCCATGCAGTGGGTGTTCACACTCTCCATCACTGACTCTACTGCTGTGGTGAAGTTGTACCCATTGTCTGTGACAATGAAGCCCTGCAAGAGGTGTGGAGACCCACTGATCCACTCCTCGATTTGGCAGATGAGTATGGCTGCCACCTCCTCCTTGGTGTGCTTGACATCCAAGGTCTCCATGTGCAAGATGGCCCACCTGTGCCGAAATGCGGTGTGGGACGTGCTGGAGCCAGAGGCAGCACCAGAGGTCCCTTCTCTCTCCAGACCCCTCCAGTGCCCACATCGGCACAGTCAGGGCCAGGAAAGCAGCATGCATCCCACTCACACTGTTCCACGGATGAGTGGTGAAATGTATGCTGGTGCCAGCCGGTGCTACACGCAGTATGGCTGACATGAGCTCCCTGCACCATCTGTACAGGGAGGGGACCACGTTCCAGGTGAACATGGTCTTTGAGGGGTTGGTGTAGTTGGGCGCTAGCAGCTGTAGTATCCGGTGGAAGCCAGAGTTCTCAACCACCTGAAAAGGTTGATCGTCAGTGGCCATCATCTCCCCTATAAGATGGGTGAGGAGATGTGGGTCCACGTGACCAGGCCGCTTTGTGCCCGACAACTGCATCCACCGCTTGAATGGCAGCGTGCCCTGCTTCATGGAATCTGGCACACTGCCCTTGTCAGCACTAGTCGCAGGCACCCAAGGCGCACTAGCGCTGCCAGCAGAGTCAAGATCTGGGTGAAGTGGACGCATGTGTTTTCTCCAGATGCTTCGCATCCTTGCCCTGACAGACCTGTGCCCTGCAAGGGACACAGCGAGCAGCAGTTGGGGCATCTTGAGGGACCTCAAAATGCCACCAAACATCACTGCTCTGGATGGCCTCAAATGCCCTGGGTGCCCACAGACCTAGGGGGGCTGCTAGTGCTCACCTACCACCATCACCCACCTCCCTTATGGAAGAAGAAGGACCCGCCTTTGCTGGAGGAGGGACCACCCCCTCCACCTCAGCAGCAGACCCTTCCCCCTTGGAGCCAGACTGGGAGGACCCAGCACCAGACTCTGCCATGACCTGGGCATCATCAGAAAGGCCTCCACTGAGTAGTGAGAGGAGCATTGGAGGGACACAAGAAGAAGGGAAAATCTGGCTGCACTGCCAGCCATCAAGTCCCTGCTCTCCGCCCCCACCATGGAAGGAGCTTCTCTGGCTGGAGACCACCAACCACACATACACACTGCCAGGCTCTGCACCGGGCACCAGCCTTAGCAATGCACCACCTCCCGATGGTCCCGCCACTGGTCCAGTAACTGGTTCGGTGGCAGCAGGCTCCTCCGGATCGGAGAGCCTTCATGCCACTGCTTCACCTGGGCCAAAGAATTCGCTGATGGGGACCTGTGGGACCCCAGGATGGCATATTCTCTGCCCCCACCCCAGCCTCCCATACCAGCTTGGGGACCCCTCCCACCTCTGCCTGCCACCCTGCTGTGAGCTTTGCTCACAACATGGCACTCAGACATTCCCAAAGACCCTTGGGCTTTTAAAAAAAAATAATAATTGAAAAATGTAATAATAATAATAATAATAATAATAGAGGGGGATGTTTAAAAAACCCTATGGGGGGGACCTCATTTTAAAAAGCCTTAAAAAACCTTTTAAAAAGTATTGAGGTGACACCTTTTCTTTTTAAAAAAACACCCTATTTAAAGAAAAGCCCTTTTAAAACAAGCTTACCCACTCACTCCACCCACAACAATAAAATACAATAAAAAACAATGTAATGAATAAACTACACAATGGTAGAAGGGAACTTGTAAAAACAAGAGACAATCCGCGAAAACAAGAAACAACCTGTAAAGCAAAATCACAGCAAATATACCTCACCACACCCAAACACGAAAGGAGGCCTTACTTAAAAAACACAAAAGTGGGGAAGGGGACAACAAAAATTAATCACTTACCCCCTCGTCATCCTGGAGATCTTCTGCCCCACACAGAAAAGAAGGAATCCCAGACCAGTGACAGGCTGGCACAGCACAGGTGGGCAGGCACAGCCGGGGCGGGGGTAGGGCAGAATGAATAGCTTTCCAGCTATTTCACCCACCCAAAAAACAGATTAAAAGTTAAAAAAAAAAACTCACTGAGAAAATAAATAAAAAGGCTGATGGGGGGAAAGGCTGTGGGAAGGGAGATGGGAAGGAAAGGGGAGGACAGAGGTGCTGGACTCTGGAGCAGGCGGTGTGCTAAGCACAGCAAGAAAAGGATTAACAAAGAAAAGCACTTGCTCCAGAGAAAACAAGGAGAACCCCACCCTTCAAATAACCTAGAATACAATAAAAACAACTGGCAGTGGCTGCTGAGCAGAGGAGCAGGCTCTCAACTCAGGCAACAGATTTTAAAGTGGCAGCCAGCCACCAAAAGCAAAAAAAGGTGGGTGGAAGTAGGGGCTGGGTTAGGGAAATGGATGGGCCAGAGAGAGCCTAGGCCCCCTGGCCCAGAAGAGAGGGGAGAGAGAGAGAGACAGGCACTCACTCACTCGGGGGGGGGTGGTGGTGGAGGAGAATAAAAGCAGCGGAACAAACACACAGCAGAACAGACACACAGTGGGGGGGGGGAGGTTTAAAGCAGAGGCAGAGAGAAACAGGAAGAAGGAAACAGGGGTTGGGAACAAAAACACAGCAGCAGTCTGCCAAGCAGACTCTCACTGCAGCACCAGCAGCCAAGCAGCAACTGCAGCTAGAGTGATTTTGCTAGGCCAGAGGCTTGGCTTTAAATAGGATTTGAAACTCCCTCCTTTGGGAGCCCCCACCTTTGCCCTCTCCCCTGGCCAATAGGCTGCCAGTTCTCAAGGACTGGCACAGTGCAGAGCCTACCAGAGAGGCAGACTCATCTGGCCAATCAGGCAAGCAAGAGCTCAGCCAATGAAATCAAGGAACACAAGTCACACAACATGGAGGACATGTAAAATGGCCTCTAGAACCTTTGAACTGGCTTGAACAGGCTCAAACCAAACCGGACTCAATCGGTTTGAACTTGGACCGGCATTGCCAATGCAATGCCCTGTTTGTCCGAGTTCGAACCTTCAAACCAAACCGGTTACAATTTGAGCCAGTTTGCACATCCCTACAAGCCTTTGCTCTCTTCTGTGTGACAGCCTTTCACACAGAAGGCTTTCACGCATTTGAAGAATGCTATCATGTTCCCCTCAGTCTTCTTTTCTCCAGGCTAAACATACTCTGTTTCATCAGCCTTTTCTCACAAAACTTATTTTCAAGGCCACTGATTATCTTTATTGCCCTTTTCTGAACCTGTTCCAATTTGTCTACATTCTTTATAAAATATGGTACCCAGAACTGGACACAGTACTCCAGATGAGGTCTGACTAGTGCAGAACAAAGAGGAACTATGATGTGGAAATAATGGTTCAATTAATGCAGCCTAAAATAACACTAGTCTTTTTTTGTTTTGCAGCTGCATCACACTGATCCCTTGTTCAGCTTACAATCTGATGATCCAACAATCTCAAGACCCTTTTCTACAATCTCAAGATCTGACAATCTCAAGACTACAATCAATACAGTTTTCTACAATCTCAAGACTACAATCTCAAGATCCTTTTCATGTGTACTACTGCCAAGCAAGACATCCAAGAATTTTAATTTTATCCCTGTATTCTGAATTGTTAGCTATCCCTCCTAGTCTTGTGCCATCTGTAAATATGAGGAATCCCTCCACCCTTTCATGGAAGTAATTGATAAAAATGTTGAATAGTATCAGGCCCAGGATAAGATCCTGTGCCATCTCAATCAAAATCTCCCTCCAGTTGGATGAAGAGCCGTTAATGAAGACTCTTTCAGTATGGTTTTGCAATTAGTTGTGAATCCACCTGGTAGTATTATTATCTATCATGTGTTTGACTAGATTGCTCACCATAATGTCATGAGGAACTTTCTCAAATGCTTTGCTGAAATTAAAAAGAGATAAGATTAGTCTGGTAAGATTCCCTATTAGTTTATTTGGCCATCATTCTTGGAAGAAGAAGCCAAAATAAGGCAATTTCTCTGTTAATTGTATCTCACCAGGGTGCTGATACTCTGACCTGTGTCCCAACAGACTCCCCAGACTATTCCATATATCTACTACTGGAAATTCATATTCATTGCCATAGCTTAGTGGTAGAGCATCTGCTTTGCATGCAGATGGTCCCAGGTTCAATCCTGGGAATCTCATAAGAACATAAAGAACATAAGAACAGCCCTGCTGGATCAGGCACAAGGACCATCTAGTCCAGCATCCTGTTTCACACAGTGGCCCACCAGATGCCTTTGGGGAGCCCACAGGCAAGAGGTATGTGCATGCCCTCTCTCCTGCTGTTGCTCCCCTGCAATTGATATTGAGAAGCATCGTGCCTCTGAGGCTGGAGATGGCCCACAGCCACCAGACTAGTAGCCATTGATAGACCTGTCCACCATGAATCTGTCTAAACCCCCTTTAAAGCCATCCAAGCTGGTGGCCATCACCATTTCCCATGGCAAGGAATTCCACAGATTAATTATGCGCTGTGTGAAAAAGTACTTCCTCTTGTCAGTCCTAAATTTCCCAACCTTCAGTTTCATGGGGTGACCCCTGGTTCTAGTGTTGTGAGAGAGGGAGAAAAATTTCTCTCTGTCTACCCTCTCCACTCCATGCATAATTGTATACACTCCAATCATGTCTCCCTTTAGTTGCCTCTTTTCCACAATGAAGAGCCCCAGATGCTGTAGCCTAGCCTCATAAGGAAGGTGGTCTAGGTGCCCTTCCTGGTTGACCTCTTCTGCACCTTTTCCAGTTCTACAATAACCTTCTTAAGATAAGGTGACCAAAGCTGAATGCAGTACTCCAGATGTGGCCGCACCATAGATTTGTATAAGGGCATTATAATATTAGCATTTTTATTTTCAATCCCTCTTGTAATGATTCCTAGCATGGAATTAGATTATTTTCACAGCTGCTGCACACTGAGACAACACTTTCAATGAGCTGTCCACCACAACCCCAAGATCTTTCTCTTGGTCAGTCACTGACAGCTCAGATCCCATCAGTGTATATGTGAAGTTGGTGTTTTTTGCCCCAATGTGCATCACTTTTCACTTGCTTACACTGAACCACATTTGCCATTTTCTCGCCCAGTCCCCCAGTTTGGAGAGATATTTTTGGAGTTCCTCACAATGCATTGTGGATTTCACTACCCTAAATAGTTTAGTGTCATCTGCAAATTTGTCCACTTCACTGGTCACCCCAACTTCTAGATCATTTATGAACAAGTAAAAAAGCACTGGTCCCAGTACCGATCCCTGGGGGACCCCACTTCCTACCTACCTCCATTGTGAAAACTGTCCATTTATTCCTACTCCGTTTCCTGTCCTTCAACCGATCCAGTTACTGATCCACACATGAACCTGTCCCCTTATTCCATGATGGCTAAGTTTGCTCAACTTTGGCTCCCCAGTAGTTTTTGGACTACAGATCCCATAATCCCCAGCCACAGTGGCCAATAGCCAGGGATTGTGGGAGTTATAGGCCAACATCTTCAGGAGGGCCAAAGTTGAGCAGGCCTGGTGTAGACTATACTGAGTTAGATGGAACAATGGCCTGATTTCATATAAGGCAGCTTCCTATGTCCCTATGAAAATTTTCAGTGGAAGGGTAGAGGTCAACCAGATTTAGTCTTTAGATGCCAAGACTGGCATCTCTTAATATACTTGGGATTGTATGTCTTTCATAACCATTACCATGACAAATGAAGAAGCACATGAAGCAAGACAAATGCTGAATTTAATGTTTAACAATGACTTGGACATAGGGAAACCAGTGATAAAGGAATGAGCTTTGGGCATGCCTGGATATTCAACTTCCATACTAGTCTGGCTTTTGGCTTACCCAGCACTGAGACTACACCTGAGGCCTTGATCAATTATCTCTTTGCTTACAGATCAATTGGGTAATTCTACCCTATTGATCTCTGATTTTTTTTTTAATCCTTCTGTACCATTGATTATGAGCTATTTGTGACAATGTGGTGCATGGCATTAATTCAGGGCTGGTTTTAAGTTATTCTGATCATTTCAAGGAAAGAATTCCCAGAGCACACAGATAGATGAGGGTTCCATCTTGTTCTCTCTGCTCCCTCCTATTCTATATGGCTGTATGCTGTCATGGCTGGAACCCCTTAAAAGGTGTTACAATCCCTGAAGATAGTAGGAACTGGGCCTCTGGAATCCAGGACAGATTTTAGAAACTGAGAGGGCGGGGAGGGGGAAGAGCTTGTCAGACAGTCAAATGAACAATCCAAGTCTGCAGATTTTATTTTAAGTGGAACCAGGTGGTCTTCATTTTCAGTTGGTGCTAGTAAACTGTTGGCATTATAGACATGCTAAAAATTAATAGTAGTGTATAATAGTGGTTGACATCCAGAATAATGCAGCACTGTTGCTCTAATGCTGTTCTGGTGCTAAAGTGGAGGGTCCATTTTCATCAGTTTCCCTTTTGCTCTGAAGCCCATTGTGCCTGCTGAAAATATGCACCTGAGGGTCATACAGTACTCATGACCTATCTTTGGCAGGCACAGTGGGCTTCAGAGCAAAGGGGAGCTTGAGAAAAACTATACCTCCACACTAGCAACTGTGCAGCATTAGTAGTGCAAGTGCTGTGTTAATCTGGATGGCACCCTATCTATCTATCTTATCTATCTATCTATACACACACAAACACACAACATCCTTTTAGTTCAAAAAGCCTTTCAAAGCAGTTTATAATTTATCATATTAAAGTCAAAATAACAATCTCAAAAATAATAAAAACAAGAGCATAACACCATATAGACACTATGATTTATATAAGTTCACAGTTTGAACCTAAGCAATATGCTAACAACAGAGTCCCATTTTAGTTTTACTTTAATAAGTTAGACAGAGTCAAGAGTAATTTATTTTAATGCATCACCTGATTATTCAAGTCTTTTCTAATATCTTAGAGTTGCCAATCCCTTATGCAAAATCCCATGTCAGTTACTTGCAGCCAAAGCAATATCTGTTTCCAAGGAGACAGAACTCTTTCTTCTCTGGGAACTTCTCTAAGGAATGATATTCTAAAAGAAGGCATGAGGTACCTTCTCTTTATTATGTGAATCATAACATGTAAATACAACAGTGGGATCATGCAGTGAAAAATGAAGGATCTGGATGGAACAAGCATCTGCCCTTTATTTACCTGTAACTATGGTGTGGGTTATTATAAGTTAAACGATCTCTAGTTAAAGGAGAATGGATATTTTTATATCTATTGGCCTGCCCCTATGAACTGCTGTATCAGCAGCTTTGGACATTAGTTTACTACGTACAAAGAGAACATTGAAGTTCCCTGCACTTCCTTTTCTTCCACAATGCCACATCGAAAATAAAACCCACATACTTCACAGTCCATCTTCTCACCTGTGCTACATTGCAGTCTTTAAAGATATCAAGGTCACTCCCTTAACCATGCCAAATCTAAACGATGAGGACATAAAGTATTCTTGATGGTTGCCACATAGATGAGGACCTCCCTTTCGCTTGAGATCTATCAAATTCAGAGTATGAACACCTTCCAGAAGACATTTTTATCTAGGATGGCTTTCAGTGCTTGGGGTTATGTAGCTACAGGGTAATTTTAATTCTGATGTTTAATTTTAGTGTTTCATTGAGTATTTTCTTTTTGAGTCATTGCTTTTTTATTTTAAGATTGCTATGCATTCTTGTCCCTTAGGGTGGAACAGTCTAAGAATCCAGCTAATTTAATCAAATAAATAAATAATATTCTGAAACTCAGCATACAACATGAAGGGAATTGGACTAAGTTCATCATGAAGGGATCCCATTTGTCTTCTAATGGGGGAAAAATGTTGGTCTGAACTAGGTAGCAGCATGCACAGTGAACTGCCAATCATCTCTATATAATAGTATACTTCCTATCTATACCTTGCATATGAAGGGGCTTGTACCCAGATTCACTTTTTAAATGAATGTATATAGTCATCCAAATAAAACATTTTAGGTGTACAGACGCAGGTAGAACATAATATCTGAATAGTGCTAATGCTTACCATAAAACCCCTTCTCAGTCTGGGACCATCATATCACAAACTCAAACCACATGTTATTAGTGTTCCATGTTTCTTCCCTCCACTTTCTTTTTAACTCAAAGCAGTCTGGCCAATCTGCAAGTATGAATGAAGAAAAGATATGCAGTCTTACATGTGGAGAAAAGATGTGCTCAGCTCTTTTTCCCTGCCAGTCCTTTTGAGCAAAAATCAACCACCCCAAGGTACTTGTTCACCTATAGGAAGAAATAGGGGGGTCTTTTACAGCTTCTTATTTTCCATTTGGATGAAAAAACCGCTTGGGCAGCAGGGGGATGATTTTGGACTAGAAAACCATTGTGGGGTGGGGGGGGTGACAGTTAAGCAAACTCTCCCTCCTACCACATCCTTCAGCTCACACAGCTTGTCCAGTTAAAAAGTGGAGGAAAGCATCATGGAACTCTACATAACATGTCATTTGATCTTCAGAGAGCAGCTGACAGACTGCACAAAGTTCCTTGTGCATTGTAATGTAACGTGCATACAGTTGCACAAATGCAATCTTGCACAAATGCAAAAATTGTGCAAATCTATTTACATGTTAGTACGGCCATTATGATTCCAATGGACATACTATCATGCAATTCCATTTGCCCAATTTTTGCATTTGCACAAGAGAATACTTGTATAGCTTTATGCGTGTCACGTTACAATATGTATGAAACCTTCCACAATATGTCAGTGAGCATGTCTTCTGGTATGACCTCCCCTGCCTGTAAAGATCTTTTGAGTGGGTTTGCTTAGCATTCTCACATTGAGAGGGGTAAGGATATTTGTAGGAAAAGGCAGGGCTTTCACTCTGGTTGCCCCAAGACTGTGGAATCATCCCTCTGTACTAGGTTTGAGAGAGAGAGAGAGAGAGAGAGAGAGAGAGAGAGAGAGAGAGAGAGAGAGAGAGAGAGAGAAATGTAAAGGACTTATTTTGGGGTTGGTCTTTGGAAGCTGAGTTGAGTCACTTTTGCTTTAAAGGTAAAGTGTGCCAAATTGGTCCAATTACTGCAAAGTTGTTACGGACACACAGACACACAGGGACATAGCTGGGTGATCTCATAAGCTTACTTTCCGAAAGGAAAGGAAAGGAAAGGAAAGGAAAGGTTGTGCTGTCAAGTCAATGTCAACTTCTGGGGACCACTGTGCCATGTGGTTTTCTTAGTAGAATACAGGAGGGGTTTACCATTGCCATCTTCCATGCAGTATGAGATTATGCCTTTCAGCATCTTCCTATAGCACTGCTGCCCGATTTAGGTGTTTCCCATAGTCTGGAAAACATACCAGTGGGGATTCGAACCGGCAACCTCTGGCTTGATAATCAAGTCATTTAATGTTTAATCATATGTCGATGGTAGCTGACATGATATGCCAGAATGCCCCCTGGGGCTGCTGTGGTTACGCAGGCTGTCCTGACACTGTTAAGAACAAGTAGTTGCGTAAGCAGGTATATCAAACAAACAAATAAACACCCAGTTCCCCATTCACTGCAATGGGAATAACTGTGGCAGAACTGCTTACACAGCCGCTTGGTCTTAGCTAGAGATGTGCATACTTCTAGTCTCAACAATGTCAGGGCTGGCTGCCTATTCACAGCATCCCCAGTGAGGAGCATTCTGGTGCTGGAACCTTGCACATCATATTGGTCACTGCTTTTTCTTTTTAATGTTGAGGTTTTAATTTTTTATTTGGTGTTTTAATGGCCATACTCACTGCAGGTGCCTGTAGAAAAGCTGCCATACAAATGAAATAGGATGAATAAAGAGAGTAGCATATTTACTGTGGTGTTATAATCAACCAAACATTGGAGTTTACCAGCTACTGGTATTTTCTTCAACAAAAGCATCACACTCATACAAAAGAGATTTTTTAAAAAGTGGTTGGGTGGGGGTGGATAACAAGCATGGGTGTTGTGTCTAGGAAACAGAAGTAAGCAAAACAATCTAATCACCGCTTGTTTTTAAAGTATTAAATATATACCTTTTCCTCTGTCTCAGCAGGATGCTGCAAAAGTATATTATTTTTTTCCAGTTGATTTCCTCCTTTTGAAGTCATTCTTTGATTGTTTGACAGCTTTATCAGAGCTGCCATAGAAATAGCAGACATTGATGTGTAATATATTGGACAGTGGGTGTGTGTTTTGGGAACGATGAATTAAGATCTAAATTTTATGTTAAAAGACTCTAATGGGCAATTTTATGCAACTACACTCCTAGGTATTATGGGTAATATGATAGTGACAGTCAAGTTGGTACTGGCAGTAGACGACACATTAAAACACCAATAGATGGCAGCTAGAGTCTTCCATAGCTTATTTACTGAAACTAAATTGTGAACTTCTGATATCTACGTGGAGTATGATAATATAAAGGTAATAATGAAGCCACAGTCACCAAGCCATGTGGTACTGTATGAGTAAATATTAAATACAGCTTAAGGAAAACAAACTTATCTATATTGGTTCATCCATACCTCATTTTTAGCCTACTACCTAATGGCACTGCAGGGAAGCAAGCGGCCTAGAGAGCAGGAGGCTGTTGGTTCAAATCTCCACTGGTGTGTTTCCCAGAATATGGGAAACTCCAATATCAGGCAGCAGCGATATAGGAAGATGCTGAAAGGCATAATCTCATACTGCATGGGAGAAGGCAATGGTAAACCCCTCCTGTATTTTACCAAAAAAAACCCACATGGGTCTGTGGTCGCCAGGAGTCGAAACTGACTCGACAGCACAATCTTTCCTTTCCTTTAAAAAGCAAGCTTATGAAATCGCCCAGCTCTCTCTCTCGCTCTCTCGCTCTCTCTCTCTCTCTCTCTCTCTCTCTCTGTCCCTAACAACTTTGCAATGCCTGGACCAATTTGGACCAAATTTGGTACAGTTGTAGTGACACATAGGGACATTGCAACAGTGTAGTTTGTGATGATGTCATCCACCACAATTCAAGATGCTGGATGCATGAACATTTGAGGCAGAAGTGGGCTAACTTGTGAAGATGGAGGCATATAAATTAAGATTATAGTGAAAGGAAAATAGGCAGATTAGTTCTGGTAATCTGTTAACTTCTTGTTAAATATATGTTCTTATCAAGAAATTCTTGTTAAGTATATATTTTATAAATTGTTTCATTTACACTGATGCTGCCTTGGGTAGTTTCACAACAGCTCATTTTGCACCTCTGTGGCATAGTCACTGCTGCAAAACTTCTTCCACATGGTCACTCCAGATCAGTAACAAGTCATAGCATCAATCAGGTAGGACACCTAGAATGCATGATTACTTTATCAGTATCACTGACACTGTCATGGAGAGTACTAACATGATCCAAAAAAGCCATTGAAATGGCACTTCTACACGTTACATATGCAACATGCAACATGTGAAAGTAGAAAAGTCCAGCATTAATAGCATGTATTTCATTCATGCCCTTCAGGATCCCCATTTGTTCTTAGGATGGGATATATTCTGTAGCATAGCTTTTTAATCTATGTTTTATAACTATGTCCATTTGAAACAGAGTGGCAGAGTTCTTTTTGATTGCTGTCCCTGGTGGTGGTCGTGTTTTTCCCCTACCCACAATCCAGACTGACATGACATCTGAGGCATTGTGGGAGGCAGGAACAATGTCACCAGAAACGGCTACTAATTCTCCTATACATACCCGTCGCTAATCCCATGTGTGGCAGCTCTCGCAAGAGCAGCTACCTGGGGACAGGAGACAATGGCGCTGGCAGGCCAGCCTAGCTTGGCCGCTGGTCAACCAGAGGAGGCTGCGGTGGGCCAGCCAGGCCTGGCCACCCACCAAGAGGAGGAAGAGGCAGGAGAAGGACGCAGTGGTGGTCCAGCCTGGACCCAGCCCGGCTGCTGGTAGGCCGGACGAGGAGGTGATGGGCTGGCCTGGCCCACCCAGCTGCCCACCAGGAAGAGGAGGCGGAGGGCCAGCCTGGCCCTGGCCCGGCCACCAGTCGAGGTGGCTGCAGCAGAGGAGGAGGCTGGAGGAGGTGGCAGGCTGGCCTGGGCCGGCTGCCAGGAGCAGGGGGTGAGAGGAGGTGGCGTGCCAGCCTTTCAGCCGGCCTGCAAGCCAGAAAGTGCGGGGTAGCAGGGAGAGGAGGTAGGCCATCCAGCTGGCCCACTAGAAAGCATGGGGGGGCAGAAGCAATGGAAGGGGGAGCGGCCAGGCAGAAAGCCGGGTATGTTGGCATGGGGGGGGGTGGGACAGCGGCGGTGGGCAGGCCAGAAGGAGGCGCAGATGCTCTGTGCCTGGCCCAGCTAGTTTTAATTAATGTTTCAAAGCATTAAAAAGAGTAAACAGCCTGCCACGCTACACACTGCAAGGTAAGTCCCCTGACCCAGTAAAACTGAGCTTTAGAGCTCCTCCTTGGGTCTGCCTCCTGGTAGCCAAAGGAGCTGTTCTCATGACCAGATATTTCTAGGTAGGAGAGGGTTAACCCAGAAATCTCGAGTCATCTTCCAGCTGTGCCAAAACTGGGTAGCCCAGATTCGCTATCCAAGTTAAAAGAGACCATAGAGAGAGATGGGTGGAAAGAGGGGCCAGGCAGAGCAGAGCTTCTGCAAGAGTGCAGACTGCCTGTTCGCTGATCCCGCATTGCATTTTGGTATCGCTAGAGGCCCCAGCTCCTGATTTCAGTAATGGAGATCACCGCTGTGCTGTTCATGTCCTGTGAACGGCAGAGCCCAGAACAGGCTCTGGTCATCTGGGAGCAGGCAGGCAGGGTTCTGCATTCCCTCTAATTTGCCCATGCCGCCATTGGGTTGTGAGAACAAGCTCAGAATGTTTTTCTCCACACTGTTCTGGACACTGTATCGATCTGTGGGGGGGAAATATGACAACCACAACAAAAATCAGCATTGGCAGTCACCATTCACACACACACACACACACACACACACACAGATGCAACACCTGAGGCACTATGAAGAAAAATATGGCCATGGAGAGGCAGCTGCCTGGAAGAGCTCTTATACACTTTAAAAATGATTTTGAGCGGGGATTTTTTAAAGCCCACCACTCTGTCCTGCTGCAAAGTAAGTCTGCCCCCTTTGTCATAAAAACAAATTGGGCCTGAATATATGGCATTTGACTTATTCAGACCACATAGGCATTCACACACTCCCTGCTGAAACAAGAGCCTCCCCATCTCTGACAACTTTTTAAAAGTCTTTAAAGATGCACCTATTCACCCAGGCTTTTAATTAAATATTGTTTTAACAGTTTTAGCATCATTTAAAAATGTTTTTAAAATTTAAATTGTTGTAATGTTTTAACTTTTACTATGACATTTATTTTGTTTTAACTACTGTTTTGAGGTGAGGTTTTTCCCCCCATTTATTTTAACTAATGTTTTAGCTTCTTGTTTGTTTGTTGTAAACCACACAGAGACGTGAGTTTTGGGTAGTATAGAAGTGTGTTAAATAAATAAATACATACATACATACATACATAGAGAAAACAAAGACTCGAGAAAACTTAGCAGTCATGGGATAAGGAGACAAGTACATCTGTGGATTGCTAACTGGTTGAAGGACAGGAAACAGAGGATAGGTATAAATGGAGAGTTTTAACAATGGAGGGAAGTAAGAAGTGGGGTCCCCCAGGGATCTGTATTTTAATTTATTCATAAATGCTCTAGAAGTAGGGGTAAGCAGTGAGGTGGCCAAATTTGCAGATGATACCAAACTCTTTCAGGTAGTGAAATCCAAAATGGATTGTGAGGAGCTCCAAAAGGATCTCTCCAAACTGGGTGAGTGGGCAACAAAATAGCAAATGCAGTTCAATGTTGGCAGGTGTAAAGTGATGCACATTGGGATGAAAAAAAACCCACTTCAAGTATACATTGATGGGATCTGAGCTGTGGGTAACTAACCAGGAGAGGGATCTTGAGGTCATGGTGGATAGCTCGTTGAAAGTGTTGACTCAATGTGTGGCAGCTGTGAAAAAGGCCAGTTCCATGCTAGGGATCATTAGGAATGGGATTGAAAAGAAAACTGCTAATATTCTAATGCCCTTATACAAAACTATGGGGCAGCCACACTTGTAGTACTGCATACAATTCTGGTCACTACATCTAAAGAAGGAAATTGTAGAACTAGAAAAGGTGCAGAAGAGGGCAACTAAGATGATCAGGGGCCTAGAGCACTTTCCTTATGAGACAAGAAAACACCTGGGGCTATTTAGTTTAGAAAAAAGATGACTGTGGGGAGACATGATAGAGATCTATAAAATCATGCATGGTGTGGAGAAAGTGAACAGAGAGAAATTTCCCCCTCTCTCACATAACACCAGAATCAGGGGTCAACCCATGAAATTGACTGCCAGGAAATTTAGGAACTGTAAACAGGTACTTTTTCACACAACGCATAATCAACTTGTGGAAATCTCTGCCACAAGATGTGATGCCAGCCAACAACCTGGATGGTTTTAAGAGGAGTTTGGATAACTTCATGAAGGAGATGTCTATCATTGGCTACTAGTCGGAGGTCTATAAGCCACCTCCAGCCTCTAAGGCAGGACGCCTCTGAGTACCAGTTGCAGAGGAGTAACAGCAGGAGAGAGGGCATGCCCTCATCTCTTGCCTGTAGGCTTCCAGCCACATCTGGTGGGCCACTGTGTGAAACAGGATGCTGCTGGACTAGATGGGCCTGATCCAGCAGGGCTGTTCTTATGGTCTTATGTTCTTAAAAGAAAATTGAACAAAATGGGGCCCTATTATGTTCAATTTTTCATTCATCATAGTACTAATGCATATCTAATGCATATCTCTACTGGTAGGGGAACAGGTCAAACTGAAGCAAGCTACCCATGTGTTCTTTGGGAAATCAGAAGTTCACAATTTCGTTTCAGAAAAAAATGCAGTAAACAGAGCTTCCAATCATCTAAATTAAACTTGTTTTTGATTTCACATGCATACAAACAGCCAAAATTGGGACTGGGTTTATGTACATGTGAAAAACATTTCATGTGAATGAGCCCTCTTGGTAGCACCAATTACACCTTCTTATATCTCTTTTGCTTTTTCTCAGAACACTTGTATTGTAATATAACTAGCTAATGGTTATCCAAGGAGAACCAAAGCTGCCAAATGACATGGCAAGTATGATGCACCTGGAGTTTGAACATCAAGGGCTGGGTGCCAAAATCCACTAGATGTGTTTTCATGCAATATTCAGCACACATTTCTGTAAAACTGCATCTAAATGAGTTTGTTCAGACTCTTTCTCAAAGGTGACCTAAATGGCCAGTCTTTAACAAAATGTATTGTTGTTGTATGTTTCTGCATTAACATAATATATATGACATCATGAGCAGAATTCAGCAGGTGATTATTAGGAGCCTATGCACATAACCTCTCCTGTCCTGCATAGTAATTGCCAGCATAAAGTTATACTCCTCATGTTTCAACTTCAGCAGCTAATGTGAGCAAAAAGCATTTTCATTTATTGGCTGCCACTACCACTATGCAAAAAAAGCAAAAGCAAAAGCAGAGAAGAGCAACAAAGTGACACAAAGAAAGAACAAGCATACCCCCCCGGTTTGATTATTATGCTATCAATAACCAATAAAAATAGTTTTACCAACAGAAGAACCAGAATAGTGATAAGTCGATGTTGTGCAAATGCTGGGTCAAATATAATGAAATATGATTATTTAGATACAATAAAATGAGATCTAAAGGTACAATCAGTTGGACAGAGAGATAAAACACTGAGAAAACAGATATGTTATTATAAAAGATCTTATCAAAAGCCAGTTAGCCAGCCTATTTCATAAAAACTCAGTCATAAGCATAGACTACAGAGCTTGAAAGGATCCTGATGGTATCTGACACCAAAGTTGTCCATCTTGCTAATTGTTCTTTGTGACATTACACTTTCAAAAGTGCTGAAAGCATTAAGCATTTAGGATTTAAGGAGAAAAGGTATTTCCAAATCTGCCAGGAAATCTTGGAAAGTGGATACTGAAACATTGTACAACATAAATGACTGAAAGGCCCTCTCCTAAGATAAGGGATTTTAATTTCAGTGAAGATGAAATCACTAAATGTTAAGCACACCACTCCAGTCACTTCTATGCTGCTTCTCACTAGAATAGGTTCTCAGCACTTACATACCACCACTGTGTGGCAACCAAAAAAGGGAAGGGGAGGGAGACCCAATCACATGCTGCTGCCAGAGGCGTAACTAGGGAAAACGGCGCCCAGGGCAAGCACTGAAATTGCCCCCCCCCAACATATATCTGACTGACACATGTTTCAGAAAATTTTTATTTTAAAAATTAAAAAATTACAAAAATTTCCAAAAATTTCAAAATGTGAAGTAGGCTTGTGTCTCAAACATCAGAATTATGAATCATGAATCAGGCCACTACACTAATGTCACTTTTTAAATGCATGATGGAGGCGCCACAGAAGTACATTATTGCCCATATAAGCACCCTAAGTGGGGCAAGGCGAGTTGCAATTTGCAGGCCTATGTTAATGAGTTTGTCTTTAAACCAAACAACTTCAAACTTGTGTGGTCAAGAGAACTTTCTCACTACACATCATATATTACTTTCTTTTTTAATGTAAAAAAACCAGCAGACCAATATCTCAACAGTAAAGAGAACCAATGGAATGTAATAAGTGATGCACACATGTAGAAAATCCAGATTCAAATCCCTATTCAGTAGTTTGGGGAAAATCACAAGCCTAATCTACTCCAGAACTTTCTTGTGAGGCTAAACACCACTTTGAGCTTTGTGAATGAAGGCAGGATACCAGTGTGTGAAATGAATTTAATCATTTAAAATAATAAATATATTCCAGATTCAGAGCTGAACCTTTAACCACATTTGCAACCCAAAGAAGCATATAGTCCTCAGCTAGCTCCAAATGCATACTGCCATCCTGGGGATGGGGTGGGGGGAGGTGAGCAAGAGCATCAGGATTTTCAAAGAGAGAAAAAACACTCCCGCTTTAAGCGTCACGACTGAAATTTTCTACCATAAAAGATGGGGCAACATACTCCAGTTTCAGTAAAGTGCCCGCCTTGCCTCACTCCACCACCTCCCCAAAAGCAACACATTTCATATATATATAGATTTTTGAATGAGTTAAATTTTTGAATTTCACAAACGTTCTTTGAGAACAGCACTTCTCCCTCCCCCCCTTTCTTTTCCTTTGTCTTTTTTTTTTTTTTTTTTACTGTACATTTTGTGTCTGGATGCACATTTAAAAAAAACTCTGAATCTGGGGCCTTCTGAATGTAAAGCAGGTACTCTGCCACTGAACTATCTAGTACATGTGCACACTTATTTGTGGGGTTCTTGCCTTCCCCTGTATCAGGTGCTGGCTCTCTTGTTTGCGTCATTTGTAAATGCCTCATCCTCCTTTCTATACTGTTTCTTCTGCTGCTTAGGATACATTACATAGAGAGAGCTGGCGGAGAGGATAGATGGTCCTTAGTTTATTAAACGGAATATAGTTTTTTTCCACTGTAAATATAAAAAAATACCCCCCCAAAAAAATCTTCAAAATGCAACCTATCATCCACTATTATTCTCCATTGATCTTAAAATGCACATATACGCTTTTCAATATATAATCTCACACAATCTCTTCTACATTTTCCTTGATTGATTCCCTCACAAGTACATCCCTCCCCCGAAGACCCAGAAGGGTCGGGGCGCCCTCACAGACCTTGGGGCAGCGAGACCTACAACAGGCAACACGCCAGGCCCGCCATGGGACCTTCCTTCCACCCCCAACTTGTGGGAAGCGAAAGCACAGAGGGGGGTGGGGGGAGGCAGAAGCAAAGGCAGCGGCGGTGCAACAAGTTCCCGGCCCCGACTCGAGTTGACTCCTCTCCTCCTCCTCCTCTTCCCCCCATTCCCTCCGCCCCATCGCCGCCCACGGCTCTTACTCACCTCCGCCATATGGGGCGGGCCGAGCCAGGAGGGAAGAATCACATCGCCGCCGCAGCAGCGAAGGAGGAGGAAACGGCATGGAAGGGCAGCAGGAGAGGCGGCGGGTCCCGGTCTGTGAGGCAGCAGTCGGGGAGGGAGGGTCGGGAGTCCCACTGCAGCTCTACTCTACAACAGCCGACTCAATGTGAGAGGAACAGTGTTGGTGGCCGAAGCCGAATCCTTCCTCCACTCCTTCCTCCAAATCCTTCCTCTGCTCCACATGGTCACGTAGGCATGTGCGCAATTGCAGGAGTGCGAGTGCGGGGGGCGGGCGGCCAGCCGGCCGGCCACCTTTCCTGCCAGCCAGTGGGAGCGTCCGCCAGCCACCCCCGCCACCCTCCGCCGCCCGGAATTTGGGGAAATTTTTTTTTTGAAAAAAAAAATTTTTTCTGGGGAGCTTTTCTGGGGCATCGCACTGCGCCCCCTCCCAGAGTGGCACCCAGGGCACATGCCCTGTCTGCCCCCCTATCGTTACACCCCTGGCTGCTGCAGCTTTGTAAAGGGGCATGACAAGTGTTTGCTACTCGTAACTCTAAATTCTTTGACCAAGCTCTTTGCCTAGTAGTAGCCTTGTTTTTTCCATTCAAAGTGAGGAGACGTTAATGTTTGTTTTCAAGCTACAACTTGCAGTGTTCATGGATGTACCTGCCTTTGCCTATACTCTGGTTTACTGGCATCTGATATAGAAGAAACGCAGTGGACTCTGCAGAGATCAAAAGCAGTCAACTCATTAATACTTAGATACAGGCCAGGTTCACACAGAGAGCGTATTCTCACAACACGAGCTGCCAAGGTTACCCCAGGCACTTGTGTCATCTGAAGCACTGGGAGTCCTCTGCTCCCAGCTGCTCCAGACCTGCGGAGCTCAACTTCTTTATCTGGACATTTACCAAGGTAGATTGAACTGATGGTTTGTTCTACCTCAGCACGCAGCCATGTGTCCACTGGGTAGCTGGGCTTCTCCCCAGCTCGCCGCCATTTTAGGCAGCAAGCCGGGGGAAGGAGTGGCTGCGCAGAGCAAAGAGGCTGCTTTACTGAGAGCAGCTACTCTGCTGCTTGCATGGCACACACTGGAATGCAGGAGGACTTCTTCCTCCCAATCCCAGCTCGGGACTCTGTCACTACATTGACTGTGTGGGCAAGTGGCGGAGACTGAGAGGATAGCCGCACATATGGGGGGAAGGAAGGTAAGCTCCTTCCCCTCAGTTCTCCCCAGCCCTGCAGCTACGGTCATGAGAATGTGGCACCAGGGGCTGCAGCAAGCTGCCTCCACCCTAGAATAATAATATAATAAACTTTATTTGTTAGTTGCCCCATAACAGTTTGTGCTGAGGTAGAAGCATACATGAACCCTACTTCTGGACTTAGTAATGCCATGCCAAGATAAGCCCAATCTAAGTTACAAATGCCAGGTGCTGTGCCACAAGCAGGGTAGGGTATGCTGACATTGGTGGGTTCATACAGCACAACCAATCCCAGCATATAGTTACTGAGACTGGAAGTAGGACTCGCACAGGGTCATGGGGCTGTGACAGCTTGCCACAACTCGGGTGCTGAGATATGTGAACCTAGCCACGCGGCACCTTAGTTGTAGTGATGCTGAGCTGAGCTCTCCTGATGATATTAAGAATCCATGTAAGTTAAACTCACTGTCAATTTCTGCTCTCTTAAAAAAAAAAACTTTTCAAAATTTAGGTTTTGAAATTTAAATGAATTCCACAAACAAATCCCACAAATGCTGAAGGAGCACCATGTAGTTCTTTGATTAAAAGCCATGTCATTAACTATTACAATATGATTGCCTAGAAAATTATCAACAAGATCATCTTTACTTCTGGATGGAAGAAAAGAAATGCTGATTGATGGAGTTTGCCAGAACACCAGAGTGTAAAATCAAGAGGGTATGTTCTCAAAGAAGTGGACAAGATTTCCCAGAAATAAATTATCCTGCTGTGGCCTCTTAAAAGTCTTGGCAAAGACTTACTGGACACCGTACAAAATATGGCATGTTTAGAGAAAACATTATTTTTGTTTTGATTTGACCACTGCATGTTTTCATTTTGATGGGAGATAACCTTTTTATTCCATTTGATGAGAGAGAGAAATGTCTTTGCAGCAAATTGCAATTACTAATTCAAAGAGTCCATCAGTGCAAGTTCACCTTTCTGTTTATGACAGTTAATTATTTGTAATTTGCACTTGTACAAATACCTGTACATAAACACTGGACCATCTTGCAGTTCATTGAAAGAAAGGAACATGGTTTCAAGAGCAGACAAAATGTGCATTATTGCCTCCATATCTCCATATTGTTGGGAATTTAACTTACATACATTTTATGACAATGACAATGGCTATTTATAAACCATTTTTCAACAGAAGTTCTCAAAGCTGTTTACATAGATAAATAAAGATGGATCCCTGTCCCCAAATGGCCCATAATCTAAAAAAGAAACATAAGACAGACACCAGCAAGAGCCAGTGGAGGGTTGCTGTGCTTGGGCAAGATAGGGCCAGCACATCACCACTTGTAAAAGGTACCTCTTTGCTCCATTAGCAGGGGATTTGGAATCATATCTGGCATTTCCTTGCATCATTTCATCATGGAGGTTTCCTCTTGTGAGAAGATCCACAAATGGACTGGAGGAAAGCTGTTCTAGTCAAGCTGCATTTTGGTTTTGCATCTCTGTTGCAAGTTTGTTCAATGGTTTGATCACATGCAGTTGAACAGATTCTATGCCTACTTTGAAATTGGGATCTCCATTTTTTTCAGAAATTAAGTTCTTTGTAATATTCTGGGTTTGATACAGGCAGATTCATCATTTCCGCTTTCTGAGCATGTTTAATGGCCAAATCTTTCACCTCTGAAATAGCTAGCAAAAATTCACAGAGCAAGAGAAAAAGAAAGAATTGTACCTATCATTCAGTAGCATACAGCGTTGTCTGACTAAAAAAACCCCAAAAAAACCAACCCCCCCACCAAAAACTTGGCAGCTTTCTCTGGCATTTCTAGGGCCAACTAGAGGATAGCCACAGAACATATGGATTATTTAATTCATTTTATTAGTAAGTAGTTACCACTGAAGTTGTGGAAAGACTCAGCATAATAATAAGCCCCCTTCATTCCTCTGTGTTTGGTCAAAACTTAACTGAACCCATTACCAAGTGCTAGGAATTTACTTTTTACATTTTTTGGTCGTAAGCAACATATGCTGTACTAATTATTTTACAAACATTCTAGAGTTCTAAACCAGAGGGCTTTGGGTAGTGCTGGTAACATAATATATTCCTTGTTTCGTAGAGGGTCTCCTTCAAGGGTCCCCTTTATTCTCCATGTTGAAGCATGTGAGAAGAAGCAAGGATAGTTGAGGAAAAGCTAACTGCTAACTTGGCAAAGAGGCACATTTTAATGTGGTGATTCTCTTTATTTAGCAGGGGGAGAGTAACTGGCCCTATCCAGCCCCAGCACAGTACCTCCAGTAACTGTTGCTGGTGTCTATCACGTTTCTTTTAGATTGTGAGCCCTATGGGGACAGGGATCCATCTTACTGATTTGTTATTTCTTTATGTAAATTGCCCTGAGCCATTTTTGGAAGGGCGTTATAGAAATCATATTATTATTATTATTATTATTATTATTATTATTATTATTATTATTATTAATGCCCCCAGTGAGGCACTACCTTGGCGTGGTTGTGGGGCTTGTGTGCTCTGAGGAAGGTGAGAGCTATGCCAGTGGTCCAACCATACTGGACAGGTCTCACCAGAGGAGCCAGACAAAGAGTGCCTCTCCCATCAACAATATGGTGAGACATAACTTTAATAAATCTATACCGGATCGGTCGTCGCCCGGGTCAACAAGGACCGCGCCAGGTGCTATAGTCCCTGGACATCTGGTGGCAAGTGGGCAACAGGACTCAGGATCTTCAGTTGAGCAACCAGGGCTGAAGACAGCAAAGTTACTGGAAGAAACGTCGCTTAACCGAAAAAAATATACAAAAAATGCCAAGAAGGAAATAATGATCTGTTATTACAAGTCTAGTCCAACTAGAAGAGGTTATTTAAAAAGAATGCAGGTGTTACTGACTGGTTTGTTTTATTCAGACATCGAGTCCTTCCCAAGGACCTGGGATGGCTGAATTTTATTGTCAGTTGTTATAGATATCGTCGCAGAATATAGGCTGTTCCCAGTAAAGCTGCTTTTTGTAATTGGCTGATGGTGATTTCTGTGGCCCATATGGTGTTGAGGTGCTCTTCAAGGTCTTTTGGAACTGCACCCTGGGCGCCAATTACCACTGGGATTATTTTGGTCTTTTTCTGCCACAGCCTTTCAATTTCAATTTGTAGATCTTTGTATTTTGTGATTTTTTTCTATTTCTTTTTCTTCTATTCTGCTATCCAGTGGTATTGCTATGTCGATTATTTTGACTTGTTTTTCTTTCTTCTCGACTACAGTTATATCTGGTGTATTGTGTGGCAGATGTTTGTCTATTTGTAGTCGGAAGTCCAATAATATTTTTACATCTTCATTTTCAACAACTTTTTCAATTTTATGGTCCCACCAATTTTTGGCTACAGGTAGCTTGTATTTTTTGCAGATGTTCCAGTGTATCATCCCTGCTACTTTGTCATGCCTTTGTTTGTAGTCAGTCTGTGCGATCTTTTTACAACAGCTGATTACGTGGTCCACGGTTTCATCTGCTTCTTTACAAAGGCGGCACTTGATGTTTGTGGTGGATTTTTTGACTTTTGCTCATTGCATTTGTTCTTAGTGCCTGTTCTTGTGCAGCCAGTATTAAACCCTCTGTTTCTTTCTTCAAGTAACCATTCTTAAGCCATTGCCAGGTCTTGGTGATGTCTGATTTTCCACTTATATTGTGCAAATATTGACCATGCAGGGGCTTATTTCTCCATTTTTCTGCTTGGTTCTTGACTTGTTCTTTCTTGTAGGCCTGCTTTCTTTCATTGGTGTTGAATAGTTTCTCGTTCTTGACCATTTGAAGTGCATCTTCTTCACTGTCCTTGATATATTCTTCAAGGCCTCTTTTCCTCCTCCTCTACTGTTTGATGGACTTGCAGCATTCCTCTTCCACCTGAGCTGCGAGGGAGGTAGAGCCTATCTACATCACTGCAGGGGTGCAGAGCATGATTGATGGTCATGATTTTCCTGGTCTTACGATCTAGCGTCTCTAGCTCTGCCTGGGTCCAGTCTATTATTCCTGCAGTGTATCTGATAACAGGTATAGCCCAGGTGTTTATGGCTTGTATGGTGTTTCCGCCATTGAGTTTGGACTTGAGGATTTTTCTAACTCTCCTGATGTATTTACTTCCCATTTTTCTTTTAACTTCAGTGTGTGCAATGTTATCAGCCTGGAGAATGCCCAAGTATTTGTAATGTTCTTTCTCTTCCAGGTTCTTGATCTTGCTTCCATTGGGCAGTTCTATTCCTTCTGTTTTTGTTATTTTTCCTCTTTTCATTATTAATGCAGCACACTTGTCTAGTCCAAACTCCATTGCTATATCGCTACTGAATATACGGACAGTGTTTAGCAGTGATTCCATTTCTGACTGGGACTTTCCATACAACTTCAGATTGTCCATGTACAGCAGATGGTTGATTTGACTTGATGTTTTAGATGTTTGGTATCCGAGGCCTGTTTTGTCGAGTATTTGTGAAAGTGGGGTCATGGCGATTACAAACAACAGAGGGGATAGTGAGTCCCCTTGGAAAATGCCTCTTCTAATGCTAACCTGTCCAAGTGCCTCGCCATTGATTGTTAACTATGTACTCCACATGCTCATTGCTTTTTTTATAAATATCTGAATGTTTTTGCTGACATGATGAGATGAGTTTTCCCAGTTGTTAGCCATTGTTCAATATCACCGCCTTTCATAATGTGATTGAACTGTTTTGATAGTTGTTTATGGAGGCTTGTTAGGTGTTTAAGCCAAAAGCCATGCAGTTCATCGTCGCCTGGCGCAGTCCAATTTTTAATTTTCTTTGCTCTTTCACTTATTAATTCTGGTTTTATTATTAGATCTTGCATTTGTTGGTTACATTTTTTGACCTCTTTCATCCAGCCTGCTTTTTTATTATAATCTATTGGATTGTCCCATAATTTCCGCCAGAATTGCACTGTTTCTTCTTTATTTGGTGTTTCTAGGTTTCTTTCAGTTTCTCCTTCTATGCTTTGGTAGAAACGTCTCTGATTCGACTGGAATTGGAGATTCTGCCTGTGTTGTGTAATTCTGGCTTCATATCTGCTAATCTTCTTTGACACTGCTGTTATTTGCTGCTTTATTATTTCCAGGACTTCTCTAATTTTCCTTGAATCTAGGTGGTATTTTTGGATCAGATACTGTTTGGTGTTTTCATTCTTCAGCTTCTTGTCTTTCATATCTTTCAATTTACTAGCATCTGATCTAAGCCTGGAGATTTTATTTTCTAATCTAATCTTCCATTTAGGTGATGTACTGCTTTCTTTTTTGACAGGTCCACTGATCTTATATCCGAGCTCTTGTGTTGTTATTGTTGCTGCACTGTACATTAGTTGGTTTGTTTCTTGCAAATTATTGGTTGTTATTTCTGCAAGTGCAGCATTGACATCTTTTAATGCCTGAGCAAGTTGTTTTTTGGCAACTGTTTTTAGAGCTGGAAGTCGAACCCTGGTGGTTGTTTGGTTCATGTGCTCAGTTATTTTTTGCTTTAGTTCTTGTTGCTTTTCTGTTAAACGGCATTTGGGTTTTTGAGGTGAAGGCAAAGGGGACGTTGCCTGGTTTTGATTTTGAAACAGTTCAGCAACAGTGGCATCCTCGATTTCCAACACCTCCTCCACCTGCGCCTGAGCAACTTCTTCAATTGGTGATAATTCTTCAACCATATCTTGAGCCTGTGTTGCTCTTTGCAGTTCTTCCAGCTCAACTCCTGTGAATACTTTATTTCTTGTTATGAATCTTCTCTGGTCTGCTAGCCTTTGTTCTGTTATTTCTGTGTCTGGATGCTTCTCTTTCCAAATTTGGTACATTCTTTTTAAATAACCTCTTCTTGTTGGACTAGACTTGTAATAGCAGATCATTATTTCCTTGTTGGCATTTTTCGTATATTTTTTCGGTTAAGCGACGTTTCTTCCAGTAACTTTGCTGTCTTCAGCCCTGGTTGCTCAACTGAAGATCCTGAGTCCTGTTGCCCACTTGCCACCAGATGTCCAGGGACTATAGCACCTGGCGCGGTCCTTGTTGACCCGGGCGACGACCGATCCGGTATAGATTTATTAAAGTTATGTCTCACCATATTGTTGATGGGAGAGGCACTCTTTGTCTGGCTCCTCTGGTGAGACCTGTCCAGTATGGTTGGACCACTGGCATAGCTCTCACCTTCCTCAGAGCACACAAGCCCCACAACCACGCCAAGGTAGTGCCTCACTGGGGGGTATTATTATTATTATTATTATTATTATTATTATTATTATTATTGAAGACAAGGCTGTTTTTCTGCTCTGCTTTGTGAGGCAGTACAGGCCTGAAGTCTCATGAGAACCAGACTCTAGCATTGGATCATGCAGTATTTTAGAATGACAAGCAGGAATCAGGCCTATAAAAGATCTTCTGCTTTCTCCAAATGTCAGGCAGGCAGAAAGGCAATGCATCAAAACCTGTGCTGGCAGAGTAGAGAGGGAAGCTGCATTATATCCACTTTCAAAAAACAAAAGTTCTCAAAGCAGGTTATATAACAAAAAGTAGAGAAAATGGTTCCCTGTCCCAAAAGGGCTCCTAATCTAAAACAAAACAAAAGGTGCACACAAAATGGCGTGAAAGGGATTATTACAGAGGATAAGGAGATTGCAGAGAAGCGGAATGAGTTATTTGCACCTGTCTTCATGGCAGATGATACTGACCAAATAACCACTTCAGAATGAGCTCCTCAGGTTTGGAGGCTGAAGAAGTGGGCCAGTTTGAGGTAATGAGAGAGGATGTTATAAACTGTCTTGAAAAACTAAAAATCAGCCAATTGCCAGGGCCAGATGGCATTCACCCAAGAGTTCTGAAGGAACTCACATGTGAAATTGCTGATCCTCGCAAAAATATGTAACTTGTCCCTACAATCAGGCTACGTACTAGAAGAAAATAACTAATTTTCTCCTATTTCTGAAAACTCCTATTTTCAGAAAGGGATCCAGGGGGGATCCAAAAATTTACAGGGCATTTAGATTAACTTCTGTCCTGAAAAGCAGACTTGAGGATAAAATAAGAACAGTCCCTGCTGAAAGAAAACCAGCATGGCTTTTGTAAGGATAAGTCTTGCCTCACTAAGATTTTGAGTTCTTTGAGAGTGTCAAGAGGCATGTGGATAAAAGTGATCCGGCTGACACAGTATACCTGCACTTCCAAAAAGCTTTTGACAAAGTTCCCCACCAAAAGCTCTTGAGTAAACGTAGCAATCATGGCAAAAGGGGACAGGTTCATATGTGGATTGGTAATTGGTTGAAGGACAGGAAACACAGAGTAGGAATAAATGGACAGTTTTCACAATGGAGGTAGGTAGGAAGTGGGGTCCCCCAGGGATCTGTATTGGGACAAGTAGGGGTGTGTGATATGGCTCAATTCGAGCTGGGTTTGACGTCGAGCTGGCTCAGCTTAACAGGTTCAGAGTTGAACCTGGACTGGGCCCAGTTCAAACCAAGCTGGCACAGAGCACTACTGGTAAAGGAGAATCCAGTGAGGGGGAGCTTGCCAAAGGTTAGAGAGGGCAGGAGGGGAAGTAAGTAACTATTTACAAGTGCCAGCGGCTCCCCGCCAGCCTCTCTCAGAGAAGGTAGGGCTGCCGGCAGTCCAGTTTGGGCCTCTGTGTATATGTGGAGGCCATTTTAGTGACCTCCGTGAATGCGGAGATGCCTTTTGCGTGACCACGCAATTTGCGTTGACACGCAAATGGCCTCAGCACATGCTCAGAGGTTACTAAAATGGCCTCCACGTGTGCGCAGAAGCCCGAACCCACCAGCAGCTCTGCCTTCTCTGGGGTAGGCCAGCAGGGGAGGGGGCCCTGCCCCTGCCCCCGCTGCCCCCCTCATGACCGCCATCGCAGCCACCATCACCGGCACCTGTAAGTATTGATTTATTCCCCTCCCACCCACTCTACCCTTAGCAAAGAGCCCCTGCCTGCCTCTTTACGGGTAAAGGGGAATCCAGTGAAGATTCCTCTTTACCAGTAGAGCTCTGAGCCAGTTCAATACAGCTCGGTGCAAACTTGAGCCAGGTCTGGTTCAAATGGGCCCAAAACTGAAATGGGCCTAGTCAGCTCTAAACCAGTTCAGATTTTAGCCGAACTGGCAAAACCTGTTTTGTGGACCTCCATAGGAACCATCGCTCTTTAACTTGTCCATAAACGATGGAATCTAGAAGTCGGGGTAACCAATTATATGGCCAAATTTGCAGATGACACTAAACTATTTGCAGTAGTGAAATCCAAAACAGAATGATAAGAGCTCCAAAAAGATTTCTTCAGACAAGGTGAGTGGGTGACAAAGTGACAAATGTGGTTAAATGTAAGCAGGTATAAAGTGATGCATACTGGGGCAAAAAGGTCTGAGCTCTCAATGACTTTGGGTCATGGTGAACAGCTTGTTGAAAGTGTCAACTCAATGCTCAGCAGTTGTGAAAAAGGCAAATTCTAGCTAGCAGGGCCGGATTAAGCGAGTGCGGGGCCTGTAGCATATATTATAAAGGGGCCCTATTTTTAAAAAAAAACAACAACACATAAATATTACAACATAAATTATTTACTTGCATAGAAAAGTAATTCAGTTTTTTCATTTGCTATATTTGGGAGTATGGGAGACCAAGCCACAAACTCACTCTTACTACAACAGTGAACATCTATATACCGTTTTTCAATCAAAATTCTCAAAGTGGTTTACATAGAAAAATAAAGAGTGGATAGATGATTCTCTGTCTCCAAAGGGCTCACACGCTAAAAAGAAAAAATGTGGTAGGCACCAGCAACAGCCACTGGACAAATGCTGTGCTGGGCCTTCTCTTAAAAGGCACATTTAGCAGAAAAGGGATCTTTTATCTAACATGGACCAAATAAAACAGGTAAAGTTTTAACTTTAATTCCCAGTTGGAAGCTGGGCATGTGAGGCCCTCGAAAACGTGGGGCCCATAGCAAATGCTACATTTGCTACTACATTAATCTGCCAGAGCTATCTAGGGGTCGTTAGGAAGGGGATTGAAAATAAAAATGCTAATCTTATAATACCCTTATACAAATCTATGGTGTGGCCACATCTGGAGTACTGTATACAGTTCTGGTCAACATATCTTAAGAAGGACATTGTCCTGATAATTTTTGCAGAATCCTGTTTTAAATTCTGTATATCAGGATAAGAGTTAAATCCTCTAACAAAACTACAGTTAAATACCTCCCCCCCTTTCAAATGAATCTGAAATTGCCAAGCAAAAGGGTCTAGGACAGGTATGTAGAGGAATGACAAAATATGTTTCCATTGAGGTTATTGTCCTTATGTATAATAAAACCAATATCATATTTCTGTCAGTGGATTTTATAGCAGCTGTATCCATGGGACCATTTTGGGGTGGGGAGGGGGAAGATCTCCAGTGTAGTGGGTGAATCGAATGCATTAGAACTTTCAGATCAGAGGCTTAATATTGCACACAGCATCCCATGAGTGTTTTGGGCACTTTGGGAACTGCTGTGTGCTCCTAATACAACATACATACAGTTGTGTTAGAATGCTCTTATACAAGTGCTGGAAATTATTTGGATGCAGTTGCACAATGATAAGCATTTCCAATGGTCATGCCATTGTGCAACTGCATTCACATAATTTCTGACATTTGTGCAAGAGCACTCTTGTGCAATTTGGTGCATGCTGTGTTAGGAGCAAGCAGTTGTTCCCTCGGTGCCCAAAATGCCTGGGATGCTCTGTAGTGTATAAGCCAGAGTCTACACCTGTGTTTATTTCTTCCTTCATCAGTGCCTTTTCCTACAATATCATTTTTTGTCATTCTCTATGAATGTTATTCCATTGCTTTATAAAGTTTTCTGTTGTTGGGTGGCTAGACATATTTTAGCTTAGTTTACTTTCCAATGGCTCTGTAACTATAGCTTCCTATGTTCAGATTATGATAGCACATGCTTTTGTCACCTTCAGTGTGTATAAATGTGAAGAGGTCATATTCTTTGAGAACTTGTTATACCCATCTGCCAAGAGCAGATGGAAAAGCTATTCATAGTCATTATGATATAGCTCAGCCCATCCAAAACTTTCTGATTTTAAGGCATTCTTGTCAGGTTGGTAATGTTACTAATTCAGCTAGACTAAAATTATCTTGTTCAAATGGAAGAATGTATACATAATAGGGGGAACACAGAAAGACAAATATGTAACAATGTCAACTAAATGGAGAAGTGGCTAAAAATAACCAGAATTTGGTTGCCTATAGTAAATGAATTATTTTACCTTGTCTCTACAGGTAAACATTGCTCTTCTGCATATATGAACAAATGTTTTTGGTGGGTTTTTGTTTTTAAACTTTTCTTCTATCCATGCAGTACTACTTTGTATGGCCTGATTCACAGAAATCACTATATGGTGGTTGCTTCCATATGTTCAAGTGCCCATATTGTAGCAGTTACGTTTGGAACTCGGAACACCATTTGTCAAGATGATGTGGTTTCTTTCCATGCCGATTCTATTGGCCCTCAAGGAATGCTCTGTCCATGTCATCTGCCCAGTCCATTTGGCTCCGAGTAATATTTGAGATAGTGGGAGAATGCAGAAATGGCATCCTTGGCACAGCATTTTGTATGAACCAATCTTACCTTTTTAAAAAAAGAAAAGAAAAGATGATTTTAGTATCTCTTTGTCTCTAGTTCTGACATGTTTACACAGTGAAAGGTGACTAGTTTGTTTTGGATGCACTTTCATCTTGTAGCAGAAACTTCATGGTTTATTTCCAAAGGTTTGAGAGGAAGGAGTCAGTACCTCCTTGTGCTATTCATGCTACAGTTTATTCCATTTTAATTATTCTGATTTTGAGCCTATCCATTCCAACGACTCCAGGAAGTTACTGAGTACCTAAGGACAGATGCAGAGAGAGAAGTCATACATAGAGGTCATTCACACAGTCAAAAACTGTGTTCTACCTGGTTTAGGGAGCTGTGTGTGCTTCCAGTTTTCAGTTGTATGGAAGCAAGGTAAGAAGAAAACCTGGGTAGAAGTGATTGTGGGAAAGCAAGTTAGGAAGAAAAGCTACCCAGGTTTTCCTCCTACCTTGCTTGCACACATCCAAAAATTGGGAGCACACACAGTTCCCAAACCTTGGTAGAACATATTTTCTGATTGTGTGAATGACCTCAAAATATTTTAAAAGAAATAACTCACAATTGTAGAGCTCTCTTCCCCCTGGAGACTCAACAACACCCAGGTATGAACATAATTTAGAAGTGTTAAGAAAATCCATCCTTCCCTGGATAAAATTACCAGGGAGTTAACTTTATACTGGAACATGACGGGATAGAACTTCCTATTCTGGATGAGGTTATACTCCCCCAGAAAGAACAGGTTCATAGCTTGGGAGTGCTCTTAGACCTGGGTCTCACCCTCACAGGTTGAGGCTGTGGCCAGGAGCACTTTTTACCAACTGCAATTGATGCAACAACTCCCATCCCTTGAGGAGAATGACCTGAAAACCGTGGTACAATGTGGTACAATAGCTGGTAACTTCCAGGCTGGACTACTGCAATGCACTCTATATAAGGCTGCCTCTGTGCATAGTTTGGAAACATCAGTTAGTTCAAAATGTGTCAGCCAGATTGGTCTTGGGGCATCTCGGAGAGACTAATTATGCTTGTCCTTAAACAGTTGCACTGGATGCCGATATGTTTTTGGGCAAAGTACAAAGTGCTGGTTATTACCTTTAAAGACCTGAATGGCTTAGGTCTGGGTTACCTGAGAGAGTGCCTTTCTCTACAAGATCCCTACCACTCATTCAGATCAGTGGGAAGGGGTCTCTTTTGGGGTGCTGCCACCAGTTCATCTGGTGGCAACCTGAGATCAGACTTTCTCAGTTGTCACCCCTAGGTTGTGGAACACACTCCTCAAGGGTTATCTTCATTGGAGGCCTTCAGGAGACCCATCTTTTTAGCCTGGCTATTATTGATATATAGTTTTAATTTTAATTCAGATGTTAAAATTAAAATTAAAAAATTGTTTTATTATGTGTTTCTTATTTTACTGTATACCTCCTTGAGCCACTTTAGGAAGGGCAGTATATAAATTGAATAAATAAAATAAAAATAAATTTAAAAATCAGATCAGATCTAAGAAGGTATCACGTCTCAATAGGAGGTAAAGAAAATCATGCTCAAGGCAGAGGCAAGGCAGGTTCTAGGATTAAAATATAGATAGTTAGGAGCCATGTAAACAGGCAAGGCTAGAAAGGGATATCAGGCAGGAAGCAGGCTTAATGATGCTGTTTCCAGGGAGGTACAGGAACAAAGCAAAAACAGACAGGTTAAGGGAGGCAAACTGTGATAGAATGCACAAATCAAAATTATCTGGACTAGAACAGCTGATCGGCCTATCTGTGTACTATTTCTGCATTTTAGGGACACAGGAAAATTGAGGTCACTGGGGACAAAGAAGAAAACCAAATGAGGTTTAGCTATGCCTTACTTACTCCAGATCAATGAAATATATTGCTCATTATGAGAAACCATGATGAACATAAAGGTGGAAGTGATTTCTTAGAGAAATTCAACATTCCCATGTAAGATGCATTAATAATATCAACTCTTGACCTTTGGAAAAATATTTTCCTCCAACCCCTTCTACGAATAATAGATTTAAGACCTGAAGACATTGAGGAGATTCTCACGATCAGGCAAAAGTGGGCTAAGGGAGCCTAGCCCGCTTTTGCCTGATCGTCTGCTGCCACGTGCGGCTCCCAGCAGCAAACCCTCCTAATTCCCCCTTCCCTTCGATGAGGTTAGTGGAGTGAGCACTCTGCTAACCCCGTCTATTTGATCTTGTATTGCTGTGCTGCGGTTCCGCACCACGGCAACACATGAGGAGACCCTCACCGGGAGGACTCTCCAGAATGCCCCTGATCCCCGAGACCCCCGCCAGCTCCGTGACAGAGCCGGCAGTTGCGTGGCCAGCCAATCCAACTGCCCAGGGCTGTCTGAGGATCATCTGCAGGGAGAGTGGGCTAAGCCCGCTCTCCCCGCAAACCCTCTTGGTGGGTCTCACTGATCATGAGACTCGCCTCAATATGTAATCCAGTCCATCATTGGTCTTGTGGAGACATATGTTTTCTCACCCACTATAGTCTTTAGTGCAATAAATTTCAAAAAAGTTGCAAAACCTGCTTGATCTTTAAGTCTGTGAAAAGCTTTCATCTGAATCTAGCCTAACAGAGTCTGGTTGTAGGCAATGTGTGATTGTGAGTTTATGGAGCAAATTTCTTCTACAATTTCTTCTGCAAAGAGCATCTTCTGATGCATTTACAGTATAATATTTCCTGAGATAATAAGTCAGCTTTGCATCTCTTCAAGACCCATCAGTTGAATCCATGACTGGCGTACCCAGGCTCTGCTACAACACAAATGAATAATAATAATCAATATAGCTGAAATAATCATTAGAGAGAGGGTATGGAGTACATAAACAACTTTCGGGCCGTGCAACTGTCCATAGTTTGTACATGCTTGTAGAGTCCATAAATCAGCAAACCTAGAGGTAGTGTGGTGATATAGAACATACTTGTGTATTCCCCAAAGGGCAAACAGCTTTTGGAGCATAATTTCATGTGCCCTAATGGAAGGTGGGCCTCTTGGTTGACTCATTCATGTGTAAGAAATTGTGTGGACAGTTTCTATTCTGCCCAAGGTCACTCAGCCTAATTAAGGGGATTGACTTGGTTTTATTGGCATTGCACATTAATATGTAGACTGAGTACTATGGGACAGAAGTGTCTTCTTTTCAAAGGAAACCCATTTATATGGCTTATTATTGCAAGAGGGAATAGTGGGGATAAAAGAGTCAACGTTTATAGAGGAGCAGCAACAGTTGTGATGTGGAACATCAGATGGATACATTTAATAAATGCCCCAGTCAGTCTCTTGAATGGCTTGGCATGAATGTTAGATAATGCATCAAAGAGAAATGCAGGAACATATCAGAAAATAAGATTACACAAAAATAAGATTATGTATTAAAATATCATGTTTATTCTGAAAAGAAAAACTCTCAGTACAGCCATTTAGTGAGTATGTGGGTATGAACCGGGATCATGCCCATTGCCCTAATCCCAACCTCCATATGATCAGCTGAAGGTTTGAACAGAGCCCACATTCATACATCTTGTATATTAAGTACTGTAGGTGCTCTCCCTGAAAAAAGGCAGGATCAATCAACAATAGCCCATACTGAGCATGTGTGCATGTGACTTGTACACATACAGGTTATGTTTAGACCTGGTTCATGATATGTCCTATTGGCCCTGTACACCACACCTACTACTACTACTACTACTACTACTACTACTACTACAGCAAACAGGGACATGAGCATGCATGTCTCACTCCCTCTCTCAGTATGGGGGTGTTCACCGGAAGCACCCCACACACAATTTAAATACAATAATAAAGTAATGCAATATTGCTGTAATTATTAGTGTGGGATCCTGCTTCCCATCCAACTATGAAAAGTAGAACAGAGTGTGATATGCATGCTCACATCTCTAATCATTTGGTTGGTAGGGCTCGTTAGATGTACCATCCAAACCAGACCATCCTCACACTTCCCCAGCTTGTTGCTGTACATACACATTCAGGGCATAAAGTGGGTGAAGAAGAGGAACTGGTACAACCGGTCAACCTTGCTGCTTCACCCAGGAATTCATCACCATTACATTTTTGTTCCAGTCACTTGCTACATATGCTCTGGGACTGTAGGTTCCTTCTGCCCACTTCTTAGCCCACCCCGCTGCACTAAGCAGCTTACCTATGTGTGTTCTGTAACTTTACAGAGCTATAGTTAAAAAGAAACGATGTCTGACCTGGCTTTGTGTAGTCCTCTATAGAAGCCCAAGTATTCCAGCAGGCCCTGATGGGGCATACCAGGCTGGCTGAATGGCCATTAGTAAAGGCCAGACCAATTGTGGCTCCTCCATGTATGACATCAGGGGCCAATTAGGCACTTTAGAGTTCTGCCCAATCCCTGCATGGAAAGAGGAGCAATACCTTTGGTGTTGCAATGTTGAAAACTACTTTGCTCAGCCTGCAAATCCAGTTTCAAGTTGTGCCATGCCAAAGCAAAGCAAGCAAAGCTGTCTTCCCTGATAACTTCTCACAGCTCTGGTGAAACTCACTCTAAGCCTAAGCAACCCTTGACATGCACATTCCGACAAAGAGACGGTGTGGTGAGGGACCCAGTTCTTCCTTTTGTGCAAAGTCCTATTCTGAATTATTATCAGTCAAGAGCCTTCCTGTGACTATTTCCATTTTGTTTTAAATTCAGAGGGATTGTATTCCATATCCAATAAGCATGCCTCCTCTACCCTTGACAGAATAAATGTTTTCCAAGCAGATGATGTACAGTAATTTTGGAAGCACATAATAAATATCCGCTTGTACTAATGCATTCCATTTTATTAGCTAGATCAATATTGTTGTAATTTCTAGCCATTAACATCTCATTGCTCTATAGTATAGAGAAATATTTACATTACCACGGATCAAAATTGCAACAGCGTGTGTTGAAATATGAATGACATATATAATCAGAATTTTCTGTTTCCTACTGCCTCCAGTTATTTGTGACCCCATATATGAAGTTCAAGTTTACACTTAATAGCACAATTATGTAAATTTGTAATTCTAACACTGAATTACAACTGGTAATGATCAATAATTGTATTTATGTATGATGTGAAGTTTACTGCCACAACAGATTAATGTAAACAACAAAATTATTTTTCCAGTCAAGAGCAAACAAATCATCATAAGCAGAAAGAACTAAAACAATCTCTTCAAAGCTTAATACTCTCAGCATAGTGAATAATATGTGTTTTTATTTTTTAAAAAATTCAGTGAATGTAAAAACATTGATTGAAGACAAGACTTCCTACAGAAATTTCACAATGGCTGAATCTTACCACACATTTTCAAATGTGTTTGAAATAGAGTTTAACTGACAGAAGAAAAAATTCTCTCTGAGGAAATCTGGGTAGTAATTGTGCTGGAAGATTTCTAAGGAGAAATAGCCCTGAGGAAAAAGCAAATTACAGAGTGTATAGGGAATGCAAACATATGAAATTTCCTACAACTTTGGAAATCTCAGTCTTTGGAACTCTCAGTCAAGTTCACACACCTCTGATATTATGGGATGGCAAAGAACACAGCAGAGAAGTGGACAATGGTGCTGACTTATTCTTGCTATTAATGAAATTATTACACCAAGGAGGAATTCCACATGAGATAGCTAACACAGCACCATGCTTTCAGAAATGCCACACTGTGTGAAATATTTTCCTTTGAAAGAGAAATTGTGACATTTTTTTCATGTCTAAAAATATTCCAGGAAGTTATATCTCTGTGCACAGAGTACCTTGAGAGCTGCAGTCTTCTTCAATAATATGTAGTCCTATGGAGAAGTTGGCTCTGAATACAAACATACTTATTCCAGTGAACAGAGGCATGACTATTTTTTTTTTTTTAAAAATAATCTTTTATTGAAAAAAATTTAAATACAATCTCATTTCAAACAAGTGTCATTTTTCATAATATATTTAACATTTCCCCATTCCCCACAGATCTTCAGCACTTACAGTTTGAACTGAAACATTCCTGTCATGCAACATCCAAGAAAAGGGACACATTTAGATGCATGGAAAGCGGGAAAAGAATAGTAATATCCACAAGGTATAACAGTCAACAAAGGAGCATTCTGCCATATGTTCTCATTCATCTCTAGTTTATCTCTCTTTTCAAAGACTACATCATTTGCAAGTTTTAACAACTCTTAGATCCAATACTCTGTACTGAGGAACCAAATGATAGAGTGCTGGACTAGGACCGGGGAGACCCGAGTTCAAATCCCCATTCAGCCATGAAACTAGCTGGGTGACTCTGGGCCAGTCACTTCTCTCTCCGCCTAACCTACTTCACAGGGTTGTTGTGAAAGAGAAACTCAAGTATGTAGTACACCGCTCTGGGCTCCTTGGAGGAAGAGCGGGATATAAATGTAATAATAATCATAATAATCATAATAATAATAATTCAGATGAAATTTCTTGTACAATGGCATAAGGCCTGTTTACATGCAACAGCAGCAGGATTATCTTTTAAATGTGGGTCTGTCCCAATCATATATGAAGCAAGGTGAGGGATCTTAGGGGAAGAGCAAAAGGGTGAGGATGCTTAACTCTCCCCATCTCCTGAGATTTACCTCCATGCAATCTGTCACTGCAGGTCATTTTCTATCAGCTCAATCAGAGTCCAACTGAGAAAAAAAATACCTGCAGTGATAGATTGCATGGAGGTAAATCTCAGGAGATGGGGAAGGGTCATCTCCCCTCACCCATGAACCCCTTTTAGTCTAAATCAGACCTCACTCTGCTTTACATACACTTGATTGGGCCAGGCCCACATTTAAAGAGATGGCATCTTGCCTTCATCACATCTTTTCAGAAACTTGTAATGCAGATCAGTCTTCAGGGATGGTGGCCTCATCATCTAAATCCACTCTAATTCATTTGTGTGATGTGCAGGCGGATCTTACATATATTTGCTATGCCACAATTCCCACTGACTGACATAATCCACCGTGTTCTGTCTGCCTTGTAACAGAACATACATGCAGTTGTGCATGAGCACTCTTGTGCAAATGCAAAAAGTGTACAAATGTAACTGTGATGGACGGCCTTTGGAAAAAATGACTATCCATCACGCAACTGCACTTGTGCAATTCTTGCATCTTGCACAAGAGTGCTCTTGTGAAACTGCATGTACGTTCTGTTAGAAGCCAGATAGAATATTGTGCAGTATGTCATCCACAGTGTTCACAGGGTCTTACTTCCAGGTAAATGTACCTGGAAGTGTGCATCTGGTTTCAGCTTTTGTCAGTTTCCTCTTTGGACAGCGTTGGTTAATAATTATCATTGGGTCTCATTTTTTCATCTGTAAAACTGGAATACTTGCTTTTCTCCTATACTATACACTTGGTAAGGCTAAGTGAATCAAAGGTTGTAGAATATCTGCAATGATAAAGTCTGACACTCTGCATAGTGTTAGAACTACATAACAGGAGCCATATCAATGGAAGACTCAGCATCATAGCTCTGCGCAGCCTGTTGTCGGGCAGGGAAATATGGGAAGAGGGGGAGGGGAGCGATTATTACTGCTCTCTGTCCCTCCAAAAGAACTTTTTGACTTCAGGATTCTGCAAAAGGATTCTGCAAAAGTTATCAACGTTCTGCAAAAGTTAATAAAACTGTCTGTTAGTGATATTGCATGAGTAAGAAATAAAACCACTCCCCCATAGGTTTCCAACAGATCATAAAAAAGATGTTCGCACAAGCAAACTGTGGGCCCTTCTTGTTGTCTCTGTCTCCAGAATTAGAATCTTCACAAGTTCCATAGTTCCATATTCTTCTACATGCCTAAAAGTTTTTCATCGAGCAAAACTGAAAATTAGCATCATCCCTTCTGCTGAACAAGCTGGCATAATTTTGTTTGCTTTTGCTATGCATTCAACTTGTAATTTTAAAGCCCTGTGAAACACTCTCAAATATCACAACTCAAGAATAAATTTCATTTACATGGAGCATACCTGTACATCTGGTGGCGTACCAATATTTCTGCACTCAGTATCAGATGTTTTTCATCATGGAGGTCAGCACTGGTTAGTGCATTTAACTTACAGGAATCCCAACACACATATAAAACAATTCCTGATATCTCTCTCTTTGTCACACTCTAGAAATGGTGTCAAGATTGTCCACCTGGCATGCTGCACTGTAAAAAAGAAAATCAGTAAAGGGGCAGCACAATGGTGAAGTGAATAGTGCTCTTGTCACACAGCAGCAGCAACTGGAATTCAAACCCAATCACTTCGGTAGAATTCTGATGAGTATATTAGTTTACTGCTTTCCATACGCATATCTTGGAATTTTTATGATGCTATACAATAGTCTCAGCCTAACCTACTTCACAGGGTTGTTGTGAGGAGAAACTCAAGTATGTAGTACAGCGCTCTGGGCTCCTTGGAGGAAGAGCGGGATATAAATGTAAAAATAAATAAATAAATAAATAAATAAATATGATGCCTCACATGACAATGAAGGCGTATGGGTCTTTTGGGTTGTGGCCCCTCGGCTTTGGAATGCCCCCCTGGAAGAGCTTAGCAGCGCTTGCTCCCTCAGTGTTTTTTAAAAAAAACAGTTAAAGACACATATTTATAAAGAGGCTTTTTAATGTTTTATCTGCTGCTTATATCTAGTAGGGTTTTTTTGTTTTTAAGTTCTTAGTTTTTAGCTTTTTATTAATAACTTTTAATTTGAACTTTAAAAAAAAAAAACCCCTCTAATTTTAAATGTGGTTTTAGCTTGGTCTTTTAACTTGTTTAATTTTATTAATATTTTGCTTTTTTATTGTATCAGTCGCAGTAGTGTACTGAGCAGTAGTGTACCGCAGGACTTGAGTATAATATTTTAGATAAATAAATGGGGCAAAATAATGTCCCCTTTTTGTGGGACTTCATAATTAGTGATACATGTAATTAAGCTGAATCAGTGGGGTAGTTAATGAACTGTGCAATGCTAAAAGTTTGAAGGCAAAAATCAAATGCAAATGAAAATAAATATTAATTGCAAAAAAAGTCAGGTTGTATTCGACTATTCTTCACTGCTTTTTGTACCTCCATCTCAAAGTGGGTAGTGAAAGAGAAAGTGCCATTTTTATATTTCTTTTTTGTCACAACTGGAACAATGTTTGAACCTAGACTTATTTCTGGAAGCAAACAGGGCTTTTGCAGGGAGGGAAGACAAATTAAAATTATTTCCCCCTTCCCCTCCAGGCATGCTGCAATGTATATTGCTGCACAACACATGGGTCCATGAAGTTTTCAAACTATTGCCTAGTCTTTGGCCTCTTTTGCATGTAACACGAAACCAGAGGTAAACAACCCATAGATTCCAATTTGTGGTTGTCCAAATGCGTGAAACTGCAGTTTTGGAGCAAAGGCAACCCGAGGATTCCCTACACAAAATCCAGTTGGAACTTTACGTTTGTAGTGAGTTTTGCTGCTCCTAAGGTTTCATGCAGGCATCATGTTATCTGAGGGCTGAAGCTTCCCTAAGTAGAAGTGAGGGCAGTAAGCACCTCCCTCTCTCTGGCTGTGATTGGCTGCTGGGGATGTCCATCATGCTAGTTCCCCTTCCTCTCTGCAGTCTCCCAGGCTGCAATTTGGATCATCTGGGAAGAGTTTGGGGGTGGGGGGGGACCCATGGGTCCACTGGATCTGCATCTTCCTGTTACATGTGAAGAAGGCCTAAATATGTAGCAAAATGAGGTGACAGAGTTCTTAGCTGGTACTGATGTATTTGAATCCACAAAAGGTGATAATTGTGTACATGCTTAGGTACATGTATTTACTTTAGCAGAAACTCAGAGTCTTGTAATCATTAAGTGATGTCTTAGGGGACAGAGGTCTGTGATTCATGCTGATATGGCATAGCCTGTTTAATCATTGTTGTGTGGCCAATGTTTGTGCAAATTGTGTAAACTGTATACTAAAAGGTATAGAAACTTATGGAAATTGTAACTCAGGGTCCCAGCTTTTGGTGAGAACCGGCTGGCACCGCTCTGTCTGCAGCAGTGTTAAATAATAAAGCCTTGGAAATGTTTCTCCTGTGTCCGGTTACTCTCATACTAAGAGCCCTGACAAGAATCCAGAAAGGTTCATTTAGGCACATCAGTACCACATCAGAATGCAAGTGGGGGTTACATTTTTGTATATTTCTTTATTTAAAAATTATTCTGGTAGTAGAGAACTATAGCAGGGAGCAAGCTGGACTAGAATGTTTCCCCCTGAAGTGCTAGGTTTTTGAGATCCCCTACTTTGAGATCCTAATATACCAAGGTTGTACCACTTAATTCTGCTACATATGTAGACCATGCTTGTGGGACTTTACAAGGAAGCTATCTACATGGTTCCACCATTGAATTTGGAGACTATGCTTTTCTATTCATGCACAGTGTCAAAATAACTAAAATATAAACTGTTAAGATTAAACTCTCCTACTCTGAAGTAATTTCTTGAGCATTGTTTGTTTTTTTTCTAATAGTTTTCACAATATCAAGCCATTAAAATCTCCAGAACTGCTTTCAATAGTCACCTGGAGATTGATGCAAATTCCTACTAACTCCAGGCTAATCCTGTAGGGTTGGCAACCCTGTTTAAGAATCAGGTGTAGACATTTTCCTGCCTTGCAAATGCCACTAGGAAGAGCAAATGTAGATTGAAGAGAGTACACAAAATAACTCTTAGCAAGTCGGAAAGTTATTCTCACAGGTAGAGTTATGGAGGCCAAAATGGCCATTACACACATAACTCCAATTGATTTCCCACTCGTATTAGATACTTAGCAGCCATTTGTGATTCCAAATCAATCTCCTCCTTTAATTGGGTTTTAATTTGTTGCAATGCAAATATCTGTGGATAGTGTAACCCTACCCTATCCTCCCAATATGCTTATTGAAAGGGCTAATATAAAAGTTGAGTTGTACAGAACATTTTCAATGGAACTAAAGCAGGCTGTGCATATGGTGCTTGGTTGATAATCTGTTCTTTTTCAACACAGTCCTTATATTTTGAAGTATCACTTTCCAAACTGATACAACTGTCACAGATAACTTAAAACAAAAAATCTGTTCTTAAAAATCCTTGATGTGACACTGCGAACAATATGTACTTTTGCACCAAGCGCTGTCATATTGCCTGTCAGTGTGCTATGCAGCAATGCATAGCACGTGCAAGCTGACACTTCACAAGCACCTGCATTTCAAAATACCATCCACTTACAAGTAAATATTATTAATTATACATGAATGGTACAGATCTGGGGATAATTAAATACCTGCTTCTCTGTGTACAACCAAATCATATAATGCGGGCTTAACAGGTGTGAACTGCAGAAATGCGCTCATATCTATTCCATTTATATGAAGCCACTTTTGCCTGTAAATATGCCTGTTTGATATGCCTTTTACAATCACTTGTGGCTTTGGTAGCAAGCTAAATTTGTATCTTGCTCTTGGGTGCTGCATAAGAAAAGTGAAACTAGATTCAACAATGTCCATCTACCTGCCCATCTTCTTGGGCCAGTGAAAGCATTGGAACTGCCATAGAACAAACTTACCTGATTTTTCAAAGCAAAATGTGAATCCATATCATATTTTATTTTTAAGATTTTTGAAAAATCAAGATGTGAGCATGAAGTTGTAAGTGAGAAGTCAGAAGTGGCTACGATGTTACAAAGTTCTAAGTCAGAAGTAGCTAAAATATTAGGTATGAACTATGAACATTTTGGCCACAAGCCAGCTGTAAACTGCATGAGTGTGTTGCTGTATTTGAGCTAGTAATCTTTTGTGTTTTATTGTTAAGAAGTTTGTCTCAGTGGGGATCCTGTAGAGAGTGCCGGAGGTGGAGTCAGAAAAGAAAAGGGAGGGAAAGGAGAAGGAGAAAATTGAGTTGTTTCTGAACAAACTTTTATTTAAATCTGCATAAGATTATTTTGTTTATGAGGGATGCAGCTATAAAACATGTGTGCTGATTGTTACTGACTTACAAAGTCTTTATTGAAAAAAACAATGAAGTGATAAATTATTACTAGTGTTACTTCATGCTTTATATTCAAAGTAAATCCAGATATTCAAGAATGGATGAAGAGTTCTCAGTTAATGTTTTATGCCAGCTTGATCTTCACGTTTCCAGTGTGGTGTGGTGTTTTATAATGGCATTTTATACTAGCATATTTTTATAAGCAGGAAATGTTACTATGTTAATTAATCACTTTCCATATTCTTCTCAGCTAGTTCCCTAAATTATCAATTCACAAATACTAATGCATGCTATCTAGCCAATACTATGTTTAAAATGTCATTACAGGCCAACTATCAAACACTGAGGCTTTTCCCATGACCAGCCTAACCTTGCCTGGCTGAGCAATCACAAAGATGGCTGCATAGAGTGCCCATCTGATGGGGGAATCTTCAATGCAACACGTGTGTTGTGTGTTGCATCATGGGATATCCTGAGACCAGAACAACAAGTTCCGGCCCCGGATCCCTCCACCCTGCTTCTCAGAGCTGCATGGAGCAGGAATGTCTGCATGGGTGTGCAGAAAGCACACTGATAAAGGAAAATTTGGTCATCTAGGGAGAAGGTAGGTTAAGTGCAGCCTTCCCCCATTCCCTCCCAGTCCGCTCAGGACAATCGTGTGTGTGACTCACACCACCATCTAATATTAAAGAATGCTGTATGCCTACCATCAATTACAGCCAAATAAGATATACCAATAGATTGAAACTATCTTCCAGGGAACCTTGATTAATTGGACACTTATGGTGGTGGGCAGTGCTCAATAAGAAAAACATCTGAAAAACAGCATGTCTATTATAACTATAACTCCTCCGCTGCAATATGCAATGATAGGGGGGAAATGGGTGTGTTTTAGGCCACACTTTTTGTTTACAGTGGGAAAGAGTGAGGCTTAACACTTCATTGTATTAACTGTGTGCATCCTCGAACATACCCTAGAATCCCTCTGCATTGTGAGGAGATCACTACTAACTGAGCAAAGAGTCACCTTTTCAAGTGGTTGCTCTTATATTTATCAGGGGAGAATGATTGTCCATATCCAAGTATAGCACAGCCTCTTTCCAGTGACTGTTGCTGGTGTCTACATTGTGTTTACTTTTCGATTGTGAGCCCTTTGGGGACAGTAGACTATCATTTCTTTTTCTGTGCAAACTGCTTTGTGAACCTGATTGTTGAAGAACACAAATAAATATAAATAATAGCATTTCTGTGGCATATACACAGAGGTTTCATTGAAGACATTAATAATGGAAAGTGTTCCCTTAAGGCAAAAAGAATTGGAAACCACTATACCATTTCATATCAGCTATCAACTACTGTCTGTTGTGAAACCTAACACCACTGCATGTCAGCTAGCAAATATTGTTCTTCATTTGATTTCATTAAACAATGAAATCAAATAATATTGGTGTCAAATACAGAAAACCAATATTGCAAAAATACTCAAAAGTATTCAGAACACATCTATAGAATATTTTACATTAAAATGTGCAAAGCAAAACTTTTGAGAGAAAATTGTTTACATCTCAGGAACTTCTTTAAATATTACTCTTGGTATATCATTAATTACTTTTTAAAAAATTTACATAAACATATTAAATGATGTTTTAGCAAAACATATTTGTATTGAAACAATTCCATTCCATTTACTAATGAACATGTGTTTCTGTATATTTCACTATAAGATTCTTGAAAATAGTTTGTTGATCATATGATTTGATTGACTGTGTGGAATTTGAATGCTTTCAATCATTTTTATTTTCTAAACCTGCTTGTCATTTGAGTTTAATCTTTGGAAAGACTGCAAGAGGTGCATTCAAGCAAGCTGTGCCACTCTGAATATGTGTGAGAATGGAGACTTCCATAGAGATATACCTATTCTAGCATGCCTGCAAGACATGGGTGGGCTTCTGTTGACTGGACCTTCTCAAAATAACTAAGGGGACATACTCCATTGTTTAACGTAGTTGCAGCCAAAGGCAGGATAAGAAGTAAAATTTTCTGGTTAGATGATTTTTTGTGAAGAAAACATGTTGAAAAATGCCTGACAAAAAGATAACGGTATGATGGAGTTTGAGGGCATGAAGTATCATTAGCAATAATTTATTCATTCATAGTTTTTCCAAGAAAGAGAAAATCTTTCTCTTTCTCTTTCTCTTTCTCAGAAAAGGTCAGTAACGGCCAACATAAACCAATATACACTCATGCAGTTTACAGGTAGCTTTGCAATCTAAATGCTCATAATTCATATTCAGTATTGTAGCCACATTTTACTTACAACTATTTGCCTTAGTGCTCACTCATAAGATCTTGATTTTGGACAGTTTACTGACGGGTTCGGAGTAGAACCGGACCAGCCTTGGCTGGTCAAAATCCAAACCAAACTGGACCTGGTTCAAACTGAAACAGTTCAAAACTACTGGTAAAGGAGAATCCGGTGAGGATTCCCCTTTACCAGTAAAGGGGACTGTCCTAAAGGTGAAAGGGGTGGGAGGGAAGTTATTTGCTACTTACAAGTGCCACCAGTGGAAACTGCATTGGTGGCTGTGGCTGGGGGGGGCATGGGGGGCTTTTCCCTCCCACTCCACCACCCTCCCCCAGAGTAGGCAGGTTGGGCAGTGACCCAATTCCAGATTTCCTCAGTCTGGTTTAGGCCTCTATGCACGCATAGAGGCCACCCTGCACAAGCAGAGGTAGTTAAAATGGCCTCCACACATGTGCAGAGACCCAAACTAGACTGAGGAAAGCCTGAACTGGGTTGCCACCAGCCCTGCCTACTCTGGGAGAGGCAGGTGGGCGGGAGCCACCACCACCAGCACTTGTAAGTAGTTATTTGTTTCCCTCACACCCCCTCTACTCTTAGGACAGCTGCCCTGCCCCTTTACAAGTAAAGGGGAATCCTCACTGGATTCCCCTTTAACAGCAGAACTCTGAGCCAGTCGAACCAGGTCCAGTTCGACTGGGGGCAAAACTGAACTTGGCCAGGTTGGCTCAAATCCGGGCCAGATTTGAGCGGAACCAGTAAAACCAGTTTTGTGCACACCCCTAGCCTGCCTTATCTGGAAGCTCCATTCTCAGTGATATCTAGCAGCCCACAGATTTCCTCTTCCTTCCTTCCAAGGATGATGCTGATGCTGATCATTTATATATACCATCTATGTGCACCCCTGCTAAATTGGCAAAGAGGCACCTTTTAACATGATGATTCTCTTTATTTAGCAGGGGGAGAGTAACTGGCCCTGTCCACCCCCAGCACAGTACTTCCAGTGACTGTTGCTGGTGTCTATCTTATGATTCTTTTTAGATTGTGAGCCCTACAGGGACAGGGTTCCATCTTATTTGTTTGTTATTTCTCTGTGTAAACCACCCTGAGCCATTTTTGGAAGGGCGGTATAGAAATCAAAAGAATGACTGAATGAAAGGGCGGTATAGAAATCAAATGAATGACTGGATGAAGGAATGAATGGTGTTTTATAAAGAAACTAGTGGGCCCGGGCACAGAGCATCTGTGCCTCTAGTGCGGCTGGGCCCACCGCCGCCTTACCTCCATGGCCAGGCCCGAGAGTGCCGCCTCCGGGCCCGAGAGTGCCGCCGCCGCGGCCGGGCCCGAGGGTGGTGCCGCCGCGCCCGAGAGTGCCCCTGCCGCCGCCAGGCCGGAGAGTGCTGCTGCCGCCGCCGGGCCCATCGCTGCGCCCGGACCCAAGAGTGCCGCTGGGCCCGGCCAGGCCCGCCGCCTCGCCGCCTCGACTCCGCGGCCGGGCCCTCCTGGCTCCCCGGCCATGGCCACCGCCGTTCTCCTGGGTGCACCAGGACCAATCAGGCGCCCCCGCAGCCCAGCCAATCAGCTGGGCTGCCGGGACGCATTTCTCCTGGGCACACCCAGGAGAAATATATATATAGATAGAAAGCAGAAGCACTGAACCAATAATTCCATGTATCTAATTATATGATTGCTGTGTAGAGGAAAATCTAGCATTTTGCACTACATAGCTCCCTCTCTCAAATCATGTTGATTTACTGTTTGTGGCACATTGCCCTCTACTTGCATTAAATAACAAAAGAACATCTAGTAGATGAAAAGTAGAAGGTCACTGTGACGAATCCAGAGCACTATGGGAATTGTGGTTCTCTTAGCCTCTCTGATCCCAGCTTCTTCTTTGCAGCAAACAATACAATCCCCTCTTGATATCCCTCTTTTATTGTACTAGTCGGTCAGAGCACACAATGCATCATGTGGAGGAAAGACAATAGGCGGAAGTTATAAATGTTACATACATGTGGTGAGTATTCAAACATCACATGGGTATCTCAGTTTGAATTGTTGGGAAATTAGGTCACAATCATGCTGCAAAAAAAATTGTGCCCTGAGCCACACACAGTTAGCGATTTCAGATTATTTAGCATGAGTTATCATGTGCATAGAAAACCTGAAAGCATATGCTCGCTTTCTATTGAGGTTTGGTTTCTACAGTTTTTTCTATTATTGCTTACCAATATCCTCATTTTGAATGGAGACATCTATAAAAGAAACAGCATCAGGAAAGCTTGAGTTGAGGCTGGCAAGCGATACTAAGAGCAACAAAAAGGTTTTCAAGTGTGTTTGAAGATATGGGGTCAGGGTTACAGTTCAAAACTGATAAGAGGTACTCAGGAAACAGCAAACTGCCTTAAATGAATTCAAGTCTTCAGGGCTTGAATTGCATCCTAAGGGGCTAAAATAATTTCTTGTGCTCTTGGAACCTCTGTCTATCACAGAGTAGGGATGTACATTAAATGCGATCCAGATGCCAAATCACAGCACATCCTTCACACAGAGGGATTACACATCCCCTTTAACATGGAGGAAAGCAGGACCATACCTACTCCTCCACTCCTTGCCACAACGTCCTTAATTGTGCCCCCCCCCCCACTATCATCGCACGCCAGTGGCACTCTGGCCCAACTGCCCCTGTGCAATGCCAGCATACACATGGCCTTCATGGATATGTGGTGGCCATTTGTATGGTTAGCATGGTTGACCATGCTATGCGTGTGAGCTGCACAGCATGTACGCTGTACAAGCTTTGGAGGCTCACATGCATAGCTAGTTCAAAATTCTGTTGCAAAATTTTTTATAGCCTCTTCTCTTGTAAACAGAAAGTAGTCGTATGTTGGTTTAACTAGGACTTTATTCAGAAACAACTCCATTTTCATCCTCCTCCTTTCCCTCCCTTTTCTTTCTGACTCCACCACCCACACTCTCTACAGGATCCCACCTGGGACAAACTACTAAAATAGCAAAACAATAAAAATTACTAGAATAAATACAACAAGAGCTCTTAGTTTCCTGCATTGAGCAGAAGGCTGGACTAGATGGCCTACTAGGTTCCCTACTACCCTTGGACAACATTAATGATTTTGTGATTCTTGGGAGTGGGAGAAATCCCATAGTTTGCAATGCAGCAAATTAAGAATTATTGTATCAGTCAGATTATGCTCATTCCTTTTTGTGTAATTTTTCAGTGCATAACTCCGAACTCCATACACATGGTCTGTAGGCTAAGTAGGCTCAGCTGTAACTTTATTCCTTTCTGAGACTTGTTTTCCTTTAGGTTTGGAGTTTGATTGTTAGTCTGTAAGTTTAGGTATCTGTGATCTGATCTGTGCCTCCTGTAGCGGTTCTCTTACAAATATGGCAACCAGATCATAACATTATTTTTAATGTAGAGTTAAACTGAGGTTTGTATCATGCCATTTGAATACCTCATTCTCCACATCTCCTTTCACTGGAAACAGAAGCATCACTGGCTATCTTCTATTTTTGTTAGTGAGCAACAGGGAATAAGGGTAAAGGGTAAGGGAGCTATCCCTATCCACCAGCTAAAGCTTCCATTAAGCTTCCCAAGGATTGCCAGATGCTTCAAAAGACCATTCCTCATTTCAGCCAGCCTGCCTGCATACTTTTTCTATTGTCAAAGCCCAGAGTAGAGACCCATTCCTTGATCTGAAAATGATATTGCAATTTATCTCATTCCATATGGATAAGCTTGACTCAATGCATGCCTTGAGGTGTTTCCCTGTATATGTCATAGATAGTCAATATCATGGATTAATTACACATCAATACATTTCAGCAGTCAGAGGTGGTTAAAAAGTGTTTAAAAGGTGTACTTGTGAAAATGAGAATTCTAAATTGCATTATTGATTGTGATATGGAACCAGAGGTTTATGGCTATTCCAGATTAATTAGCACGGAGAACAGGTTTGTGATCCTGTGGATGTAGTGTCAGAAACTACAAAACAGTTGCAATAAGCAACTGTGTAGTGTGCACTGCATTCAATTTTAGGCTTGGAATATGCACTCCGATGCAGATTTTCTTTTACATTGAGAGCACAGGATTCAGTGACTTAAACTCCCCATTCAACTACAATTACAAGGCAACTCAGATGAAAGTTGATGCTATAGTAATATTAATGCCATTTTGAATATTACCAATGTTCACATTGTGCTCCATGCAGTGCTAATCACCTATTAATTTTTTTAAAAAAAGTTGTGGGCTGTCTTGTTTACTTAGGATGATTTCATGTATTGAAACCTGGGAGGACATTTGCACAATGCTCAACCTTGGTAGCTTTTTTTTTGCTTCCACACAATCACTTCTACCCAGGTTTTCATCCTCTGACCTTGCTTCCACACAATCAAAAACTGGGAGCACACACAGGTCCCAAACCCAGGTGGAACACAGTTTCTGATTTTGTGAATGACCTCACCAACTCTTTTATCCTGGAATTAAACAATGACAAATAACATTGTTTCTTGATACTTAAAGACATGTTGAAATTTATCAGAAAGTAATTATTAACTGAGCTAGCAAAGGTATTAGAGTTAACTACAGTGTTCATTTAACCTGCCATTTGTTCATGACATCCATTTCCAATATTATGTTTTTTTGTTTTGACACAAACAATAAAATCAAATTGCTGAATGGAATGAGATTACCACCTCAAATTCTTCTATAAAAGCCTGTACTCAAACATTATAAAATCTGTGCAGTCCTTCATGGAAATTCTCAAGGAGGCATACAGAAATAATTTGTCAGAGATTAGGAATATAAGCGTTTCAGAAGCACAATCTTTGGGATGAGTGTTTTGCAAATAGGAATTACAATATACTAGCCGACCCTGCACAGAGCATCTGTGCGGCACTTTGGGGCCGGCTGTTTCCCCCTCCCTCTTTCTCTTGCTCTGGTCTCTCCCCCTTCCCTCCAGCCCCATCCTCCCCTCCTGTTCCTCCCCCCACACAGAGCTGCAGCGGGCAGCCAAGAAGGGCCCCGCCACTGCCATTGTTAATCCCTCCCGCCGCAGTCGCCTTTCTCTCCCTCTGCCCGCTGCCTGCCACCGCCTCTCTCTGCCCCCTCTTCTGCCCACCGGCCGGCTGGCCGGCCAGCCACCACTGGCACTTTCTTCCCCTCTTCTCCTCAGTCCTCACTTCGGAACTCTTGCAACGTGTCACTAGAGTTCCGCCGCCAAATCCTGGGCAAGCATGTCCAAAGAGAATTAAATATATAAATGTGCTCATTTACCAAGATTTTAAACAAGTTGTTCTAGTAAGAACTAATCAGCTTACTTTCTTTTCACTGTCTCTACATCTGGACTAAATTTGGTGCAAATCGAGGTCCACAAGTTAGATCTCTTGTGCCTCAAATGTTTATGTGTCCGCCATCCTGGAACGGGGTGGATGTCATCATTACAAACTGCACCAGGTATCCCTGTTTGTCATTCATGACAGCTGTTCGAAATTTGATTCAAATCGTTTAGATAGTCCTCAAATTGTGCTTTAAAAGTTTATGCATCTGCCATCTTGGATCAAAGTGGGTGACATCATCACAAACTACACCATTGGGGCATCCCTATGTGTCAATTCAGCTGTAGCAAATTTGGTTCAAATCGGTTAGACTGTGAACAAGTTAGTGCACTTGCACCTCCAAAGTTTACCTGTCCACCATTTTGAATTGAGGTAGATGACACAGTCACAATCTTCGCCATTAAGGTGTGCCCATGTGTCCCTACAGTTGTAGCAAATTTGGTTCAAATTGGCGTGGATGATATCATCACAAGCTATGGCATTGAGGTGTCCATGTATGTCACTCACTGCAACTGTACCCAATTTGGTTCAAATAGGTTAGGCAGTCCACAAATTAGCCCACTTGCACCTCAGTTGTTCATTTGGCCACCATCTTGAATTGGAGTGAATGACATCATCACACACCATGCCATTTGGGCATCCCTATGTGTACCTACATCTGTAGCAATTTTGGTTCAAATCAGTTAGGCGATTCACAAGTTAGTCCACTTGAGCCTCAAAGGTGGATGACATCATCAAGGTGGATGACATCATCACAAACTAAACTGTAGAAGTGTCCCTATGTGTCTCTCACTGCAGCTTTATCTAATTTGGTTTAAATTGGTTAGATAGTCCAAAAATTAGCTTGCTTGTCCCTCAGATGTTCACATGGCCACCATCTTGAACTGGAGTGGATGACATCATCATATACCACACCCTTTGGGCATCCCTGTGTGTCCCTACATCTGTAGCAAATTTGGTTCAAATCAGTTAGGTGGCTCACAAGTTAGCCCACTTGCACCTCAAAAGTTTTCGTGTCCACCATCTTGGATCATGGTGGATGACATCATCACAAACTATGCCGTTGGGATGTCCCTATGTGTCCCTACAACTGTACCTGATTTGGTTCATATTGGTCCAGGCATTGAGAAGTTGGGGGGGGGGGGACACAGACACAAGGACACACACACAGAATGCCAGGTGATCTCATAAGCCTACTGGAAAGCAGGCTAAAAATACACTTCCACATTTTCAGTCTACTCTTCTGGTTAGCACATGTGAGAGATGGTTGGTCTTTATTCAGACCTTTTCCTCTATGCTTACACTCTACACACGAGTGTCCGAACTGTATCACTAACCCCTAACTAATGGCTAACAACTGGGAAGACTCATCTCATCATGAAAGACCCAGCAAAAGGTGCAGTTCCAAGTAATTATAGACCAATAACCTGCCTGCCAACCATGTTTGTCTACAAACAGACAAACCTCTGCCACACAATACACCAGATAAAACTGTAGTCGAGAAGATAGAAAAAAAAGTTAGAATAATCGGCATAGCAATAACAGGGGATAGCAGAATAGAAGAAAAAGAAATAGAAAAAATCACCAAATACAAAGATCTACAAATTGAAATTGAAAGGCTGTGGCAGAAAAAGTCCAAAATAATCCCAGCGGTAATTGGTGCCCTTGGTGCAGTTCCAAAAGACCTTGAAGAGCACCTCAACACCATAGGGGCCACAGAAATCACCATCAGCCAATTATAAAAAGCAGCTTTACTGGGAACAGCCTATATTCTGCGACGATATCTATAACAACAGCAACAATATTGACAATAAAATACTGGCATCCCAGGTCCTTGGGAAGGACTCGATGTCTGGATAAAACAAACCAGTCAATAACACCTGTCTGACTATGTAAACAAGAAATAATAAACTGCAAGAAACCTAGAAACACCAAATAAAGAAGAAACAGTGCAATTCTGGCGGAAATTATGGGACAATCCAATAGATTATAATAAAAAAGCAGGCTGGATGAAAGAGGTCAAAAAATGAAACCAACAAATGCAAGATCTAATAATAACACCAGAATTAATAAGTGAAAGAGCAAAGAAAATTAAAAATTGGACTGCGCCAGGCGACGATGAACTACATGGCTTTTGGCTTAAACACCTAACAAGCCTTCATAAACAACTATCAGAACAGTTCAATCACATTTTGCAAGGAGGTGATATTGAACAATGGCTAACAACTGGGAAAACTCATCTCATAATGAAAGACCCAGCAAAAGGTGCAGTTCCAAGTAATTATAGACCCATAACCTGCCTGCCAACCATGTTCAAATTATTAATTGGAATAATAGCAGATGAAGTCATGCAACACTTATTAACTAACAAACAGCTTCCAGTTGAACAGAAAGGAAATTGCCCGAACACCAGAGGCACAAAAGACCAGCTGCTGATTGACAAAATGATTTGAGAAAATTGCAAGAGAAGAAAAACAAATTTAAGTGTTGCATGGATTGACTACAAGAAAGCCTTCAATTCATTGCCTCACACATGGATACTAAAATGTTTAGAAACAACCGGTGTCAGCAAAAACATTCAGATATTTATTTAAAAAGCAATGAGCATGTGGAGTACACAGTTAACAATCAATGGCGAAGCACTTGGACAGGTTAGCATTAGAAGAGGCATTTTCCAAGGGGACTCACTATCCCCTCTGTTGTTTGTAATCGCCATGACCCCACTTTCACAAATACAAAACAGGCCTCGGATACCAAACATCTAAAACATCAAGTCAAATAAACCATCTGTTGTACATGGACGATCTGAAGTTGTATGGAATTTCCCAGTCAGAAATTGAATCAATGCTAAACACTGTCCGTATATTCAGTAGCGATATAGCAATGGAGTTTGGACTAGACAAGTGTGCTGCATTAATAATGAAAAGAGGAAAAATAACAAAAACAGAAGAAATAGAACTGCACAATGGAAGCAACATCAAGAACCTGGAAGAGAAAGAACATTACAAATACTTGGGCATTCTCCAGGCTGATAACATCGCACACACTGAAGTTAAAAGAAAAATTGGAAGTGAATACATCAGGAGAGTTAGAAAAATCCTCAAGTCCAAACTCAATGGCGGGAACACCATACAAGCCATAAACACCTGGGCTATACCTGTTATCAGATACACTGCAGGAATAATAGACTGGACCCAGGCACAGCTAGAGACGCTGGATCGTAAGACCAGGAAAATCATGACCATCAATCATGCTCTGCACCCCCACAGTGATGTAGATAGGCTATACCTCCCTCGCAGCTCAGGTGGAAGAGGAATGCTGCAAGTCCATCAAACAGTAGAGGAGGAGAAAAGAGGCCTGGAAGAATATATCAAGGACAGTGAAGAAGATGAACTTCAAATGGTCAATAACGCGAAACTGTTCAAAACCAATGAAAGAAAGCAGGCCTACAAGAAAGAACAAGTCAAGAACCAAGCAGAAAAATGGAAAAATAAACCCCTGCATGGTCAATATTTGCACAATATAAGTGGAAAATCAGACATCACCAAGACCTTGTAATGGCTTAAGAATGGCTTGAAGAAAGAAACAGAGGGTTTAATACTGGCTGCACAAGAACAGGCACTAAGAACAAATGCAATAAGAGCAAAAGTAGAAAAATCCACAACAAACAGCAAGTGCCGCCTTTGTAAAGAAGCAGATGAAACAGTGGACCACCTAATCAGCTGTTGTAAAAAGATCACACAGACTGACTACAAACAAAGGCATGACAAGGTAGCAGGGATGATACACTGGAACATCTGCAAAAAATACAAGCTACCTGTAGCCAAAAATTGGTGGGACCATAAAATTGAAAAAGTGGTAGAAATTAAATGAAGATGTAAAAATATTATTGGACTTCCGACTACAAACAGACAAACATCTGCCACACAACACACCAGATATAACTGTAGCCGAGAAGAAAGAAAAACAAGTCAAAATAATCGACATAGCAATACCAGGGGATAGCAGAATAGAAGAAAAAGAAATAGAAAAAATCACCAAATACAAAGATCTACAAATTGAAATTGAAAGGCTGTGGCAGAAGAAGACCAAAATAATCCTAATAGTAATTTGCGCCCTGGGTGCAATTCCAAAAGACCTTGAAGAGCACCTCAACACCATAGGGGCCACAGAAATCACCATCAGCCAATTACAAAAAGCAGCTTTACTGGGAATAGCCTATATTCTGCGACGACATCTATAACGATTGACCATAAAATTCAGCCATCCCAGGTCCTTGGGAAGGACTCGATGTCTGGATAAAACGAACCAGTCAATAACACCTGTCTGACTGTGTAAACAAGAATAATAATAATAATAATAATAATAATAATAATTATTATTATTATTATTATTATTATTATTATTATTATTAATAATTCAATTTCTATATTGCCCTTCCAAAAATGTCTCAGGGCAGAGTTTACACAGAGATATTATAAATAAATAAGAAGGATCCCTGTCCCCAAAGGGCTCACAAAATGAAAGTGAGGTGCATCTAAGGCAAGGAGATTTGGGCAAGTAACTCCACATTGCAGTATGGCCTTTGCTACAGGAGGCAAGGAGATGTTTGAGGCTGCTGGGCACCCACCTTAAACTAGGGTGTCGAGGGTAATCATCTGAGTATCAGGATATCACCAGGTTCCAATCTAGCTTGTGTAACACAAGCAAAGTCCAAGGAGCAGGGGCTGACCACAAAGAGCGGTATTCCAGTCGTTGAGAGGGTTCCAGGGCAGTATTGAGAAAAGTATCCACCAGCAGTCCCATGACTGGAACCAATTCTGGATTCTAGGTGTATTAAACAATTATGGGGTTGCGGACACTGAAAATATAAGTTTCAGTTCATACAGTTTTCTGGGCTGAGATGGATTCCAGATTCTAAGGTCAGCAGCGCTCTGGCAGTAATGTGTAGAGCCGAAGGAATGAAAAGGGTTGTCTCTGCACATGTGGCTTTCTGCGTAGTTTTGTGGTGGGCCCAGTGGGGAATAGCAATATTGCAGAAACACTTTGCACATAAGTAGAAGCAATGCATGCCTCAAAATATGGGGGGAAATGATCTGAAGATCAAATGCTTCCAGGCGGGGAAGGAGATTATGAAAGAAAATGGACTATGTATGTGAATTCCATATGGGAATATTATAACAGAAATTCCAGCACCTTCAGCTCCCATAACTTTCATATGTCTTCTTTATGGAAAACAAATAGAGGCTCCTAAAAATGTTGGCCCCAAACCTATGCCCTTAAGTGGTGACTGGTGTCACTGAGGGGCTAAGGGAGAACAGATGGTGAGCCAAACAGGTGCAGAACAGGCCACAGCTGTGTCTATCACACTCTCTTCCTGCCCCATCCTGACTGCCCTCTCCCTTTTGTCACAGCTTTCACTTGAGCTGCACAGCCTGGTCATTCGCTGGGAATCCCATTTCCAAAGTGAAGATATGCCCCCACTTCACCCGAGAGGGTAGACAAAGTAGGTTGGGAGGTTGGGAGGAGAGCAACCTTGCTACCTGGTGGTAGGAAGCATAAATTGTCCCCTTTGCTAACCAGGGTCTGCCCTGGTTTGCATTTGGAAGGAAGACTACGAGGCTATTCCCCTGATCACTGGAAAGTGGGCTTAGCTCCCTTTGCCCACTTTCCAGTGATCATGGGAACCACCAGGCTTGCGGGTGAGCCCAGTGCTCCCAAGGTGGCTAGCCCGCCTAAAACACCCTCCCTTTAAACAAGGTTAATGGAGCAGCCGCTCCCTTAACTTTGTTTCCCTGCTTGTGTCCGCTGCGGCACACGATGACACACAAGTAGACCCCCCGACCGGGAGGCTACAAGCAGCCTCCCGGTATCGGGGGTCCCCCCATATTGCCCAGAGCACTCGCGCGGGGCATCCTGGGACTTCCGGGGGCTGAGCAGTCCCCCATCCCCACAGCCCCCACCAGCTCCGTGACACTGCTGGTAGTCGTGTGGGCAGCCGATCTGGCCGCCCAGGGCTTCATGACTGCTTGTCTGCGGGGTGAGTGGGCTAAGCCAGCTCTCCCCGCAGAACCCTCCCAGTCTCTACACACAGATTGTGTGTAGAGCCTCTAGGTGTGAGCACTGTGAATACATGTGATGTTTCCATTAGGGGAAGGGGATGCTCTGGGAAGAGCACCTGCCTGCTTGCATGTAAAAGGGTTCCAAGTTCTCTTCCTGGCATCTCCAAGACAGGGCTGAGAGAGCTGCCTGCCTGCAACCTTGGAGACGCCTCTGCCAGTCTGGGTAGACAATACTGAGCGAGATGGACCAATGGTCTGATTGAGTATAAGGCAGCTTTTGTTCCTAGGTGTGCTGTTGAGGAAGAAATCTCAGGTGTTCTTCATAGTCTTCCATATTTGTTGGAAATTGTTGATAGAAAAAATAATATATTTTATGAACATATCATAAAAGTTACTTTGGTTCTTTAATAATTTTTAATTATTAATGTAATGTAATTTTTAATGTTGCCTGTTTGCCTGTTGTTGTACACCGCCCAGAGTCTTCGGAGTGGGCGGTATATTAAATATCTCTAATAAAAGAAACAATAAAATAATAAAATAAAATATATGTTATATCTGTATATTCCCAATTTTAATAATAGCTTGCTAGTAACTTTTGAAATGATGGCAGTGGCTTTGAATAATCATTGTGTATAAGTTAATAATTTTGTTATCATGACTGTACAAAGTCTTGAGACACATGTATTAGAATATTCATGGTTCTGATAAATAGATACTGAAAAATGTCAGAAAAAGCAAGCGACTTTGCCCCAAGCATGCAACCCAAACCCCTGAGATTTCCTTAATAGTCCTGGGGACAAGATCCTTCCCTATTATTCCAACTCAATGAAAAATTCTTTTGAAGTAATGTTGATGACTATTTTTTGCTAACGCTCTTCTACAGGTGCTGTCACTCTTTTGACATGCTTTGCTGCAATGTGTGTGAGAGAGAATTTGTGTACTAATTTAAACCAAGGAAGACAAATGTATTTTTTAAAATTGCTCCAAACTGACAGGCAGAGTGATCATATGTGTTCCGCCTTTTGCAAGTAAAGAAGAAAAATCATGGTATAGCATTTAGATTTTAAAGAAAGAAAAGGAAACCCTGTATAAAACATTCAACACTAAAGTTTCTATAATTTAAAAGTACATCTTTAATCTTGCTTACAAAATTGTTGCTGTCAATTATACTTGTTTCATTTCCAGATAATAGGACCATGTAAGAACATTCAGTGCATCCACACAAACGTAGAACTAAAAATAATAGTATTATGGACTGCAAGACACACCTAGAAATATTAAGGCTTAATATTAGAGTATTATTATTATTATTTTTACATTTATATCCTGCTCTTCCTCCAAGGAACCCAGAGCGGTGTACTACATACTTGAGTTTCTCTTTCACAACAACCCTGTGAAGTAGGTTAGGCTGAGAGAGAAGTAGCTGGCCCAGGGTCACCCAGCTAGTTTCATGGCTGAATGGGGATTTGAACTCAGGTCTCCCTGGTCCTAGTCCAGCACTCTAACCACTACACCACGCTGGCTCTCTTACTTACTTACATGCCAATCTTATAAACATAAGATTAGGCTATAAGCGTCAATCACCCTGATCCATCTGGGGGCATGTGTGTGCTGATGCAAGTGTATATTCTTACCTAGATGTGGAATCACTTATTTGTATGGAATCTTAGATATGGAATTTGTGGGATTTTAGATGTGGAATCACTAACCTAGATGTGGAATCACTTATTATATTTATTAAACTAGTTCTATCCTGCCTTTCTGTCCACAAGGCAGCTAACTATTAAAAGTTAAAAACAAGAGGTAGCAAACAGACTAGATAACCCTAAGTACTATTGAATATCATATTGTAAATAAAGGATACAAGTTAATCATGACTAACTTAAGCCTCATTGGCTGACATGTTCTGCAGCATAACATGGGTGGTTCTGGACTGCTGCACTGCTGCAGGCATCTAAGCCAAAGTTCTGAACTGTCCACACTGCTGCAGGCCTCTAAAACACAAACCCATGTTGCTGTGCAAAAGGGCTGTTCCACTACTGCTAACAACTGCACATTGTGACGTGATTTACATTATTTTCAGTTTGCTTATTTTTATTTTTATTTATAAAGCGCCTTTCATCCTAAGATCCCAGGGCGGTTAACAACAATATAAAATAATAATATTTAATAAAACATTCAGTGCAAGTCACATTACAGGCGACTGTGCAATGGTAAGTGGCAGTGGTACAGTTCTGTTGTGCAGCAACATGTTTGAACAGGGTTTTGGAGCACATGTGGAGGGGCAATTCAGTTGGATGCCCCTTGCACGTGATTAAATGGCATCCCAGCCATTGTAAAATTTGTTGGGAAATATTTTAGTGATGTCAGAGTGGGTGTGTTCTTGTCACATACTTACCCTTAACACATGAGATGGGTTGTGTTCATCTGAATCAGCCCAGAATCTGAGAGAAAGGAGAAACAGATTAATCAGCACACTGCACCTGAAATCTCAGACAGCCTCCTCCAACAGTTTCATGTAGACTCGCTTAACCCGCACAAAGCATCTGTGTGTTGTACTTGATTGCTCCCCTCACCCCTGCCACAGCCCCCCTCACCTCAGAGAGATCTCCACCCTCACCTGAGCTGTACTCCTGCTCTTCCTCCTCCATCCGGTTGCTTCCATCTCCCACACCCCTCTTGGTCACTCCTCCATGACTTTAGTCCATCCCCCTCACCCCTCTTGGTTGTGGCTGCAGCGTTGCTGGCATCTATTGGCCAAGCTGCAGCCCCCTATCCCCAGAGATCTCTCCACCCTTGCCTGAACCCCACTCCTGCTCCTCCCCACAGGAGCAGCAGCAGCAGCAGTTGACCAGGCGCCTTCTCACTGCCACCACCACCATGGCCACTCATTCCCCTCAGGCCGCTGACAGGCTCGGGCCTGTCCCTCACCCTTCCTTCTTTCTCTCTCCCCTTCCCTGCTTTCTCTCTCTTTCTCTCTCCACTCGCTCTTCCCCTCTGTATTTCTTCCCCTCCCTTCTTTTTTTCTTCCTTTCTCTCTCTCTATCCCCCTTCCTGAGTTAACATATCTTGTTCATCTTGTTTCTTCATCTAATTCACACAACATCAGCCTCTTTCTCCTGAAGAGGCTCTTTCCTCCCTCACAGCCCCTCTCTTTGTAGACCCCTGCCTGCTATCCTTTTATATATATACTAGTATTTTTAAGCCCGTTAAAATAACGGGCGCTAGTTGGGTTATGTTTTTCCCCTCTGGAAAAACCCCTTAAGTTTTTCCCCTTAAGTTTTTCCCCTCCGGCCTGGACCCGCCGCCGCTAGAAAGCGCAACAGCAGCAGAAGCAGAAGCAGCAGAGCCCTGCCGGAGGGAGGCAGCGGCGGCCGTCGCGAAGAAGCCCCTTGAGGGCTGCCCCCGGAGGAGGAGGAGTGAGGAGGAAGAGCGGGGCAGGCGCGTGCAGGGCCACTTCCCCGGGGATGGTGGCGATGGCCAGGTGCCCAGAGCAGCAGCAGCATTCACGGCTCGCCCTACTGAGCTGCTGCCTGCACCTACCTCCCCGGGCTGGGCGTGAGGAGGAGCTGCAGCTGCTGCTGCTGCCAGGGGCAGGCGGGCGGAGCTCTTCTCCTCCACGAGCCGCCGTCCCTGCTTCAGCCTGCCGGCGCTCGGCAGGCTTCCGGCGGCTCTTCCTGCGGTGGTTTCGGGTGGGGGGGGTCCTCTTCCCCCTGCCCGGCTTCATTGGCGCGGCCAGGCCTCGGCCACGGCTCCGCTGCAGCCTTGGCTGGCTTCCTCCACTGCCTCTCCCCCCCCGGCTTCGGAGGAGTGGCCAGGCCTCGGCCAGCTTCCCCCGCCGCCGCCTCCTCCCGCCTGGCTTCGGCGGCAGCCGCTTCTCTTCGGCCGCCGCTTCTCCTTCTCCAACGTGGCCGCCGTGTCTCTGCGGCCGTATCTTTCTCAGACGTTCTGGGCATGCACTCTGCGCATGCCCAGAACAGCCAAGAAAGACACGGGCGCAGAGACACGGGTGCACACTCCAACCTTTTATTATAGAGGATATATAGATTCCATCTCCTGACCAGTAACAGTTGCATTCCAACTGACCTTAACCATCACAGGCTCCTCCTCCCTATCTGCATATGGAATCCCCACTGTCCAACCACCCTGGTGCTTCTGCTCTTACAGGCTCCTCCCCCATCTGCATATGGAATTTCCACTGCCAAATCACCATGTTGCTTCTGCTTACGAACTCTCACAAAAGCTACCACGCACGAGAATAGCCACGAGTATGCCTTAGAGAATTGTGTGTGTGTGTGTGTGTGTGTTTGCATCATTCATACAGCACTCATGGTCCTGAAATGCTAGTAGGGGGGCAGCAGGGATGCAGAAAGCTTGAAAGCTTGAGAAGCATTTAGCGGGGGAGTAAAATATATTTGGGGGATTTAATATATGGGTTATTGGGTTTAGCAGGAGGACAATTCATTAAAATGAGAGGGGAACATCTCAAATTCTGAGGGGGAATTTGTACCCCTGGGGAGCAGAACCAGTGAACAGAAGGCTTCCTCCTCCTATGCATACAGCCCCACTGCTGAACTGAGCTAAAATGTTTCGCACTGAAATCAGTGGGAAGTAAAAGTGGTTATCTTTGGCTGGATTGTGCCCCAGTTTTTCCATGGTAATAGCTCCACTGCAACTTAATCCCACTGGAAGTATTCTGAATGCGGGTGGGGGTGAAATTAAATACCCATATTGGCAAATCTGAGGAATGATGCCTAAACTGATGAACAAGTCTGGTTTCCCATGGCATAATCAGAGAAGCGAAAATGCTGTTTCCAGAGCCCGTCTATTTGTTTTTCTCTTTCACTAATGACATGATTAAATATTTATCTTCATAATTGTTCTCAGATGTTGGATACTTGTATGGAATGAAATGCGCACAGTAAGGTGATTTAGCAAGCCTTGCTTATAAAAATAAATACATAACAACAACAACAATAATAATAATAATTAATAAAGCCCTTGATAAGACAGGTTTAAACAATAAAAGAATTAAAGCCACTGCTGATCCTATGACATATTCAATGCATGAAGTTACTCAGCAAATTTATTTGATGAGTTAAGTGAGAGTATACCTTCTAATTTGTTCTCATCCTTAATTATCCATTTATTCTTTTGATTCATATACAGTAATTTCATACCGTTGATTCCCTCTTGACCTTCTGCTTGTAACTGAATCCTGAGATCTGGCTTGTGGCCCAGGAATATGTAGAAAATTGTTTATATTAGCAGCAAGCTGCCTTGAGCTGCAGCACTTTGATTTAATGTTATAACTATACTAAAAGTAGCATAGCTTTCCCATGTACTCTCTATTCTGTTCAAATCCCTTGTCATTATAACAGATGTTTGGATTATTGTTCTGTAAACTATGTCAGAATTTCAATCTCTAGTATCTGTTTATTATTCTCCAAGGGTGATGTTACAAATGTTCTCATGCACAGTTAATACTCATAATACAGCCTGTCTTTTTTCCCATAAAAACTCTTAAGCAGAAAGTTTTTGTTAATCGGGTAAATAGACCTAATTTTAGAAGTAGAGATGTTGGCAGGGAATGCATAGGAGAAAAACTCTGCAATGGAAAGTGCACATGTACAATTTTCAAATATCACTGGGGCTGGGGGTGCTATTTGGAGTAATCCCTCTAGAAATAGGATAATCCCAATGAAAATCTTTGCTACAGTATAAATAGCTGAGATATAATTATGTTACCATTGTGTCCTGAAGCTGTAATAACCAGCTTTAGTCACACCCTTTTTCTGTGCCTGTTTTCAGTGCTTCTGTGATGTCTATTATCTGACAATGGTAGCTCTTTGCAGTGAAATGGCAATGCTCACTTAACATGCTGAACTACTCAGGGAGTTTAGCTGGGAGCTGCCCGAGTAAACAGACTACTGGCCATACAAACTGGGACCAGTTGATTTTATGCTGATGACTCAGGTGATTCTGATCTAACAGTCATATATTACCCCCCTCACAGTAAAGCGGGGCTGCACAATGTTGCCCCTCCAGCTGTTTGGGTTTTTTAAAACTACAATTCCCATCATCCCCAGCCATAATAGCTAATAGTCAGGAATTATGGGAGTTGTACGCCAACATCTGGAGGAAGGACGAAGTTGTGCAGATCTGCGATAAAGCCTCAGTCTTTTAAAGATAAGTGGGGGGAGGGCATTGCACAGTGGTAGAGTACATGCCTTGCCCAAGGAAGGTCCCAGATTCAATCCATGGCATCTCCAGGTAGGGCTGGAAAAGGCTTGTCTGTGAAACATTGGAGAACTGTTGCCAATCTGCATCAACAGTACTGAGCTAGATGGATTAGTGGCCAGGACCAATGATCAGGGTTGGCATTTGTGTTGGGCAGCAGCCAAGGATCTAGGCAGCAGCCAAGGATCCACTGCTAATCCCCAAGACTCCTTCTATGCCTGTATCTTATATGCAGTGGTATCAGAGTGACTCTCTTGGGGGCCCACCAAGGTAGGAAGAACCCCATAGGGGGCAGTTGCCAAGGGTCCCCTAGAGCCAACCCTCGGTCAAAGACTGCTTAATACATTAATAAATATAGTGGCCCCATCCAACCTTGAGTGAATCCAATTTGCTGGATTTTGTGCTTTAGCATGTGGTACAGTGGCTGTAATCCCACTATGATCCAAAGTTTTGCATGGATATGGTAATCAGGATCCTAGTGTCCGACCACATTGTCACATACTTGGAAGAGAGGGGGAAAATCAATTCATATTCACTGAACCTTCATCTCATCACTTAAAAATTGATGTGTAGGTCAACCTTTATTTGCAGGTTAAATTCCATTGAAATCAATGAAATGATGGAAATTCACTCAGACTTGAGTAAATATATTTCAGTTGGGGGTACCTGTTACGAAGGGCAAGTTTGCTTTATTGAACCACACGTATTATAGAGCATGCAGAAGAGTTGCGTGATAAAATGATTATAAAAGGAAGGGCAAAGGAGAGGAAAACCTTGCAGATTTTAAAGATTTAGAAAGAAATAAGCAATAGCACTGTTGTTTTTCAAACATGATGAACTTTGGTACAAATCCTCATTAGCTGGAAAAATAATAGCCACAGTTACTGACAGATCTTTTTCCCTCTAGCATTTTCAAAGCCTGAAATATTACTTTCCATATTTTTCATATGACTTGCTATAGCTTTCCTTTAACACACACACAGCTCTGGAACATTATTTTTTGAGGTCATTCACTCCAGTCTGAGGTTGTCTGGGGCTAACTATTCTGAAATGTGTTCAGTTCTCACACATATGTATATATTTTTAATTCTCACACCTCATAAAAACAATATCAAAAACCTCTAGCTAGTTCCCATGCCAGATAAGAATGCTGAGTATTTGTCATGTGTTACAATGGAAACAATTTGCAGGCCTCCACAGAGAATATGTTGCATTTAATAGGGATGTGCAGAATGTTTCGCCGGCGAAACATTTTAACTCAAAATGGGCCATTTTGAGGGTTTCAAGCTCCAAACAGAACACCCTTTAAATAAAAGGCCTGTTTCAAACTTGGAGAAGAACAACCCTATTTCAATCGAAATGTTTCAGTGTTCCAAGTGCCATTTCCCAAGTGCTATTTCCAAGTGCCATTTCCAAGTGCTAAGAGAGTGCCTTCTTTTACATGATCCCCACCGCACGTTAAGGTCATCTGAGGAGGTCTGTCTCCAGTTGCCACCAGTTCATCTGGTGGAGACTCAGAGGCGGGCCTTCTCTGTAGCTGCTCCAGGGCTATGGAATGCACTCCCGGCAGAAATTCGTAATCTGAGATCATTGCTGTCCTTCAAGAGAGCCCTTAAAACGTACTTATTTGGCCTGGCCTTCCAGAGTTTTAAATGATTAATTGTTTTAAACTGTTTTAAATTGTTGCCCTGATTTTCAGGGCTTTTAGCTGTTTTATTGGTTTTATTGTGTTTTAAAAGTTTGATTTTAATTGTTAATTTGTTTTTAATAGTTTTTATCATGTTGTGAGCCACCCTGAGCCGTATCGGAAGGGCGGTATATAAATCAAAGAAAGAAAGAAAGAAAGAAAGATGTTTTGGAGGTTTGTTTTGCCCTTGCTGATTGGTTTTCTGGCACTGGCTTCCGATTAGCTTGTGATCTCCTTGCTTCTTGGCTGGCTTGTTATCATACAAATTAAGGGTTGTCATGGGCAACTGTGCCCCATTGGCTGGGGAGATGGAAGAGGGAGGGGGAACACAAAAGGAAGGAATTTCAAATTCAAAATATATTCGAAGGGATTGGGAGGCAGAGAGAGCGTGAGAGCCCTAATACTGTTCCTCTCTTGAAGAAGAGGATACATCAGGACAGGAGGAGGGAAGATTTGATTTTGTGGTTTTCTTTTATCAGCACTGAGTATAATATGCTGTGCTATTGCTGCTATAACTATCTGATTTTGCTGGATCTGAGATTGATAAAGGCAGAACTTGGAGAAATGGAGAATAGCAGCTGTGTGTCTCTCTGTGTGTGATATTACTTGGTGATTGTTGTGATGAGCTCCATGTCTGGCCTTGAGACTAAGTTGTGCATCTGCTCTGAAATCTGCATTGCAAGGTGTACTCAGTCAAAATGTGACTAAAGTTGCTGTAGTTGAGCTTATGGCTATGCTTGCTGCTAAGTAAGGATGCTGCAGTGGCAGCTGTTACAGTTCTAGGAAGTAACATAAGGGAGCTCTTCTCATGATCAGGGAGAAGAGCTCCGTGGAGGTCTTCAGAGAGAGCGAGTTTCACTTACCCTCCCTGCAGACCATTTCCTGGTTCTTCTTGGGCCTGCAGCTTGCCTGGCAGCTCCAGGTGTTGGGGTGCCGGAACACATCTCCATGTATCACCCCCCCCGAGCCCTAATAATGCACCGTGCAAGTGTGTGGTGTATTACTGGGATCCCCCCCCTGCCCCCTGTGTGTGCCCGCCATGGCTGCAAGCAGAGACACAATCAAAAATATGATGTCAAGGGAGTGCTCCCCTGCTTAACCTCATTTAAGCAGGAGGCTACTTTGGTGGGTTTTCTGCAGTGTAGCTGGCCCCGATCCTGGTCGTTTACATGAGCATGCAAAAATGGACTGGGCTCCCTTATCCCGGCTTTTCACGCTCGTGTGACTAGCCTCAAGGAGTCATAATTGTGTGTGAGAGAACAACTTGTGCCAATTACATTACTGTAGGGCCTGTGGATGGCAGTGGATTCTGGGGCAGTGATTCTTTTTGGGCCATTTTTGGACTGTGTTTGAAATGTGTGTTCTGTGTTGGGAGGGGCAGATTCCCTTTTACTGTGCACTTCTACCAAGTTTTTCAAAGCAGGGTTGCAAAAGGCATTGCAAATTGCAATGCAAAATGTGTGTGCATTACACTCTGTGAATGCATCTTGTTCTGGCCATAGGGAACAATGGGGAAACTCAAAACACCCCATTGTTCCCCATTGGTACATTCTAGGGACAGCAAAGTGGGTTGGGTGCTACCTACTACCTAACCCACAAAATAAATGGGCAAGCGGGTGATTTTTAACCTTTCCCCCAAACCCCAAATGGTAGATCATGCTCTACCACTCAACCCACTTTGGTGCCTCTAGGAGCTACCCATAGAGAATAATGGGGTGTTTCGAGTTCCTCATTGTTTCCTATAGCTGGAACACTCGAAATGTTTCAAGTGTGTTCCATCAAAACAGCAGGCTTTACCGCTGTTTTGTCAGAAGGTTTCAGCCGTTTTGCATTTCATTTCAAGTTCAAAACAGAAAGCAAAATCCATTTCGTGCACATCCCTAGCATTTAAGAAGCTCAATCAAAGGTACCCTCTTAATGTGATTGAGGAACCATGAGAGGATAGCTCATAGAAGAGCATCCTCTCTGTGGTGGCTGCCCCTTCATTACATGGCATACTCCTCCTGAAGACTCACAGCCATAGTGAATCTTTTTTATTTGGGCTGTCTTTTGGTTGTCAAAAGAGAGTCAGAATTTTAAGATAGTCCTATCTGATCATGATTATATTTTAAAGTGGTTTATATACAAATAAATGTGGAATACTGTCAGACACTTCACATGATCCGTGTGAAGTGCCAGAAAGGTTTCAAGGGGAGAGCGGGCTTAGCCCGCTCTCTCAACAGATGAGCAGTCGCTCATTGCTGGGTGGCTGGATCAGCTGCCCAGACGAGTGGCTGCTCCAGTTGGGCACCCTTGCACCCGGCCACAGCTCTGTTGGGAGTTCCAGGGGGTTGGGGGAAGGGGAGCGCCACGCAGCTCTCCGGGCCCCCAAACCCCAGGAAGTCACCGCATGAGTGCACGGTGCCTTCCTGGCATCCCTCCTCTCCCCTCCACTCCTACAAGCAGCCATGGCTGACACTCGATCCATAAAACAAGGTTAACACAGTGCTTGCTGAAACCTTGTTTAAGGGGAGGGATTAGTAGGCAGGCTAGCCACCAGAGAAACACTGGGCTCACCCGTGACCCGGGTGGTTCCCACAATTGATCAAAACCAAGCTGGGCTCCATTAGCCTGGTTTTGATCAATCATGAGAATAGTTTCTGTCTGTTGTTACTAGAGCTGGTCCAAATATTTTATAATTTTTGTATCTTCTTTAACATCATATTTAATGCAGTTGAACTAATTATCTTTATGTTCAAGTGTCAGACTTGTTTAAATGGTTCACCTCCCTTTTGTTCTCATGGTTGCTGCTTCTTTCTCACCTCCTTCTCATTGTCTTTCTCCTCCTCCTCCATGACATTTGATCTGATTGGTTGTGGTAACTCACATAATTTTGTTTAGGGCTTCTGAGACATCATCATGTGAGGCATAGCTTTATGATGTCATTGTCAACATGCTAAAACTTCAAAAAACCAAGCAGGATGTTATTTTTAACACTCATAAAAATGAACACACAACTAGGTAAGTGGGTTTGGCTCCATGTTAGCTGTTATCCGCGCTGACCCATCAGCAAAGGGTGGGCTATGCATTTAAATGTCAATGCCTACCAGTAGGGTTTAAATTTTGTGAAATGATTCATTTCTATTTTAAGCAGCACATTTAATTTCTCGTATGTGCTTTAGCTAAATTGGCTTTTTACGTTGGGCTGGATTCCCATTCTTCCTCTACACCCTGAGTTTCAACCAAATCCCATAAAAGAGATGATGCAGGCACATAGTACTCTTGCAAAATTAAATGGTAGATCCACATTTCCTTCCTATTAAAAACAATTGAGTATTAAAGTAAAATGTAGAAATTTGACTGGAAAGTGAAAGTGAACTGGAGAAAGGATTAAAAACTGGGGGGACCAGATCCATTACTATTGATTTAATTTGCCCCATTTAAAAAGTGTGCAGTCTGTTCTTCATTATTATGTTCCTTTAAAAGACAGCATTTTTGTAGCCCACTTCAAAGTTCTTCTGGAATCCCTACATGTATTATGTTTGCATTTGGGATGGGAAAGGGGAAAAAAAAAACAAGGTCAGCTTCGGAAATGATGAATGCCTTTTTGCTGAAAGCTGTACTGAATGTCCTTGAGTTTAATCAAAACTATTTGTTTTTAGTCAGCTTTGCTGTTGTCTCTTTTACTCTTGTCCACTGATAGCTTGACATTAATGACATCATAAATCATGTGAAGTGGCGGCTTGGGTTTGGTAGCATTTCAAGTGTTTGTTGAGATGTCCTGGACAAGCTAAGGAGCTGGTGTAAGGATGGATATCAGCCGAGTCTGAACCTTCAGTCTATGGTATTGTTCTGTTCTTAAATCCGTGTGGCATATTTCTTGGAACGATGGGTTTTTATTACAAGGTGGCTGCGTATTCCTTTTCCCAATGTAATATTTGTTACAAAATTCAGGCATGTTTGTCCTTTTGACTTTCCTCCACAATAATGTTTCTGAAACCTTGTTAAAAACTTACGCCTATAATGCAGAGGTATATATCCTCTCGATGCCAATTCCCATGGTCACTGCTGTTATAGGAAGGCCACAGGGTAACACTATGTGCTCCACAGCAATACTCTGTGTTGTCAATTGAAAACTGAGAAATGTATACAATTTGCAAAAAGATCTGTCAGTAGTAGTTTAAAAATCTGGTTAAACATAAAACATCTGCACCTTGAAAATGTTCCCTTTGAAAAATGTTTAGCCTTTATCAGTTATTTGTTTGGGAAAGATTTCACTGGATCCTTGTATGCTTTATGACTTGTTATCTGCATGACTGTAGTCTTAGAACATGCTTTCCATTATCATTGTACCATACAGTTAAAGGGAACGGAACACTCATCTTTTAGCTGTTATTTATTCAGCTGTGCTCTGTTATATTCCGGTACATTATATTTTCCAGACAAGGACATAGGGCATTTCTTAGCCCTATGTCTTAATAAGTTTATTCCTGGAAAAGGATTTTACTTAATTGAATTGTGGACTTCAAACACAAGGGCTAACAGCTCAATCCTGTGCATGTTTACTCAAAAGTAAGACCCACTGTGTCTGGTGGTGCTTTGTCTCAGGTAAACATGCAGTGTACTCTCAGTTAGTAGATAATCTTTTATAAAGATAGTCATTGTATGTTTCACAAGGCTAAGAAAAAAAAGTAGTTTAGCATTAGTTACCAATGGCCTAGTTCTCACTGAGGTAATAAAATTGTGCCTTGATTCTGCTACTACAGATTGCAGGTGGGGGCTGATGTGAATGTCCCTCATGGAAAAAAACATGCCTGTATGGAGAAAACTAGCATGTTACTAGACTGGACTAGGATCCATCTCCTTGACATATAGGGCAGGGTTAGATGTCACGAAGAATCTCGGTAGCAGCCAAGTTCTGGGCAACCTCCCTCAGCCTCAGGAACACACGTTTCCTCCTCACATGCCTATGTGCCTATTTCCTTTCTCAATAAGGATATGCCATGGTTGGTCACAACATCCAAACCCACCAGTCTTGGCTTATCCTAATCGATTTGCTTCAGGGAACCTGATATCTGAACTAACTTCAACCTTGAGTTCACATTTCAGATTCCCTGGAGCAAATACAACAGGATGAACTGAGATCAGAGATTGATTGTGACATCACAATCAATCTTGGCATATCCTAACTGAGAAAGGAAGTAGGCACTCATGAGCTCTTGGGGATCATGATCACAATCAATCTCCGATCTCAGCTTAATCTCCAATCCCACTGTAGAAAAGTACTAAAGCACTCAAATGCGGAGCATGAAATGGAACATACCATTGGCAGAGCCTCATCCAAGTAATATCTCCCAAGAAAGTAGAAACCCAACAAATCAAAATCCTGTTGGTGAACAGGCAGAAAACAGAAAGTAGATTTGATATGACACTTGGTCATCAAAGCCCTGTGACTAAAATGGCAGACCAAAACAACTGCAGCATCAAAAGTGTACTTGACCAAGCACAAATCAGAGTCAATGAAATCATTAACCGATACACCTATTGGTGGGAAAGATGATGAATTAAATTATACTCCCTAGGTGCCTTTTTAAGGAGAATGCCAAGTGGAGAAATCATTAAGGTTGGGCAGAGGGGGGCATTCATGTGGCCCCAACACACTACGGTTCAGAATCTTCTTCTCCAACTTCTGTTGGACAATGTGCTCTAACCCTTCCACCTATTAAACACCTCCAAAATGTAAGTTGTAATGGATTGGTCAGGGTAACGCCACAGATATTTAATCAGAACTTGTAGATATACCAGTGTTGGCACCATTGTGAGTAGATCCCTTTGACCCACTGCCTGCCAACCTCAGTTTACCCAGTAGGGGGCTGAGCGACTTACTAGTGGCACCTATTGTAAACCAATTAATCACTCAGTGGTTATGTCCACAGTGGGAGCACGCATGCCTATATCTGCACAAGGAACTAAAACATTGTGTTGAATTCCCAGCATACCAGTTCATCTTGTGGCAACCTAGGATCAGCCCTTCTCAGTTGCTGTCCCTAGGTTGTGAAATGTACTCCCCATGGATATAAGAGGACTGTCTTCTTTGGAAGCCTTCAGGAGAGCCTTAAATACCCATCTCTTCAGCCTGGCTTTTTGTGATATCTAGGTTTAACCTTAAATTAATGAGATTTAATCTGGTTTAAATGTTTCTTCATTTTAATTGTTTTATCCTGTGTTTTTTATTTTAATATAAACTGCCTTGAACCACTTCAGGAAGGGCAATATATAAATTGAATGAATGAATGAATACCCCTTTGCCTTTCTTTTTCACAGGGGACTCTTCATCAGCCTCGGTCTTCCAATATGGACCCCTGGCCATGCCTACAGACAATAGGTGCCCATTGTCTGCCCACTTCCCAGCAGCTGCCTTGTCATAAGACATAATATCCCATCATAATTCCCCATCCTTCCAATCCCAAGGAAGGGTCCGATCCACTCAGTTATGGAATTGCTCATTGTAAGATAGCCAGGAAGAAGCCAAAAAAGAGTTGTAGACCCAGGGAATAATATCTAAGTGTTTCACCGCTGCCCTCCAACGTTGGGCCTGAAACACTACCACCATAAAGATGGTGTAGCTGGAAAACCAGTTATCCCAGTTTTTCTCAGCCTTGGATCACTTAAACTGCTCCACTTCCCTAGGTAGTATGGTAAGGACACGATCTTTCACCAACATTTGTGGCTCTGGATCCCTGAACAATCGAATTGATGTATTCCCCTTTCCAAATATTTTCTTTGGTCACTTGTTGAAGGCAGGCGCGTAACAACGATCGGGCAAGGGGAGACAGTTGTCTGGGGGCCCCACTGCCTGGAGGGGCCCCCCAGAGGCACCTCACGTGACTCCCCATTGCCCCTTGCCCAGCCCCAAGGCCCCTCAGCCACTTGCCCTGTTCGCGGTCTCTCCAGCTTGTTCTCCTGGCCGGCAATCGAGGCAGCAGACAAGCTGCAAAGAGCTCCTTTTCTCCCGCCTCTCAGCTGATCGGCGGGTGGGCGGGGCTTCCACGGAGGCCTCGTGTAGGCCTCTGTGAAGCCTGAACTCCAGTAGGGCCCAAGCCAGCCAGGAAGGAGGAGGCAGCCAGAGTGTTCTCTGCAGCAGAAGACCCCTTGCTGCCCTGCTTAACCCAGACCAGCATTTGCCAGGTAGAGTGTGAACTCCTTTTTGTGGTTACCTTTCCCGCCCCCCCCTATATAGGGATCTGCTTGCCATAGGGCTTTGATATGGGGGGGGGAGGGACCGAGAAGTCTCTGAATATTTATTTTGAAACAGCTTGGAAAACTTGCTGACTTAAAAAAAAACTATCTAAAAAGTCCTATAAGTGGCTTGTTTCATGGCAGAAAATTGCAAAAACTATTGGAACAAACAGTATTATATTTATTTTATTCATTCATTCATTTATAAATACACATATGTTCAAGTTGTTTTGCAACCCAGAAGGTCTGAGTGAGAACTGTGAAGCATGTCTTGTGCTTTTATTTTATTTTATTTTTCTTGTATGTGAACTGCTCCCCAATAACTTGCAGGGACTTCAGGGTAAATCTGGCCAACATGTGAATGCAGCACCTCTATTCCAGAGGAGATGTGTGTTAAAGGGCTTTAAAAGCCTCCTGTGAAAAACCTCCTGCAATCAAACTTGACTGAATTTGCTCAGAGTTCTGAGAAAACAAACATAGGCTCACCCTGCATGGTTGAAAGTCTCCTTTGCTAATCTGCAGTGAGGGGGCCATTTTAATCATTCATCTTTCTAGTGTGTTCTAGGCATTAAAAGTAAAACAAATGTATAGTACTCAATGTATATCACTATATATTGTGATGTGTGCGTGTGTGTATTCAGTGAAATGTATTTCCAGGCAGCATATTTATTTTGGAATATCAGACTTAAATCCTTGGGGGCCTGGGGTGTGCGGAGGCCCTGGACTTTGAGTGGGGGGGGGGGCCCATTTTAAAATCTCGTCCCTGGGCCCATTCCAACCTTGCTACGCCCCTGGTTGAAGGTGTCAACCTAAAGGAGTTGACACTTCAATATATGGGTTACACTGTTGCCCCATGAGATGGCTGAACCACTGCTCCTTACCCCAGCATTCTGGCCCTGTCAACATTCTTGACCCTGTCTGAGGGTCAAGTCCCCAAACACCTCCAACTGGTCCAAAGCTCCTGACGCATTACTTGGAATGGGATATGGTTGCTTCCCATTCCTGGCATTACCAAGGAGGCTGCTGGATCCTATTCTTTGAGACACAGATCCCATGGATCTGGATAAGGCAAAACTGCTCATGGATAGGTTGAATCCACCCAACAAGTGACCCTGGATTGCTGATCCAGGCCCACAAAGTAAAAGCACACCTGCAGCAAATGCCGCTGCCACCACCACCAACATGCTGCCAGCCAACTCTCCAAATATGCAAAGGTCCCACCAGTGGTACAAGGGAGCAGTTTTGCAGGAACAGGGTCCATAATCCTGGCACTCCTGATAACGTTGAAGGCCTTGGTGTTCCAGACACAGCCTTTGGCATCTGGAAAGAAAACAACTCTGGTCTGAAACACACCCCAACTCCCCCAGAAGACTGCTCTAACAGAGCTTGACACAGTGGACCCACCATGCAAACCCCATTTCCCCCTCATAATTCTTACTATCCAATTGTCATCCACCACTGATGTCCCCAGTGACTGTGATTGGTGCTGGGGTGGGAGCTGTGGGGAGTGGAGAGATCACACCATTCCCAGGCCTGACTTCCAAAGTGGCCAGGCAGCCACTAATTTCTCCCAGCAGAGGCATAAGCCTTTCAGAGTTGGAAATGAATGGTGTCCCACCAGGCTTCCTCACAGGGCTATCTCGAGATGCAAAGGTTCCCATGGATGGTGGCCCACTCAGTCCAGAATGTCCACAGTTGGCTCGCTGCTCCAGGTGCTGTAACCATGTTGAAACTTCCAAAAGCAGTGTCTGCACATGAGGGACCGATCCCAAGTTGCCTGGTGGGGCGGGGGTGGCACCCAGTGACTTGTGCTTCTTAGGAGCCACACAATAACCACAGTGCACCCAATGCATCCAAACTTGCCTGAAAAGGAATGCCCCCCCCAAACGCATGGCCGTGACTTATATACCCCTCTTCCCCACTTCCCATGAAATTCTGCAATAGGAGAGACTTGCAACAATCCTGCCCATTCATTGGCTCAATGCAAATTCCCTCCTCCTCCCCCACCCACCTGCCAGTCTCATCTATGACAAGAAGGAACAATTCTATCAAACTCCTCCTTGCCAAATAGATTCAAAATTTCCAGTTCTGACTTCCAGTAGGGCTGAGAGCTAGTAATCAACATCAGGGCCCCATTCACGCTATCCTTCCATTCCATGATCTGACCGCCTGGTCCTATGTGCTACATACATAGCAGCTCATCGTATCACCAAGCCATTCCTATCTTGTCTGTCTTGCTTGTGCTTGAGCACAAAGTTTAATAGGGAAAGGTGGTAGCAGAGCACTCAATGTCTCAAGGCTGAGTATACAATATCACTGTGTATCGCCATATCCATGCAGTGGTGCGTGACAACCTGACATTCAACAGAGTATTTCTTATATACATTAGTGGTTTAATTAAAAAAACTACTTACTGTATATGAGAGTGACCTGCCAGAAACAGCTGGGATTTGGCATCCTTTCCAACATGTGTAGAGTTCTTGCCACATGAGGAAATTACTTGAGATGAAAGTGTTCTCATGTTACAATGGTTCAAGTGCCAATAGGTGTCAGTAAGGAATTAGGATAATGTGAAAAAGCACTTCAGTGTAGTTGGTACTTCACAGGTACTAGCTTTCTGTTAACCAAGGAAAGAGAAATAAATAACAATCTTTATATATCTAATTCTCTAAGACATACACATGGCTAATCCCATGCGTGGCAGCACTCGTGAGAGTTCGGATAGCTGCTGGATAGCCACAGGACAGTCCACAGAATGAATATGGCGGCGGTGGTGGTGGCTGGCTGGCTGAAGAAAACGGCGGCGGCCTACCGTGATTGGTAGTTGGCTGGCTGGCCAGCAGGCGGGAAATCAGAAAGCAGAGCTGGGCGGGCGCCGCAAAAAGAGATGGGGCAGGCAGGGAACAAGAAAAAGAAGAAGGTGGGCAGGGGTGGGCAGGCAAAAAGGCAACAGCAGGGGGGCAGAAGGCAGTGGCGGTGAACTAGGGGTGCATATGCTCTGCAACGGATCAGCTAGTAACATAGAAATGGTCAGAGATGACTCTGTATTCTGACACTAACATCCCAAAAATACACTTCATAGCAGTAAAGGCAACTTCTAAAGGAAACGATTTCTAGGTCTTCTTTCACTAATATTCATCTATAAAGATGGGTGGGATTCGATCTTTGTGGATGGAACCATAGCTAATCCCACTGCATGCTAAAGGTGCCAGGTTCAATCCAGTTGGTGACCAGTGCAGGTGCCATCGGGGCGGGGGGGCATTGGAGTGCCTAAGTGTAAATTAGTAGGTGCTTACCTCCTGTACTATTAGTAGGTGCTTACCTCCTGGGAAGAAAACTCTTCCCAGCAGCAGCACGGCACCCAGCACCCATTGTGGTGGAGGATTGGCTCCGCCACTCAGCTGGTCTCCACACATGCATGGAGGGCATTTGCTGGACTACTTTTAAGTGGCACAGTGGGGAAATGCTTGACTAACAAGCAGAAGGTTGCCGGTTCGAATCCTCGCTGGTACTATATAGGGCAGCAGTGATATAGGAAGATGCTGAAAGGCATCATCTCATACTGTGAGGGAGGAGGCAATGGTAAACCCCTCTTGTATTCTACCAAAAGAAAACCACAGGGCTCTGTGGGCGCCAGGAGTTGAAATCAACTTGGCGGCACACTTTACCTTTACCTTTACAATCTGGATTTAATTTATCTCACTCAGACACCGTGACACATTTCACAGATGTATCTCACATTATGTCATGTTCACTCTATGTGGTGGGTTGGACTGCACTTGGTAATACATTAAAGCTCAATATTTGCAAACAGCAGTGCAATACCCATTTGACTGGAGAGGGCTGTATGTGTTAAGTCATTCATGTGAGGCAATTCCTCACTTTCTTCAGCCACTTCTCATTATACTATCACAGTATTGAGGTTCTCCCCATTTCCAATAGCATGATAGATAGTGCAGAACCACACTGAATATAACTTCACATGAACTGCTTGCCAGTTGGTGGTTCCTCTGCCCGGGTGAATGGTGTTCAGCCTGTTCTAGATGGGATTGCACTCCCCCTGAAGGACCAGCTTCTCAGTCTCAAGTGGCCTCTGTGGCTCAGAGTGCCTTTTATCAGCTTTGGCTGATATGCCAACTGTGACCTTTCCTGGATAGATAACTTGGCCACAGTTACTAATGCTCTTGTGACCTCTCATTTAGGTTACTGCTATGCATTGTACTGCCTTTGAAAACTGTCCAGAAACTGCAACTGGTACAAAATAGGGCTGCTAGATTATTAACAGGGACTGGATGTTTTGAGCATATTAAGCCAGTGCTTCGTCATTTGCACTGGGTCCCAGTTCCTTTAAGGGCTCAATTCAAAGTGCTGGTTTAATTTTACTTTTTTGCATTTATATCCCACTCTTCCTCCAAGGAGCCCAGAGTGGTGTACATGGTTATGTTTATCCTCACAACAAACCTGTGCGGTAGGTTAGGCTGAGATATGTGGCTGGCCCAGACTCACCTTCAGCCTTTAAAGCCCTAAATGGCTTGGGTCCAAGGTACCTGATTGAGGTACCTTGCCCCATATAGCCTTGCCCCATATGTCCCAACCCAGACCTTAAGATCTCCTTTGGTAGCCCTGCTCCGAGTGCCCCTGCTGAACAAGGTGAGGCAGGTGACTACTATGGAGAGGGTCTTTTCGGTGGTTGCAGCCCATTTATGGAACAGCCTCCCCAGTGAGGTCTGACTAGCATCATCACTTTGTTCTTTTAGACACCAGGTAACAACATTTCTGTTTAATCAAGCCTTTTAAATTTGATTTTTAAATTTCATTTTTAAAATGGACTTAAAAGTTCTAAAGTTGCTTTGTACTGTATTTTGTATTTATTTTTATTTTATTTGGTGTGTTGTGATTTCATGTGTTTTCCCTCAATGGAGTTGGTATTTTATATTTATTGTATTTTATTTGGTGTGTTGTGATTTCATGTGTTTTTACTTAATGTTTTAATGCTGTGTGGTGAGCAAGCCAGTTGTTTTATTATTACAACATAAACATAAAGTTGTTTTATTATATTTATCATCATCATCATCATCATCATCCTTTCACGGAAACCCCCAGAGGATGGGGAAAGGTTAAAAATTTGTTAATAATTGCTCACTTGCTCATTTCTTTTGTGGGTTGGGTGGTAAGTAGCTTCTACCACCGAAACCCACTTCTGGTGTTCCTAGGAGTTCCCTCCCTGGCATCTCACAGATAGGGCTGAGAGAGAAGCCACTGCCAGCCTGTGCAGACAATACTGAGCTAGATGGACCTATATCGACTGACTCAGTATGTGTCAGGTTCCTATGTCCCTATGTTTATTACTAGTCTGTATTTAGCTCAGTATGTGTGACATTCAAATGTTGAGCTACATTCTGCCAAAGAAAGTTAGAAATAAAGGTTGACATCCTGACTAATGGTGCGTGCACAGTACTATCTTCCGCACTTCTAAAGTGTGGGTGCTCTTGCACAAGAGTACTGCAATTGATCCCAATCTCCCCTTGGTCTGGAAGTATTCTTTGAAAGCAGAAATATGTCCCTGAAGGTTATGCGGACCTCAGGGACATTGTTCTGTGGGTCATAGGGCTTCTGGAGCAAGGGAAGAGCTATAACAATTATTAGAAGCATGTACGCACCATTAGTCAGGAAGTCGGCCAGTGTGAATACAGTAATACAGTAATGGGTAATACCACTCTCATGTGTCGTGCCTTACTTAGAGAAGATAAAATTCTCTCTGATAAAATGAAAACAAATGGATTATTGTCCTAAATAAAATCTCTAGGTTCCTATTCCATGGACTGTGATTATTTCCCCCCAGCATCTCTGATATTACAATAAGGGATATTTTAATTAATGAATAACTATATTTTTAATTGCCTTGATTGTATTCATTTGGTTTCTGTTAATCCATTTGATGATCAAATTAATAAGTGGCACATAATGAAAGTGTAGTACTGAATGAACACCTCTAATTTATAGGAAGATTTGTTTTTACCCCTGCTTAATCTTGTACTGGAAGCCTGATGGGCATCTTTAAGCAGTTTCTGAATTCATTGTAGCATGAGCCCAAGTACAGATTGTTCATGTGTGCATGTAAGTGTGCATGTATATATATATGAATGAAGATATGAATGAAGGTAATTACACTGAAGGGGCTAGGGTATTATTTATTTCCAACTAACAGACAGCACCTGACAGTCTTTGTATATCAAGTTGTTATTAAAATTTTGTGTCAAGATGCTAAGCTGACTTACTCTACAACTAATCTTCTTTCACAACTAATCATGAACTATGTATAGCATTTGGTAAGTAAATTAATCTAATTTGACAAGGGACATATTAAAATCAGAGAATTTGTGTTATAAAAAGAGACGATGGGTTTTTTTTGTGTTTCTCAAATGTAATTTGGAACACACGTTGATATAAACATTTTTCAGCTGATTCTTTCTAATGTCTGTTAAATGTGGATCTGCATGACAATGTATCCTTTTATTATTTAACATGTCATTTTTAAAGATTTATCTTGCAAACTAGTCCAGAAAAAATGGCTTCAGGCCCCAGGTTGCACTGGTAACATTTGCAAGTACTGGTTATACACCCTACCGCAATTCTCAGTATCCGTGATTTTGATGGGGGTACACCACTGGTATGCCATGAAAGTGTAGCCCTATTCAGACATTATGTTAAATGAGTGTACACATGTCTGTTCACAGGTACCTGTTTTGGTGTGAATAATGGTACCTACATTCATTTTAAAAGTAAACCTAGGCCCAGGCCCCTCAAATGCATGATGCAATGTACTATTGTACCAGTGTTTAGCACAATGTGTGAATAACTATACCCCCATACAGATGTGTACCTCTGTACACTGAACTCTCGTTGTACAAGTGGTGAGCATAACATGTTAATAGGGCTCATGTGATCCAGGCAAACAAAGCAATCACTGCATTACTCAAAGCGATGTGGGTGCTGGCCACAGGAAAGAGGTTTTTCGGGAGCAACCATGCTACATTGGTAATATATGAACTGTCCCTGAGAGTTTACTGTTTTCAGTGACCGACACCCTGACTAACACAGCACATGTGCAGTAAAGGAAGCATGCATGCAGCTGCTGCCTTCCAGACTGAAACAGCACGCAGGAGAGTCGTGCAGGGGAGTGTTGCCATCTTCCATTTCCTCTGAAGCATTCAGTGACTCCCAAAAATATGTCCCAGAGAGTTGTGCAGCAGCTGCATGTGTGCTTCCTTTGCTACACATGTGCTGCATTAGTAAGGATGTTAGTCAGTACATTTCACAACTTCTTGCAGATCTCCATATGGGATAACAAGACCATCTGAAAAGAATCTTACATACCAAAGCTGTTCACATGTGCATGCAAAACCGGGCTAAGGAAACCCAACCTGGTTTTGCATGCATGTGTGTACCGCCGGGATCAGGCCCAATCCCAGTGGCACTGTGGCCACAAAGTCACCTACACAGCCACCCTCCAAAATGAGGCCAAGCACTCTCCTAACCCTGTTTTATTGATTGTCTGCCAGCCATGGCTGCTTGCAGCCATAGCAAGCAGACTGAGGTGATCTTGGGGAGGGGGGAACCCTATAATGAACAGTGCACTCACGCAGTACATTATTGGAACTCTGGGGGGTGGGATGATGTGGGGCAACACGTCCCGGCACCCCGGCCTTCTGATCTATTGGCAGGAACCGGTAGTCATCTGGGCGGGAGATCTACCTGCTGAAGGGCAGCTCCATGCTTGTCAATGGCGAGGTAAGCTCTTTAAGGCTTCCTCCCTGCTAACCCTCTTGCCTTTTCTTACTGCTCATGAGAAAGGACTCACTGAGGCTCTTCTCACGATCGGTGAGAAAAGCCTGGGGAGGGTTTGTGAGGAGAGTGAGCTATGCCTGCAGACGAGCAGCAAGTCCTGCCTGGGCAGCCACTGTGACCACCCACACTGCGACCACGTCACAGAGCCAGTGGGGGCTGGGGAGTTCGGGGGCCATGCAGCCCCCGGTAGCTCCAGCATGCCCTGCGCACGTGCGCAGGGCATGCTGGAGAGACCCCCGAGCCAGGAGACTGCTTTTCAGCCTCCCAGTCAGGGGTCTCCTTGTGAGTTGCTCACTCTGCTAACCTGGGCTAAGTGGTGGGCTACTCAAGCAGGCTAGCCGCTTGTAAGCCACCAGAGTCACCTACGAGCCTGGTGGTTTACATGAGCAGCAAAAATTGGGCTAGGATCTCCTAGCCTGATTTTTGCTGGTCGTGGGAATAGCCTCACCATGTTCTTCCAGATCCCACTCACCCTCAAGAGCTCTGGTACCCGGAACAAAAATTAAATCACCCCATCTTACAACCTCAACTCACAGTATTGTCTTTCTTCCCAGTGTGGTCCAATAGTCAGTCTTGGATTTTACATGTGAGAACCCACTAAGCTCAGTCTGCTACCTAGCATAGACTCATGGCTTTGGGCCGGTCACTGACTCTCAACCATCTTTCCCCATTTGTAAAATGTAAATAACAGTTGAATTAGATCTGATATAGGCATACGGCTGGAGTAATCCCGAGAAAGTGATTGAGAGAGGTCTGGAGAGGTAGGAAGACTCAAGGAGCACTGGAAAAAACCCTCCAGTCATGCTTGAGAAAATATCTTCAGAGTATGTGTCTAGGAACACCTATGGTCATTGCAACTAGTACTGAACAATTATATTTACCAAAAAAAATGTAGGAAGTTTTTGAATGGGCTATCACTGAATATTGTTGTTGTTGCTGCTGCTGCTATGCATATTTGTATATTGGCCCTCCCTGAGGAAATGTGACTACTTAATAAGATGTTTATCATGCCCCTCCTCCAAGAAGTTTAGGATGGCATACATGACCTTTCCTGCACTCCAATTTTATCATCAAAACAAACCTTTCCTGCACTCCAATTTTATCATCACAACAAACCTGTGAAGTTGATTAGGCTGAGAGATAAGCCCTATTCAGACATTATAGCCCTCTTCAGATGCTATCAGCAGAAACACTGTACTCAAGTACGGGCTGCCAAGCACAGAAATGGCTGCTATCACAGTTACAGCATGCCCCTCCATGAGTGGTGCCCTAACCATGAGTGGTGCATTGCCTGGATTGATTGACAGGTAGGCAGGACTTCTGGACCCACTTTGAGATGCTGTACTCGAGTACAGCATCTCTGCTAACAACATCTGAAGAGGGCTTTTGTTATACCAGTGTACAGATGTCTGTACATGTTTTTGTGTGAATGACTGTACCTGCATTCATTTTAAAAGTGAACCTGGATGCAGGCTCCTCAAATGCATGGTATAGAACAATGCTGTACCATTATTCAACATGATGAGGCTATTCTCACGACCAGCAAAAACCGGGCTAGGAGAGTCTAGTCCAATTTTTTAAACCGTTTAATTGCCCCTGCCCTTAGCCGAGGGTAGTGGAGCAAACGCTCTGCTAACCCTGACTTTGTGCTCATGTGTTGCCACAGCACGGCTCCATGGCGCAGCAACTCACAACTAGACCCCTGACCGGGAGGCTAAAAAGCAGCTTCCTGGCTTGGGGGTCTCTCCAGTGTGGCCAGAGTGCTCACACAGGGCATGCTGGAGCTTCCGGGGGCCACAGAGCCCCCGATCCCCCCAGCCCCTGCTGGCTCTGTAACAGAGCCGGCAGTCATGTGGGTGGCCGGTTCGGCTGCCCGGAGCAGACTGACTGTTCGTCTGCGGGGAGAGCGGACTTAGCCTGCTCTCCCCGCAAACCCCATCCAGGCTCTTCTCACCGATCATGAGAAGAGCCTCAATGTGTGAATAACTATACCTGTGTAAAGAGCTCTCTCTATAGATATACCTGTTGTACAAGTGTATAAGGTGTACAAGTGTATAAGTTTACACGGTATACCTGTTGTACAAGTGATGAATATAGTATGTGATTAGGACTATAGTACCTGACTTAAGGCCACCGAAGGAACTTCATGAGTGACCAGGAATTTGAACCAGGGGTGAGCTATAACTGGGTGGGTGTGTTGAAGGAACACAGGTTATCCAGCATCTAAGAGCTGCCTTGCTCACCTCCCCCCGACCACCTGGCCACTTCTGCTGCTGCCGCTGCCACTACCCACTCAGCTGTCACGTGCTCACCACCCACATTGCCTCTGTCGATTGGCTCCCAACAGTGGGAGGCAGCTGGCAGCCCTCAGCCCTCCACCCTCTGGATGGCAAATCACCCAGTGTTCCTGTCTCCACCACTGCCACCACCAGCCAACTCCCGAGACCCTCCTGCTTCCTTTGTGGTGGGAGCTCATTGGGAATGAGGGTGCACATGCACCCTGATGGAGACACACAGTGATACATGCCCTTATTCCCAGGGGGCTTCAAGGCCTGATGGAAGCAGGACGTGCCTGGGAGCCCTGGCTCTTGAGTGGGCAAGTGGCAGGAGTGGTGGCGGGGTGATGTGGGTGAAGGAGGGGTAGTGTGTGTGTGAGAATGTGTGTGCCACCACAGGGTGGCCTGTGCCATCACATGGGAGGGAGGTTGCCCATGTTCAGTGCTTGAATATGGGCTGTTCTCTTCTCACTGTGCCCCTAATTTGAACACAGCTCCCCTGATCAAAGTTGAACTCTCTGTCCATTACATTGCATTGGCAATCAGCTCCCTTCTGTTGTGAATAGATCCTAATAGGAACAGGCTTTGAAGAATACTAACTGCACAGTTTACACTCTGAATATAACACTTGCTCCAACAATATTTTTAAAACAGGTGAAGCAATATAGGTAATTCAGTGCAGATCTTCATCCATTTGAAGGGTTTTTAAAAATATATATATTAAGATAATTATGTTAAACCATTGCATTCATGTTGATCATAAAGGCACTGTGACTAGCAAAAGTGGGGGGGATCCACAAGAGGTCATATGATGTCTGCATCTGACAGTACTACATCCCTATAAAAGCATGGACCCCTGCTGGCATATGTAATTTAATGTGCAGCATGGCTCTCCTAATTCAATCAAGTCTCTACATCCCTTCTTTTATATCCAATTGGATTCCATGTGCTAAAGCCATCAAGATTTTCAGGATGAAATGAGTGCCTGTATTAATCCTGCAATTTCCATTTAAAACACAGCATCGATTTGATTAATAAGGTTTGATGCTGAATAATTATATGGCAAATATGGAAGGTATAGGAAAACCACAGATGTGACCACCAGCAAAAGCCTTGTGGGAGAAAGGGGTCAAAGGGAAGCAATGGCCATGACTGAGGTGATGAATTCTTTGGCTTTTTTCTTATGCAATTAACAAGCAGAGCTTCTATTAATTTGCCCCCCCTTAGAGTGTACACTGGTCAGATGTCTCAGGGTCAAGGGTCAAAGGGGAAGAGCAGGGGTCAGCATCACAGCAGCATGGAAACAAAATAGGAAATCTAAGGAAATCCAAATTAAAAGGAAGAATATACTTGGAGGAGTATGTGTTTGGGAAGAAAGATCAGAAAGGGAGTGCTTTAATGTTAAGAACACTGTTTTAGAATAATAAAAATGTTCTCTGCACATTTAATTCAAAGTAATCAATCTGAGGTGCAGTGCTTGAGCATCCAATAAAAGAAAATCAATGCGGTCTCTACAAGGGAAGACAAACAATGCTAGCTTTTACTAAAGGGATTATAGGTTAACATTTATTCAGTGTATTGTAATCTGATGTCAAGTGGTATAAAATCAAGCCAACAATCCATTACCGCCCTTTATAGGCTGGGTGCTGATCCCATGCAAATTGACTTTTCATAGAACTTATTAAATCATTTCTGTGTTCTGTCTATAGAGCATTTTTATACAGCAATCAAGCATCAATAAATTCTATTTCATACCTGCACTGCTGATTATCACAAAGATAAAGATTTGTCATTTCAAAGCACAATTTAACTTTTCTCTGGGTTTCCTCATGTTTCCTATCTATTAATCAAATTGAATGTGTTGTTTCTGATTTGTAAGAGACAAAATGGAATGTAGCTTTAATTTGGGAACCAGGGTAATAACAAACCTTCCAAATGTCAGCTTCATTTTGAATGATCTCCAAGAAATAATACCCATCACAGACTGGAAATAGTATTCAAAAGTATGACCCAGCACTGCCATTTTAATGCAATTTCTCTAAACTGCAGGAATGATTGTTGTTTCCAATGAATGCCCGTTCTATTCTGCTCCGGAGTGAAATGCACTGGAATTATGGCATTGACACCATAATGATCACATTATTGTAGTGGGCTCTCTTATGCAGTTACTCATGAGTACAGCACATTCTACTTAAGACAAAGGGACGGGCCCAGGTAACAGTTATGGAAAGTATGCTGTAGAGCAGGACTCCAATTGAAATTGATAACAGTGGCAGTTATCTGAGAGCTAATGCTAACTTGGCAAAGAGGCACCTTTTAACGTGGTGATTCTTTTTATTTAGCAGGGGGAGAGTAACTGGCCCTAACCACTCCCAGCACAGTACCTCCAGTGACTGTTTCTGGTGTCTGTCGTGTGTTTCTTTTTAGATTGTGAGTCCTTTGGGGACAGGGATCCATCTTATTTATTTATTATTTCTCTGTGTAAACCACCCTGAGCCATTTTTGGAAGGGTGGTATAGAAATCGAATAAATAAATAACAAACAAATAAATAAATAATGTGTGAATTTCTCGCAAGCACTGAGTATTGAGCGGGAAGAGACTTTAGCGGGCCTTTCTCCCCTCATCTGTCAAGAGCACAGTGAGTCTGCATCCTATCACCAAAAAAACCCTACTGTGAGCGGAACACTGGTATGCACATAACAAAGCAACTCATACTACTGCTTTGTCATGAATACACCTGAATCCAGGCAACCAACCTAATTGGGGGAAATGGCCTCCACATACCTAATGGTCCTTAACTGGCCTGGATCTGTTCTATCCTGTTTCTTGTCCTCACTCAGTTTTAAATTCCACTCGGAGCAGGTCATTTTTTCTTGCTCCCTTTGTATATAACATGGGACACTTGGTCACATATATCACATAGTATAATGTAAAATACTAGTAAGCATGAGAAACAAGCCCTGACAGACAACATACAGTATAGGCTTCAGTGAATGTGTGTCGAAGAGTGGAATTGCAGTGGCAAGCACTGTCCTCTGACCTCCATTCCTTTGAAGGTTAGAGCTGAGTCTACACATGTGTAGGAATCTTTTTCACAAGCAGGAACCCTGCAAGGTCTCCACTGTGTGGACAAAACTCTCTCTCTCCCCCCCTCCCTCCCCCCCACCTCTCCACACACTCTCCTCTATGTGCAGAGACTCCATATGGACCTTGCAATGGACTGCCATCACTGTGTTCCTCTCTGTACATACATTCATTTTAAACTTCTGTAATGTCTGAAAAGGTTCAATGTGTCATTTGTGCACTAGGTTTTGCTTGTGAGGTCAGCAATGGGATTATAATCGAATTGGCCCTCTTTAAGGGTCAGTTTGGATGACATTACTTGCACAGTCAACAATGGGATTACAATAGAATCGAGTTTCCATACTTCTCTTAAGGGCCAAAATGTGCGTGCACATGTCTTTTACTGCTCCTGGCATACTGTGGCACTCTTTGTAAGTATTGGGGCCACATGTAGAGGAACTTTCCACCCTCCATCTATAATACTGGAATAATACAATTGGTCTAATAAACCTCTAAGTAGTTCATGTGAAATGCTTTTGGCATTTAGAAAGAATGCCCCATTAACCCTTAGGATGCTAATTATGTGTCTGCATGAATGCAGGCAAAGTCTATAATGTGGAATATAGTTCAGAAAGGAAAAGTACTGCATTGCAATTTATCACAGTCTCCAAATAGGATTTACTTGAGGAAATGCTTTCAGCACTGCAGACCTAAGTCTGTCTTTAATAAAGGTGTGCCAAAAAGTAGTAAAGACCTTTTCAATGATATAGCATTAAGATGTATATCAAACACAGATTTTCCTGCCAGGTGCTAATTCATACCAAGGCAGCCTTTTCTAAAACAGGAAGAGGTATGCTGTCTTGTTGATTGATTACTTTCCTAATCGCTATTTATTGCACTTTCCCCAACAATGGATGTCATAGTGGTCATCTGTAGGATCAGAGTAGAAGAGAACTTTCAGATTGATAAAGAAACATTTAATAATGTGATATTAAAAATACAGCTTGGCTGCTTGCTACGGTTGGGCCACGTTTATATGTGAGGAAAAGCACTGCCACATGTTTGCAAAGACTGCTGATATTTTGCAGATTGTCTTTCACTGCCGCCTTCCAATGCTTCAGAATGTTTTAGAGGTCCATGCTGTTTGGGGACGAAAATTGAGTTTGACATTCATTTTAATATAAGTGTTAAGTTTAGGGTTTTTGCCACATTTTAACTGTGAAGGGTTTCCCTCCTCAGTTTGAAACTGCAGTCTGTCTATTTTAACATCAAGACTTTCAAAAGAAATCTAAACTCTTGGATTCCCAGTGCTGCATAGATTAAACAATCCGATCATTGGACTAACATTTTGAATTCTGGTGCTGGAGCAAGGTCATGGTCTCATGCTAACACTGCAGCCCCAGTGTTCAGTCCAGTGAGTGACTGTGCCTGCTGGTTTGACAGATTTGTGGTCTTAAAATCTTCTCCAGGAATTAGTAGAAACATTGTACAGCTTGGGGTATGGAGGTGGAGTTCAGCTGGTGATCTAATTTTGCTCTTTTGAATTGGCCTATTTGGATTTTATTGTTTTTTAAAAAATAATGAAAGAGCCTATTTGGCCAAAAGGAAAAAAGATGACTAAAACTTTTTCCAATTATCAAAACAAGAGTGCCAGAGTCCTGCTCTAGAGTAAAGGTTTCTCTGATTCCCAAATCATTTCTGCAAAGCCCTCAATGTTGCTGCCAAAACGTTCAGTGCAATAAAAGGTTAATGGCTATACTAGAAGATTAAAATGTCAAACCCACTTTTAAAATCCTCTCCAATGTGTGGTTTATGTTTTCAAAATGTCTAAAGAGAATTTGAGGCTTTAGGTTTCTTTACATTTTTATTTGCAAAAATACTCTGGTGAAATAACATCCCAAGCACATGAATTATATCTTAAAATTTGAGAAGACTATAATACGCAAATAGCAAGAACTAACAAACTCTCAAAAGTGCTCCATTTTTTGTGCACATTCTATATGCCTTGTGTTGGAGTTTAAAGGAAAGGGGAAATTGTTTGGAGAATATATTGTAAAGCTGACATTTCCCCCCCCCTGTTTTTGCATTGTGTGTGTGTATGTGTGTGTATCTGTATCTGTAGACTGGGTAATAAAAGGTTGCCATTGGGGTATTGTAAAACTACTGTTGCCGGTGGATTTTAGATAGACACAACCAGTTAAAGGTGATTGAATATCAAGGGCTGAGTGGTGCTTATAATACCTGCTGTTGTGAGACTTCAATTCATTATTGTAACAGAATGAAAGAACATTGCTTCTGTACAGGACATGGTTGTAGTATTGATTGAGTTTCTCAAAAGTCTTCTCTTAGGATGCAGAGTGCAGTCAAACATGCACAAACATCATTCAGCTCCCCTGATTCTGTCATGTGTTCCTTGTACCTCAAACTAAAGCAGCCTCAAGATACAGGAAAATGCCTCCTCAGTTGAAGGCAGACAGAGCTCTAAGCCTGACTCAAGGGGGTTATGCAGATGTTGTGACCTTTCTTCCACAGACCAGATTTTACACTCAAATTGCCATTAAAGCTCTTTTCCCCCTAGAGGCCCACAGTCAACTTGTGTGTTTTCTCCATTAGGGTTAAAAGTCAGCATGGCACCATGCCCACACCGCATACTAAATGGAATGGAACATAAATAAACTGTAAAATGGCCTTGTGTCTGAGGGAAACTGCAGTATTCCATTAGCACGAGCCATCTACCGCTTTGTGATTGTAGGGAAAATGCTTAATTTGGATAATATGGGATCCATACAGAAGGCATGGCTCTGTTTACTCTGCAGCAAGTACAATATACATCCACTATCAGCAGTACTAACCTTTTTCGTTTGGATTTTATTTCATTTAAAATATTTATAGGCAGCTTTTCTATCAAAGCATTACCCGAAGCGGCTTGCATATGATAATAACAAATAAAAACACAATCTATAAAATAAGCAACAGCAAGGATGATCAATACCTAAAACACTTTGAAACGGTAACAACTGATCAGTAAACCTTGGATAAAATCAAAACCAGAATGGTGTAAGCCAGGCTTCCCCAACCTGCGGCCCTCCAGATGTTGCCGAACTACAATTCCCATCACCCCCAGCTACAATTTATTGTGGCTGGGATGATGGGAATCGTAGTTCAGCAACATCTGGAGGGCCGCAGGTTGGGGAAGCCTGGTGTAAGCTACAAAAGTCATTAAGATATTTAAAGCATCGGAGAAAAAAAGGTCTTAACCTGTCTTCTCAAAGATAAAAGCATTGTTCCTTCCCGCCGGGGAAGGTGTTTCACATTACTGGGTGCCACCACTGAGAAGACCCTCTTACTAATTGCCATCCAGCTAACTCAGCTGTTGAGGGGAACTGGAGGAGGTTTTCTGATACGCAAGTTAAATGTTATGCAGGTTCATATTCATATGCCAGAATTTTGCATTAAAATTTGAATTTTAAACTAGGTTCATTACCTGTTGATTTTGCGATACTGTTCTTTCCTATTTGAACTTTCCCCACCTCAAAATAAACAAGAATTAAGTGGTGCCACAAGGTTCTGTAAGGTTTATGCTTAGAATCCTACTGCAAATATTATTTTGTGATGGACCCATTCCTTTCTGTAATAATTTTTGTAAAATATATATTGTGTTCCATTTACTTTAAAAAGGAACCAGTACAATTGAACTATAAATAAATAAGTACCTTAATCTTCAGTTAAAATACTTATTTGTCCCCCACACATTATTTATTTATTTGAGTATCTCTTATTTAATTAATTAATTAATTAATTAATTTTATTTAAGATATTTATGTGCTGCCATTCTTCATATATGAATTAACAGCAGCTTAACAAAATTCTTTTAAAAACCACAATAAAATATAGCAGCCCCATAAATCATAAAAATGCAGGATAAAAAATAATAGGCCTATTCAGATTAATAACGGCCCCTACACGCAATCATGTCAGGGCCACGGCAAGAACACACCTACCCCATCATCACTAAAGGAGAGGCCAACACAATCTAGGCATGTCCTCTAATCCCATATGAGGAGTGTTCTTCTGAATCGCTCCTCTACACATGCCACAAGCTCCTGTTCAACAGGGTTTTGTCATATGAAGGGTTGATTCCAATTAATACCTCTCTCATACGATTAGAGGACATGCCAAGATTGCATCTCACATCCTTTAGTGGTGTTGGGGCAGGCATGTTCTCGCCAGGGCCCTGACATTATCATGTGTAGAGGTCTCTGTTCATCTGAACAGGTCCAAAAATTAAAACAGAGCAGTCAGAGAGATGTGGAAGGCCTGCTGAAATAAGGAAATTTTCAATTTTCATTTAAAATTAAACAGGAGGCCTAAGATCAAGGGTTAGGGAGTTCCAGAGGGCCACTGAGAAGGAAGCACTTTCCAATTCAACTCCTGATTGTCAAGACTGAAAGAGTCTTATGGCCAGTCAACCACGAAACGGCAGCATTTAATTTCTTCCATGCAATCATCCCAGAGTATGTGCAGGCCCACCACTCTGTGGGGATAGATCCATGTGAAGAAAGGAACAAAACTGTTGCTGAAATAATCAGAATTGTAATCCCATGCATTCATATTACTTCTGATTCAGATTAGACTATTTCCAGATAGTCATATGTGAGTCTGAGGCTGATTGTGCAGATGGAATTCAATAGCAATGTAAACATGAATCAGTTCTAATATACATGTGTACTTTTGGTCTAGTTGATATGTGCAGTGATTCATATGGGTTGCCACTGGTACATTGACTATGGGCAAGGGTGATTTCAAGGGTTTGCCAAGTCCGGCATCAGCCAGGGGCCCACAGTTGAACCCTGAGGACCCAGGACCTATATAGGGGGTGCCGGGAGGAGGTAGCACTGTCTTGATTCTTTCGTGCCACTGCTATCTTCTTCCTGTCTCCCCATTCTCAGATGAGAACATGCCCCAGAAGCAGGAGCAACCCCAAATGGAGAGGTGGGTGGAAGAAGGTAGCAACAGCTCAAAGGGATCACAGCACGAAGGATTTCACAGTCTCCTCCTGCCTGAGGCTCCCTGCCATGACCCCAAAGCCCCTTCTTCTCCTTCCTCCCTGCAAGGGCAAAGAGTAGCTGCAGCCACCACCTCTTTTCCCCTGTTTGTCAAGCAGAATGTTGGGAGAAAACAGCAATTGGGAGTGCGAAGCACTGCCTTGCGGTGGTTCCACTCCTACCTCTTGGGTAGATTCCAGATGGTGTCCTTCAGGGACCGTCGTTCTTCAAAATCTGAACTTTGGTATGGTGTCCCTCAGAGCTCCATATTGTCTCCGATGTTGAAGCTATTCACTCGATGGTAGAAAATCGTGCTAGCCTCCGCTAGCCCGATTTTCTACCATCTTGAGAACCACTGGGCTAGGCTGTACGCCCAGTGGTTCTTAAGCGGGTCACCTGCTTACAGTAAGTAGCCCAGTGCTTATACTGGGTTTGCGGAGCAAGCGCTCTGAGCTGTGTGGCACAGGACACAACTCCAGAGGCTGGGACCATATCCCACAATGCATGACATGCATGTTGCATTGGGGGATTCCCTCCAGGAGATTGGCACTCTAGGTGCCCATCTCTATGTGTGACCAGGCTGGAAGCAGCCTGCGCTCACATGTGAGCAGGAAGTCCGGGTCAAGGGAGTGCTTGCTCCCTTAACCTCAGCTAAAAGCCAGTCTAGGTGGCACTGCCACGCGAGGATCAGGCCTGATCCTGGCAGTTCTCACATGCAGCCTAACCCAGGCTGGGCTTCCCTAGCCTCATTGTTCCACACACAGCATTGTAGTACAAGGGACCATCCTCATGAGTTGTGTATGCATTAGGCCCTAGTGAAACTTCTTTAAGAATATGATGATTACAAATAATGGCTCATGTGTTATGTAGGCTTAGGAGTGCCCAGAATGAGCTCCACCCTCACAAAGAGCTAGTCAATGAGCAGCACTCAAGGTTTGCCTTGCAGAATAGCATGCAGGGAAAGAGATGAGCTTGAGTTTTTGGCTACTCTTCCCTCCCCTCAAAATTCCTCATATTCCTCTCATATTCCTCAGGGGAATATGTCCCTGAGGGCTGTGTGACTCTAGGGGTCTCCTGGGTCCAACACTCTAACCACTGTACTACACTGGCTATCTGTGTCAATTAAATTGATTACTTTTATCATAGGAAGCTCATATCAATGAAATTGACTGTGATTTTATTAAATATTAATTATACATGAATGGATTGTCCCAGGGGTTCCCAAGCTGTAATACTCCAGACGTTTCTGAACTACCACTCCCATCATCCCTAGCCACAATAAATTGTACCCGACAATGATGGGAGTGATAGTTGAGCAACCTCTGGAGTACCACAGGTTGGGAACCCCTATATTGTCTGAATCTACCCACAGATAGTGCAACCAATGACTCAGATCCTGGCAAGGTGGTTACTTTTCTGATAGCTGTTTCCTGGGGCCCAGTCCTAATAAAGAATTCCACAATGTCCAAATTCCACCAGTGTTCAAATTCACTCACCAATACCACACACTTTCTTACTCCTCGGAAATATAACCATCCAGCTGCAGAAGATTCACAAAGGAAATTGTTAGAAGGAAAAAAGTTAATTCTAAAACCCATGCTAAAGTTTTCTTCTGATTAGAGCCTCTCTTTCATGCTGTCAAAACCTGAAGCCTACAAAGCAGGTTTTAAGAGCATCACTCCTAAAACAAATGAGAGTGGAGTGTTCTATGATCTTTCATATGGAAGTTAGGTGTGCCACAGAAGACAAGATGAAAAGAGAACCTTCCTTCATTTCTGAGATCCAGTGTAAAAAGAACTAGGAAGGTATGGCATTCAGTAGGACTTTGCACCTAGGGATGCCTGATCCTATACATATTCACAGTTGGGATTTGAGTTAATTAAAGTATGAATAACATCCACCCCAGTCTTTTCCTAAGCCCACATTGCTAACCACTGTTTGATGTGAGGCTGCCTGATCTTGGCTTAAACTAAATTATAGAATATAGTGTCTTCTTACATTATTAACTATTTAAATGCTCAGGGCTCAAAAAGAGTCAAGTGACTGTTGTCAGCATTGACAAATGTACCAGTTTGTCAAAGGGGTAAGTATTCCCATTTTGGCTTACCTCTGAGGAACGGCATGTGAGGAATTAGCAAGTTTGCCTGTTTCACAGTACTGTGTAGCAAAAATGTGTGTGTACAAATTAGTCTTAACAAATGCACAGCTGTTACTTGTAACTGGGACAGATTGTATCCTCATTATCATTATCCCCCTTTGCCCAGTTGTGGGGTTCCCCACCCCACCCCACTTTCCTAATTTCTGAGCATTTGTGAAGTCTGGAATTGCATTTGTGTACAACATAGCAACCATTGTGAAAGACAAAGGGGGGAAATGGTCTAGGAGATTATAGACTTCTCCCATGCCTCGTAATGTTGACAGTCAGGCACACATTGGGATGATTTGGACACAATGTTACTGGCCCTCTCAAATTTGTGGACCCTTCATTGAGGGCACTGTCTTATGGCCATTTAATAATGTACTCAATCATAGAGGTCCTAGGATGTATATGAAGGGTGCCATGTACCTCCATGAGTTTCTTGAGCCGCTGCTGCCTCCTTCCATGTATGTCTCCATCCACAAATGGGCATGTCTCCCTGTAGCCAAAGGGACTACTTTAAAGGGCATTTGCACATTTAGGCCCTTCCCTCACATGATTATAGAGTGGTGAGATGATACACTGTATGGGGAGATACATGCATACTTATGCTCCTTCCCCACACATTTGAGAGGACCACCGGACATGTTGTCTGAACTGGCCCATGGAGAAAAGATAATGAACCATTACATAAGGGAATATGAGGACAAGTAAAAACAAAAGAAAGGCAGTATGAACCACACACAATAATTGAGGTGCCTTGGTTGGTTGGTTGGCTGGTTGGTTGGGCTGTTGAATCAGTGTCAACTCCTGGCAACTCAAGAGCCATGTGGTTTTCTTGGTAGAATACAGGAGGGGTTTACCATTGCCATCTCTCACACAGTATAAGAAGATGCCTTTCAGCACCTTCCTATATCGCTGCTGCCCGATATAGGAGCTGGAATCATCTATTTGACCTGGGTGAGGCAACCCTGTCGCAAATAGTGAAATTAAAGGCAAGCAGCAAGGGGCAGAGCTCTTTCCAGAAAATTCCACAGGTAGAGAGAAATCCCCTGAGTCTCATGCAGGCAGTGGGTCACTGCCAGTGGAGGCGGCAGCGATGGCCCCGAAGGGAGAGACACCAAACTGGGTTGAGTGTTGCCACTTTGAAGGTGGCTCAACAACATGGAAGGCTATGCTTGTGAAAGGGATGGCTGGTGTTTTAAAAGATTCTCTGGTGAAATTAGAGAAGCAATCTTGGACTATATCGAATAGTGAGATATGGAAGCTAGAAAATTGGTATTGGCTTAAATGCCAGTGGAGGTATAATTTATGCAAACCTCCCAAGTTGTTTCTGGTTGTTGACCCTAATGTAAAATCTATGTAATACTTAATGAGGCTATTCACACAATGGGGCAAAATTGGGCTAGCAGAGGCTAGCCCGATTACACCCCATCGTGTGAACCACCAGGCTCAGCTGCGAGCCCAGTGGTTCCTAGGCGTGTAACCTGCCTAACTACCACTGGCTTAAAACCAGGTTTGCAGAGCAAGTGCTCCACAAAATTGGTTTTAAAGATCATGAGTAGCTGTGGTGTGGCTCCGCGCCACAGTTACCCACGAGTAGATCCCCAGAGGAGAGGCGAAAAGCTGCCTCCCATCTCCGGGGGTCTCCCCAGTATGCCCTGCACACTCATGCAGGGCATACTGGAGCTTCCAGGGGCTGCACGGCCCCCAAGCTCCCCAGCCCCCACCGGCTCCATCACGGACCCGACAATTGTGTGGGCGGCCGATCCAGCTGCCCAGGGTTCCCTCTCTGATTGTGAGCAGGGAGAGCAGGCTTAGCCCGCTCTCCCCGCTCACTCTTACGAACCGGGTCTCACTGATCGTGAGACCCAGCTCAATATCTAATTAATGGAGCTTTTCTCATGATCAATGAGAAGAGTTCCATGGAGGTCTGCAGGGAGAGCGGGTTTGACTCACCCTCCCCGCAGATGATCCTCTTGCCTTCCCTGGGTGGGCAGATCACCCACCCAGATGAGCAGCAGCTCCTGCTGCAGGGTGCCAGGTTGCACCGCTGTACATCGCCCCACCCCCAGACCTCCAATAATGCACCACACAAGTGTGTGGTGCATTATTGGGATCCCCATCCCCCCTCTGCGTGTGCCAGCTGCAGCTGCAAGACACACACAAATATGAGGTCAAGGAAGCATTTGTTCCTTAACCTCATTTAAGAGGGAGGCTTCACAGGCGGGTTTGCCAGCATGTAGCCTCCGGGATTGGGCCTGATCCCAGCAGTTCACACAAGCATGTAAAACCAGGCTGGGCTCCCTTAATCCGGTTTTGCATGCTTGTGTGAATAGCCTCAGTGTCTAATACTTGCCAAATTGGCTTTTTCTTTCAATTTTAATTTAATTTATTTTTCAATAAATCACCTTTATTGATTGATTGATTGGATTGGATTTGATTTGATTTGTATTCCACTGCATATTAAAACTCAAAGGAGGCTTACAAGTAGAATATTAAGAAAGCTCACAATTTTAAAAAATCATATAATACAAATAAATTACAACAAGCAATAAAATCACAAAACAGCAGCTAAAAGCATTTATACGTGACAGCATAATTCAAAGCAGGCCTGTACAACATAGGGCCCGGGGGCCAGTTCCTGCCTATGGTGACTCTTTTGATGGTCCACAGGTAGGAATATCCTGCAGCAGTTACAAAATCCTGAAGAGCTCTTTGCCTGTCCCACAGATGAGCAGCAGTGGCTCAATGCAGTAGGCCCCTTGAAACCAGATCCTGCCCCCACCCCACTTTTCCGGAGAGGTGGTCTTGTGGTAGCAAGCATGACGTGTCCCTCTAGCTAAGCAGGGTCCACCCTGGTTGAATTTGAATGGGAGACCACACATGAGCACTGTAAGCTATTCCCCGTCAAGGCATGGATCTGCAATGGGAAGAGCATCTAGGTTCCAAGTTCCCTCTCTGGCTTCTCCAGGATAGGGCTGAGAGAGATTCCTGCCTGCAACCTTGGAGAAGCTGCTGCCAGTCTGTGAGGACAATACTGAGCTAGATAGACCAATGGTCTGACTCAGTATATGGCAGCTTCCTATGTTCTTATGGCCCTGCCCCTTGGTCAAAGTTCACTGACACCATCCTTTATCCCTCTTCCTCCTCACCCCTTGATCCCTTTTTCTTCTCACCCTGACTCCAGCCCTCTGTCCCTTGCTGGCCTCCCCATGCTCTGCCCACCTGCCACTGCTCGTGTGGCTGTAGCAGTGACACTCTCACCCGCCCCTCCACTCTGTCATTCAATTCTGCTGCTTTCTTCCCAGCAGCACACTTGTATCACTTAATCTCCTCCATTGAAGCAAGCCACAAAGATCTCTTCAATGGAAGAGACACCATTTTTTTAAAAAAAGTGCACTGCTGGGAAGGAAACAACGACATCAACAACATAGTAGAGGTGATCAAGAGGGAATGCTGCTTCCCTGACAGCAGGTACCCTCAAAACCTTTGCAAGGTGAGCCTCAGAGCCCTTTTTGTGTGCCAAATAGATGTCTGTCCATCACTTTCCCTACTCCTTCACCTTCACCTTCACCTGTCTGTCCATCACCTTCCCCACTCCCTAAGAGGGTAAGGGCATAAGGCATCAGGGTTCCATCAGTGTCCTCACCCCTCTAAGTCATTCAGCCTTTGAGATGGGTGGAGCCTCCAAACAATGGAGGAATCTCAATCCTAGCCTACACTGTCAAGCCACTAAGGGCCGATTGACTATTCCCACTTAGTCAAAATGCCCAAGGGTGTGCACCAGAAAATTTATCCCTACTGCTATCCATGCCTGCACTCAGCCGACCCAACTGTGTCCAGAACTTACTAAAGAGGAGCAGGTTGGGGGGAAACTTCCCAACTTGGCCAGTCCATTGGGGAACAAAGAATTCCTGCTTGGTCCCCAGTAGGGTAACCAGAAATGCCCATTTTCCCTCTAGGGAGGGAGGGAGGGATGACAGTGATTGCACTGAATGAGGTGTGCTATTGGCTTTTGTGAAGGGAGTTGTGCTAATGAACAGGAGGGGGAGCCTGGAACAAGTCCCTGTGTCGACTTAATGTGTGGCAGCTGTGGAAAAGGCCAGTTCCATGGCCTTATACAAAACTATGGTGTGGCCACACATGGAGTACTGCGTACAGTTCTGTTCGCCGCATCTAAAAAAGGACATTGTAGAAATGGAAAAGGTGCAGAAGAGGGCAACTAAGATGATCAGGGACCTAGAACACCTTCCTTATAAGGCAAGACTACAAGGGCTGGGGCTTTTTAGTTTAGAAAAAAAATTACTGTGGGGATACATGATAGAGGTCTATAAAATCATGCATGGTGTGGAGAAAGTGGATAGAGAGAAATTCTTCTCCCTCTCACATAACACTAGAACCAGGGGTCATATCATGAAACTGATTGCCACGAAATTTAGGACCAACAAGCGGAAGAACTTTTTCACACAATGCATAATCAACTTGCGGAATTCTCTGTCACAAGATGTGGTGATAGCCAACAATCTAGGTGGTTTTAATATGGGTTTGGATAACTTCATGGAGGAGATGTCTTTCAACGGCTACTAGTCAGAGGGCTATAGGCCACCTCCAGCCTCAAAAGCAGGATGCCTATGAATACCAGTTGCAGGGGAGTAACAGCAGGAGGGAGGGCATGTCTTCATCTCCTGCCTGCAGGCTTCAAGCGGCTTCTAGTGGGTCACTGTGTAAAACAGGATGCTGGACTGTCTGGGCCTTGGGCCTCAGGGCTGTCCTTCGAGAGCCCTTGCAGGGTGTGGGGTCCAGGGCAGCTCAGCCAGTGTATGGGGGCCCTTCCAGTTAATTCTAATGGGGGTTAAAAGAGTGGGACCCAGGGCGGTTGCCCTGCTTGCCATGCCCTAACAACAGCCCTGTACTTGTGCTCATAAGAACATGATAATTCTTATGTTCTGTTATGTTCTTATGATGCCAGTAATTGCACTGAATGAGGTGTGCTAATAGCTTTTGTGAAGCCCTGCCTCTCCACTGAACTGCAGCCTTATTCCCAACCAATGCCTTGTACAGCTTCAAGGATCAATTAGGACAAAGCCACCCTTCCCTCCTGCCAAAGGCTGAGGGTGCGGTGATATTGCAGCTCTGCAAATAAAAAAGGGGACAATGGAAAATCTGGAATGCATCAGCTCAATTTCAGAAAGACGACCATATAATTCTGATCTCCAAACTTCAGGAAGAAAATCAGGTGAGAATTTTGGAGGCAATCACATCCCTAGTTGTGGTTCCTTTCTATTCCTTTAGAATGAAAAATAGAAAGCTCTTCTGTTGTTTAAAGCATCCCTGACATTCTTACAAAATTCTACTCTGTTGTACTTCAATAGATTCTATTTTTCTGCTGGTGAAGAGAATCAATAAAAGTGACAGGTAAATGTTTATAAGCAACTACAAGAATAAATGTTTTTAAGAGAAACTGATTACAAACCAAATTAGGCTATTGGGTGTTAATCTTGCACTTCTCCTTTAGTAAAGGAAAATAAAAAATAATGATGAAATGGATAACATTGAGATTATCCGTAGACCCGATTGGCAAGAAGAAAAATTGATAGGTTTATATCTTGCAGCATAATGTTTGTCCAATATTGCCTCTGTAAGGAGTGTTGTATCAGCTAAAGTGGGTTCTACCTGTAATTGGCTTATTCTACGACCAAGCAAAAAAAGATTTTTGAAAGCTGAGAGTTATTGGTATTCTTTGTCAGAATCTGATTCAAGCTGTGCATCATTCTTACCATTCCCAAATGCAGCATATTTTCCAAAGAAAATATTATAGCATGTGTAAAGGAGTTCTTTTAAGGAGTTATGGAATTAGGGTAGGTGGGTGAGCATTTCACTTTTGAAAGAGCAACAGATAGGAATAGCTCTACAATTAATTACATATATCTGTTTTTAGCAGACAAAAGATCTTTATTAAATCTAGCTCTGATTATGGAAGGATTTGGGTAGAGGCTTAAGCATCAGCACCATAACGCACTTGACACAGTGGCCTAGTTCAGATCACGTAATGGGAACTGATGGTTACCCTCTATGAAAATGAGCTTTGGAGACCCACAGGCTCATGCATTTCCCTCTCCCCACTTCTCTTCTTATGTGTATGAGAGGAAAAGACTGAAAAAGACTGAAAACCCCTGTGAACTTGGCAAAGAGGCACCTTATAATGTGGTGATTCTCTATTTAGCAGGGGGGGAGTAACTGGCCCTATCCACCTGCAGCACAGTACTTCCAGTGACTGTTGCTGGTGTCTATCTGATGTTTCTTTTTAGATTGTGAGCCCTTTGGGGACAGGGAGCCATCTTATTTATTTATTATTTATCTGTGTAAACCACCCTGAGCCAATAATAATAATAATAATAACAACAACAACTTGATCACCATGACTCCACTTTCACAAAAACTAAACAGAACAGGCCTCGGATACCAAACATCTAAAACATCAAGTAAAATCAACCATCTGCTGTACATGGATGATCTGAAGTTGTATGGAAAGTCCCAGTCAGAAATTGAATCACTGCTAAACACTGTCTGTATATTCAGTAGCGATATAGCAGTGGAGTTTGGACGAGACAAGCGTGCTGCATTAATAAGGAACAGAGGGAAAATGACAGAAACAGAAGGAATAGAACTGCCCAATGGAAGCAACATCAAGAACCTGGAAGAGAAAGAACATTACAAATACTTGGGCATTCTCCAGGCTGATAACATCGCACACACTGAAGTTAAAAGAAAAATTGGAAGTGAATACATCAGGAGAGTTAGAAAAACCCTCAAGTCCAAACTCGATGGCGGGAGCACCATACAAGCCATAAACACCTGGGCTATACCTGTTATCAGATACACTGCAAGAATTATAGACTGGACCCAAGCAGAGCTAGAGACGCTAGATCGTAAGACCAGGAAAATAATGACCATCAATCATGCTCTACACCCCCGCAGTGATGTAGATAGGCTATACCTCCCTCGCAGCTCAGGTGGAAGAGGAATGCTGCAAGTCCATCAAACAGTAGAGGAGGAGAAAAGAGGCCTTGAAGCATATATCAAAGACAGTGAAGAAGATACACTTAAAATGGTCAATAACGAGAAACTATTCAACACCAATGAAACCAAGCAGGCCTACAAGAAAGAACAAGTCAAGAACCGAGCAGAAAAATGGAGAAATAAGCCACTACATGGTCAATATTTGCGCAATATAAGTGGAAAATCAGACATCACCAAGACCTGGCAATGGCTTAAGAATGGCAACTTGAAGAAAGAAACAGGGGGTTTAATACTGGCTTCACAAGAACAGGCACTAAGAACAAATGCAATAAGAGCAAAAGTAGAAAAATCCACAACAAACAGCAAGTGACGCCTTTGTAAAGAAGCAGATGAAACAGTGGACCACCAAATCAGCTGTTGTAAAAAGATTACACAGACTGACTACAAACAAAGGCATGACAAGGTAGCAGGGATGATACCCTGGAACATCTGCAAAAAATACAAGCTACCTGTAGCCAAAAAGTGGTGGGACCATAAAATTGAAAAAGTTGTAGAAAATGAAGATGTAAAAATATTATGGGATTTCTGACTACAAACAGACAAACATCTGCCACACAATACACCAGATATAACTGTAGTCGAGAAGAAAGAAAAACAAGTTAAAATTATCGACATAGCAATACCAGGGGATAGCAGAATAGAAGAAAAAGAAATAGAAAAAAATCACCAAATACAAAGATCTACAAATTGAAATTGAAAGGCTGTGGCAGAAAAAGACCAAAATAATCCCAGTGGTAATTGGTGCCCTGGGTGCAATTCCAAAAGACCTTGAAGAGTACCTCAATACCATAGGGGCCACAGAAATCACCATCAACCAATTACAAAATCAACTTTACTGGGAACAGCCTATATTTTGTGATGATATCTATAATAATAACAACAATATTGATAATAAAATTCAGCCGTCCCAGGTCCTTGGGAAGGACTCGATGTTTGGATAAAACCAACCAGTCAATAACACCTGTCTGACTGTGTAAACAATAATAATAACAACTTCTTTTGGTTTGCACTAAACCACAGCTCCATCTTATGTTCAAACTTAAGGTACTGTGGTTTATTCAAAATATAGGGCAGGTTCGTTCACACATAACGTATCATGGAGGTTTGCCAAGATCCCGCAGCATCCAGAGTGCACACTCCCTGCGTGCATGCCTACTTGCTTTGTAGAATAGAACGTCACAAGATGGGAGCGTCATTGAAACCCACTTATCTCAGCATATCCTAATCTAAATCCTCCAGGAAATCCAAGATCTGAAACTAACTTCAGATCTCCATTATAAATCTCATGTTCTATGGAGGAAGTATGTTAGGATATGCCAGGATATCTCAAGATTGGTGAATTTAGACAACACAATCAGTCTTAGAATGTCCTACCCTACAAAGGAAAGAGGCATGCACATGGGAGAATGGGAGGGGAAGTATGTGCTCCCAAGGCTGTGGGGGCTCATGCAAATCTCCGGTGCCGTTTTAAGTGTAAACTTGCCCATAGTCAGGTAAAGCAAGCCAGGATCAAACTCTTGCTTAAGATCCTGCTTTGTTCTTAACCAGGCCAGTGATGCTTTATATAATATGCAAAAGTGAAGTTGTATTCAGACATTTGGGCAGTTCAGGAGAAAAGACCAGGAGGGCTGGTCTTGTGGTAGGAAGCAGGAATTGTCCCCCTTTCTAAGCAGGGTCTGTCCTGGTTTGCATTTGAATGGGAGACTATGAGGTTATTCACACAATCAAAAACTGTGTTCTACCTGGGTTTGGGAGCTGTGTGTGCTCCCAATTTTTGGTTGTATGGAAGCAAGGTAAGAGGAAAACCTGGGAAGAAGTGAATGTATGGGAGCACAGTAGGAAGAAATCCTGGGTAGCTTTTCCTCTTAGCTTGCTTCCACACAATCACTTCTACCCAGGTTTTCCTCTTAGCTTGCTTCCACACAAATGAAAATTGGTAGCACGAACAGCTCCCAAACCTGGGTAGAACACTGCTTTTGATTGTGTGAATGACCTCTACATGTGTGAGCACTTTAAGTTGGGGCTGCTCTGGGGAGAGCACTTGCAGAGAGGTTCCAAGTTCCCTCCCTGGCATCTCCAAGATCGGATTGAGAGAGACACACAATCATAATTAGGGTAGGAGAAGCCACCTATCCTAACTTGGGAGACATGTGCACTCCTGTTTGCTGATCGTCTGTCAGTTAAAACTGAGGTTTATGTGCTCATGTGCTAAGCTGTGCTCAGCTGCTGAATGAGGTAGGAGGAAAAGTCCTCCAAGCCACCTGCTGCTTTCATATGGGCATGGACAGTGCCTCCAGTCTTGGTTTTAATTGACAGGCGTCGGGCAAATGAGAATGCACAAGTGGCTACTTCAAAAAGGGAAAATGGCATTATGGTTTACCAGTAATTCATTGCATTGTACATTGTGAGAATAGTGCAGTCCTTCAGATTTGGGCTCGGAGGCCTAGGTAAAAACCCTAGCACTATTGCTTTCAGTAAATGGCCTTGGGCATTTTGCTACATCTCAGATCTCAGTTCCCCTTCAAGAAATGATCGCGGACAGACACAGTACATTTTGATTCAACAGCCTGGTACCTTCAACTGTATTTGCCTGGAGCCAAGTCACATTGGTGTAAGTGCCACTAACCCAGTCCCCCTCCTGTCAAAGTCCCCCCACCCTTGGCCCCAGAACTTGGTCGGGGACAGGAAGTGCATGGGAGCACCATCCTGTCCTCCCCCCATGGAGCAGCTTCCATTGGCACCTCCACTCAATGCCAGAGATAGAGCCATTTGCTTGTCCTGGTTCTCCTGATCAGCCATCCCTGGCTACCCCCTCAAATAGTGCTTGACAGGCACTCTTACCCCTAGACCTCTGGGCCAAAGTCCAGGGCCTCCACAGCCACTGGGGGCCCCCAAATCCTCTTTAGTCTGACCCAGATGGTGTGGTCACCTGGCCCAGCATGATGGTGCTTAATTTGCAGGGGAGGCCTCCAAAGGCCTTTAGTTCCAGGCTCCAAAATTACCTAGGTGCACCTCTGTATGACAAATTTAGCAATTATGCACTTGCAAAGCCAATGCTGCACTTCTAGGGCTGCCTTGTGGGACTTGATTGAGCAGTTTTCCCACTTGCATTGCTCCAACAATACTGCAACACAGGCTTTGGTTGCTGACAGCAGCTCCTCCTGTCTGTCCCACTCCCCATCCCGCTCTTGCACCTAACTGCTTCTCTGCCAAGGGCCCAGCCATCATGCTGGATAAGTCACAGACAGGTCAAAAGGAACTTACTTACAAGCACTAGCCTTGTTTTGATATTGCTGCTATCAAATGTGGAAAACCCAATCCTGCCACTTTATCCCATAGAAAGTCTTTCCACATGAGCAGTGTGAAGAGCCTAAAGGGATTTTGCAGGGAGAGCGGGCTCAACCCGCTCTCCCTGCAGACGAGCAGGGAGCCCAGCTGGATCAGCTGCCCAGACAACTTCCAGCTCCGTCACAGGCAACAGGATACGGGGGTCTCCCAGCCCCTGGAAGCCCCAGAATGACCTGCACGAGTATGTGTGGCATTCTGGGGAGCCTCCTGACACCGGGGGGCTACTTGTGAGTCACCACAGAGACAAAAGATCCGCTTTTCGGGTGCCCTCGCGCCCATAACCCTGTTTAAGCGGTGGGTTTCCCAAGAGGCTTTGCTGCTGTGCCACCGCCGGGAGCCACACAGCAACCACCCGTTCTCATGCACAGTGGAAACCGGGCTATGCTCCCCTAGCCCGGTTTCCACTGCGTGTGAGAATAGCCTCAGAGTCTTAAAAACTATGAGATGGTTCCCACGATCAGCAGCTTAGTCCTCTCCCCCCGCAGACAATCCTGCAGTCGGCCCTGGGAGGCTGGATCGGCCACCCACATGACTGCCAGCTCCGTTACGGCTTGCGAGTTCGGGGGCCCCGTGGCCCCCGGAAGTTCCAGCATGCTCTGTGTGAGAGTGCAGAGCATGCTGGAGAGACCGCGGAGCTGAGAGGCTGCTTTTTAGCCTCCCGGTCGGGAGTCTCCTTGTGAGTTGCCACGGCACGGAGCCACACCGCGGCAACACACGATCCATTAAAATCCATTAAAATTTTAAGGTTTCAATTCGTGGTTGATTTTAAATTGTTAAATTGTTTTACCTTTTTGTATATATTTTAACTTGTTTTATACTATTGTTAACCACCCAGAGACAAAAGTTTGGGGCGGTGCACAAATGTAATAAATAAATAAATAAAATTAACCCTGATTAGCGGAGCACTCGTTCCACTAACCTGGGCGAAGGGGAGGGGTAGTTAGGGCAGTTTTCTGCCGGGAGCCGCTCAGCTCCCGTGGCAGCACACAGCCACCAAAAAGCGGGCTAGGCTCCCTTAGCCCGCTTTTTGGCGGTCGTGAGAATCGCCTCTGTGAGTGCTTGAAAACATGGGGAAATTCCTTTGTTCCATTACATCAGAGTAATGAAATGTTAATATATTTTGTTAATATATTTTCAAACGTGCTTGGCAAGCATGAGGGCAAGTAGGGTTGCCATCTGACCAGGAAGGAGGCTTGGTCTTCTCCCCTGCTTTTGATAGCAGCTTGATTTGCAGAGAAATCAGTAGATGACACTTCACAGAGTGGAGATGAGTATTCTCATATCCTAATATAATCAAGCTCCTGTTAAAGGCACAGGATCAGGTCTGGCAAAAAGGTTAGCAAACCCAGGGACTAGTAGCTTATTTATTTTATTTTATTTTATTTTATTTTATTTTATTTTATTTTAAAGGAATACTTAAGGAACCTCACTATTATTTGAGGGGATACTCTGTGTGCTCCCCCTCTGCATAACAGTATGCAGAAACAGACGTGCCCATTAATCTTCTTTATCCTTCTCTTTCTTTTTCAGCTCGGCCTTCTTCCTGCCTTTTCCTTTCTCTGGTCTTTATTTTATTGATTTTTTTGAGGAGAATGGAATAATGTTCCAAGTACAATACTTTACAGTGTGCCCCTCCTAACAGTGTTTAGTTGTTTAATCATGTCTTAGCTGAAGGTTAGGCTGATGCTATGAGCCACAGAGTCATGCAAGGGGAGGAGAGGATACAGAGAAAGTTTGGGGAACACACCATCTTTAATTCTGTGTGGGAGGGAACAATATCAGGTTGAAGGCAGGAAACTGCCAACGCTTGTGCAAAAAAAAAAAAGCAGCACTCTATCATTTGTGGGTTAATAAAAACAGTTTATGTGCAGGGTGATGAGCATGAGGCAAGTTATGGAAAACAGTTTTCACCCAAGGACAGAGGACCAGATGTGCTAAGACTTATGGGAGCAATCAGGAATGGCCAAGGCTCTGTTGTGGGCCTTATTAAGTTTGACTGTGATCCAGCACCTTCAACTTATTAAGCTGTCGGGAGTTTCAGTGATTAAAACCAAAGAAAGGTCAGCCACAGACCTTTGGAATTTCCCTGGCCTGGTATTTTCTTTTTGGGTCTTAGGCCCTAATGAAGACTCTTTGCTTGATACGTGGATTTTTTAAAATTGGTCTTTTGAGCTGGATTTGTCCATAGCTTGAGAAAATCTTCAATAGATTTTGCTTCCTCAGAACTCTGCATAGAGTTATCAAAAATCCGAACCAATAGTAAGAGATGAGGCCTTATAGTGTGGCTTTGCATATCATCACGGCAGAGATCAAAGGAACAGGTTAATGGGGATCTGGAGAAGTTTAATTATGTCCTAGGTTAAAAAAAAGGAGGGTTAGTCGCTGTAGGTGGGGTTGCTCTAAATAAGCTTTCAAAGCTCTGATCGCTGAAGTCTAATGTTTGTAAAAGGTATAATAAAATGGGTATTTCTGATGGATTTAAGGTTGCCAAAATCAACCCACTTGTCCCCAGCAGAAGCAGATATAATATGTGCCAGCTACAATCAATGCTCAGAGCAATTCTCATGGGTTAAAGGTTGTTGTTTCATCTACAGTAACACATATTACTGCTTACAATCCCTTAATTATCATATTGCCACAAAGTGTTGTTTTACTCAGCCTCTTCATCCTTCGCTATCTCACAGCAGGGGCTAAAAGGCTACCATGTCTACAGGAGTTCTCTAAGCAGTTGATTTCCCCCCCTTTGATGCTACCTATGTTTATTACACTCAGGGCATACTGGAACCTCTGTTAAATATAACCCCTATTCTTCACACAGCTATAAAAATGCACTCTGGAAACTTGGCACAGAGGACCAGGAGAAAATGTTATATTTCTTTTACAGTATTAAAAAACAGTCACTTTGGGTTTTTTTATGTTTCAAAGAACAGGAATGGGGGTGGAGACCCACACAACTTCTACAGCTTTGTGTGCTCTTTACATTTTCCTCATAAATAAAAAATAGCTGTGTTCTTGAAAGCAAAATAGGAGCACTATTCTGTGTCAAGATTTGCACTTTTCCATTTCAAAGTTGCTGTGTTCTTAAGTGTTTGCTTTCTGGGTATCCCGTCATTTTGAATATTGCTAGTTATACTTATAGAGCAACAGTCCATGTCACACAGTAGATCAATATGAAGCTAAGCAAGAATCTACATGACAGACTGCAGCCACTCTGGGAGAGCAATTACAATGCACTGGGTCAATAATATACCTTTGAATAATATTTAAATGCACAGCTCCATCATCTCAAATGATTTCATTTTCATGTTACAATTGGCCGTCCTGCACAGGGGATACTCATTAGCGCAGTAACCATGTTAATAGTGTTCACTTCAAGGTGAAATTACCGCTCTCATAGCTCACCAGCTGAAGACCCAATCAATAGACACAGGCTACAAGTACATGAACAAAAGTATACACCGTTAGTTCAATATAGATTACTTGGGAATGAGGCTTACCTTAATACTGGTCACAGAGCCCTGCTGCTCTGGTTAGCCAGGGATTATGTTCACATAGAGGCCACTGACATAATAAAAACTCTGTTCTACCCAGGTTTGGGAGTTGTGTGTGTTCCCAATTTGTGTGGAAGTAGGGTAAGAGGGAAACCTGGGGAGAAGTGATTGTGGAAGGTAGGAAGAAAATCTTCCAAGGTTTTCCTTCTACCTTGCTTCCACACAACTTCTATGCAGGTTTTCTTCCTACCTTGTTTCTACTAAACTGAAAACTAGACGCACACACAGCTCCCAAACCCAGGTAGAACACAGTTTTTGACTGTATGATTGACCTCATAGTGAAGCTCTTCTCGCGATTGGTGAGAAGAGCTTCTTCCAGGTCTGCGGGGAGAGCAGGCTTAGCCCACTCTCCCCACAGATGTTCAAAAGGCAGCCTTGGGCAGCTGGATTCGCCACCCATGCAACCGCTGGCTCCATCACGGAGCCAGCAGGGGCTGCGGGGATCAGGGGCTGTGCAGCCCCTGGAAGTTCCAGGATACCCTGCGTGAGCATATGGGGCATCCTGGATAGACCCCCAAGCCCAGGAGGCTGGCTGCAACCTCCCAGTCAGGGGTCTACTCGTGTGTTTCCACACGCTGCGGTGACACACGAGCAACCAAATGAGGTTAAGGGAGCACCCGCTCCATTAACCTCATTTAAGGGGAGGGGGAATTAGGCGGGCTAGCTGCCTTGGGAGCATCGGGCTCACTTGCAGGCCAGTTGGTTCCCACAATCCTGGAAAGCGGGCTAAGCTCACTTAGCCCGCTTTCTAGTGATCATGGGAATAGCCTCGGGAGGAGCAGCACAAACACCTCCCTTCCACCATGCTGATAGTCTGTGGCGTGAATTGGGTCTGCTGTACCTAGTTGTGCAGAAGGCCCCATTCAGAGTATTCTCCCTCAAAATAATGGAGGGAACCCACATGAACAGTGCCTCTACATGACTAGTCATTCACATAAGCCCTATTCAGATATAGAGGCAAGTCTCATAATCAGTAACTTGCTGTTACAGGGTTAGCGGGCAGAGTGGGGCAGAGTGCCTGCACACGAGCGGGGCGGAAGCCCTGGGTGGCCGGATCAGTCACTGACACAATTGCCGACTCCATGATGGAGTCGGCGGGGGCTGGGGGGAGCGAGGGCCGATCGGTCCCCAGAAGCTCCAGCAAGTGCGCAGGGCATGCTGGCGAGAGCCCCGGAGCTGGGAGGCGGCTTTTCGCCTCCCCTCCGGGGGTGTCCTCATGAGTAGCTGCGGTGCAGAGCTGCGCCGCGGCTACTCACAATTTTAAAAACCAGGTTTGCAGAGTGCTTGCTCCGCAAACCCGGTTTTAGGGGCAGGCTACTTGAGCGGGTTACCCGCTCAAGAACCACCGGGGTCACAGCCAAGCCCTGTGGTTCTCACGATTGCAGAAAATCGGGCTAGCAGAGGCTAGCCCGATTTTCTGCAATCGTGTGAATAGCCTCATTAAATCCTACACCGAAACATACATAAACAGATATTTTTACACCCACAGCTGATGCCCCTGTGCCAGCTCAGAGGAGTCAGAGCAACAGCAGAGGAGTGCAGGCAATAAGATGGGTTTTCTGCAGATATACCTGGGAGCATCCCCACCATGACAGCAGGAAAGACAGCTGCAGGGTGATGAATGAGTGCTCCACTTTTAAAGTGCAAAAGTCCCAAATGCTGCACCTAGGCACAGCACGGGTCCCATTGAAGCTAATGCAAAAAAACCTACCACATTAACCCCACCTGTGGTTCCCTTGTTCTTGTTCAGTTAATTAAAGAAAGGCAATCATCCTTTACATATGTGATGTGTGTTTCTGTTAATGGCACTGATAGATTCACAGTGGAGTGTGTGTGCAGGCATGTGGGAGGAGTCTAGAAACCCAGAGGCTTTGTGGTTGTGGCCCTGGGTTGGCATAGGAAAACCAAGGGTTCAGAGAGGTTTTAAGAACAAAGCCTGTCTTGCTTCTGAGGGGAATGGGGTTGGTTTGGGGGATTGTTCGTATTACAAGCAATCAATGCTTGAACTGCTTGGGCACCCTCCAATGCACCTCTTACTGAGGTGCCATGCATGGAGGACCTCTACTTAGAATTCCTCTCCAAATGGATGTGAAAGGTTCCAAGGAAAGAAGAGGAAGAGGCAGGCATGAAAGGAACCCTTTCACAGACCTAGCACCTGATCTGGGGCAGCTGTTTCTGAACCCATTCTGTTGGAGGAGTTGAATGTGTGGTCTGACTGGACACCAGTACATAAGGTGTGTAGCATGGTTGAATGTGACATGTATGCTTAAAGTGCACAGGTGACAAATTACTGCCTTGTCTGGCACCCATCGTAAATGGTATAGCCTGACCCTATTTTGATGAGGTCACCCAGAATGATGCAGTACAGTCTGTTGCTGCCAAGGAAACTTTCCCTATAAGATGACCCCATGCTTGAATTGTGCATGCAGTCTTCTGGAGTCATCTTCAAGAGCCTCAGGCCAGCTGCACTTCAGCTATGCTCCCAAGATCTTGCACTCTTCCTTTCCCTTCCAGGGATTGAGGAACCATTCCCCCACCCCTTGTTATTCCAACAATGAATGTTTGAGTGTGCAAAAAGAAGTCCCCAACAGACAGGGGCAAGACCCTCCAGTTTAAGTCTACCTTTCACTAGTATAGGTGGTAAGAGGGGGGCCCAATCCTCTCATCCCAGGGGAGGGAAGGAGTGGGCCACAAGTCCTCTTTTAATCTCCCTTGGAAAGACAAACTATCTCCCCCAAGGGAGGTTAAAAGAGGACCCCACCCAAAGGGGTATGCAGGGATCTTCATGAATCCCCCCCCCCCGATTTTTTTACTTGAGTTTGTCAAACCCTCCACTTGGTGCACATCACTATGTGCAGTAATGCTGTAAGAGAATTCCCCCCACCCAGGAGATTCCACTTGCTGATTGTAGGATCTTTTCCCATGTTTGGGTATGGATTTGCACCACAATCCCTGCTGAGGGGGATCTTGATGACTGCCCTTTCAAATCCAGAGAGCCTGCCCTGCTCTTTAAACCAGGGTGCGTTGAATCCAGATTAATCCTCCTGACTGAAAGTGGTGCTCACCTGGCTTTGCCAGGCACTGACTTCCTGGCCAGGTGACAAGTCCCAGAACCACCCACTACAATTACTGTGAACGAGATCTACCTTAGATGCTGGTAGCAGCTGTGCAACTATGTCACAGAATAAATTCTACTGAACCGTCCCTTCTGGAAGTTAAAAAAAACCAGAAAAACTTTCATGAGGATCCCTGAATACCCCTTTTGGGGGTCCTCTTTTAATCTCCCTTGGGAAAGATAGTTTGTCTTCCCAAAGGAGATTAAAAGAGGAAATGGCCCCCTCTCACCTCCCCCTCCTTCTCATATCTCAGTGAGTCTTCTGTGTTTTTCTCCCAACATCCCCTTCCCATCTGGAACAACCCCTTGCTATCCTGGGGTATCACTAATTGTGCATTTGCATAGCTGTGTAGCTTAGGAATTATGGGAAAGTCACTGCTCTAAGGAGTAACAGGAAAGAGTTAATATGTATTTTCCCCGCTAAGGGCAGTCAATAAATGCTGAGAAGATACACTCTCACAGAGCATGCCCCCTTTCCCATCTTTGCCAATAGTTGTTGAGTGACTGACATGCTGACAAAAGGCCCACAGGCTGGCAATGCAAGCAGAATGGAGATTGCTGGAGCCTTGGCATATTAGGAAGAGGAAGGGGTTATTCTGGCCAGCAACCAAACATAAAGAAACTGGAATTTCTCAATTGACTGTAGCATAATTCTTGGGTTAAAAATTTACCACAGGTTTGTTTAGCTGAGCTTTGGTGCTAGGTCTGAATGGGGCCTATCTATTACAGCCAGTTTACATTCATTCTGGCCTCCACAGCTCTAGTAACACATGGTGGGCTTGTTGAAATAGCATGCGAGAAGCCAGAAGAAGAGGGCCAATCCCCTTCTTCACTCCCATTAGGTTGGTGGCTTTGCTTGGGAGTCATGCTGAGAAAATCTGAAAGGAAGCACTAGGCCAGCATAGTGCCAGCATAGATATTACCCTCTTTATCTATGATCCCGGCTCTCAAGGTTTTGTGTATCCACGGTCGGGCAATGGAGACTCCGCCTCATTATCCATGCGTCTAAAAATAGTAAAAATTCATCAATCCACAGTTCCTGGGTGTCTGGAAATGACTTCCGACATCATTTCCAGCCACCATTTTACAGGACAGAGCCATTTTGTGGTTCTTTCTTAAAAAACAAAAAGATTCTGGTGATTTTTCACAAAAAATCAGCATAATTGTGGGTTTGGGGGGACATTGCTGATAGTTGGAGACCTGGAGGACATAGTACAGTACTTTATTTCACATATTTCTGCCTCCTCCCCAGTTTTTTAGCCCTGTTTTGACATCAGTGAACCCCGCAATACCCATGACTCAAGGTCTCGTTATCCATAGTTTCATTATCCATGGTTGTAGGCCAGAATGGCATCCCTGCGGATAATGAGGGCTACCTGTACAACAGAACTAGGCTCACGTTCTAGAGCTGCCCATCAGGATTAATTGCCCAATCATTTCTGAATTGGGATTCTTACTCAAGATCCCATAATTTACTGCCACAGTGAGGGGCTCAAAGGATCTTGGCATTTCATAGTTAGCACTACCTTAAACACACACACACACACACACACACACACACAGAGAGAGAGAGAAAACAAACACACTCCAAGTCAGCAATCCGAAGGGCAAAGGTAAGATGTCATCAAGCTCTCTAGAAACCGAACCAGTTCTCAGAAATCTCCCTTCACACATTTCTGCAGGGCAGTATGTGATGGGATTAGGTTTGAGGCCTTCTCTAGCCCACAATGAAACTTTATTAGCCCGTTCTCCATACCTCCTTAAAGAGATATTATTATATGATGATGAACAATTGTCTACGTAGTTCATAACCATTTGGAAGCCGAAGAAAGCTCATGCTAATCAGCTCTTTTTGTCCTGTGTATAACACTGTTTAATTTAGGATAAGTTCTAAAACCTGTGTCCTCCCCCTCTTTCCCCCCATTGTTAGCAGCTGCAAGCTGAATAGTTGTAGCCAAGGGAGTTGGACTGAAGCATATTCCTTCATGCAGCTGCAGATAAAAGGCAGGTTTTAGCAGCTGGAGTACAAAGAGGGGGAGCTATTTTCAAAACCTGGGCTTTTTGCCACAGGAGAACTCTTCTCAGTTCAAGGGTCCCAGGCGCTCTCCATTTTACTTCTTCTTCTTCTTCTCTCTCTCTCTCTCTTTTTTTTTTTTTTTTGCTCTTTGGGGGTGTAATGGCATCCTTCTGCACACATACATAACACGCCCTTGCTCTCTTTTTTCCAGGGTGGTCTAGAGGGCTGCTAATTGAGCTCGGGTGTAAGAGATGCAATGTCTTGAATCCCATCAAATGGCCTTGGAAGTGATGATAAAGATAGCATAAGGTCTCATTGTTCTCTTGGCTGACTAACCTCTTCCAGCAGTTGTTGAACCCTCAAGAGCCCACCCACTGAAAGCCTGGGAGAGGTTCTGTGAGCAGGAAAAAGAATGCAGAGCAACTTTGGTAGCTAGGGTCTTCCCCTGTGAGATGTGGAAAGTATTCTTGGCTTTCAGAGCTTGCCAAAAGTTGTGCAATGTTGGCTAAAAAGGCAGGTGGAGGCCCAGAAGTCCAAGGGAGTTTCTCCAGGCAACCAACCATGCCAGGGATTTATTACTGTCTGGGGCCTTTTGCTGGGTGATGTTGACCAGAGGGATAAAGTAACTCTTCGAAGCAGTAGATTTTTCCAAGCAGGTCAGCATGCCTTTTAATACAATTATTGACTTACTGCGGATACTCTTTTCCCATTTCCATTTGTTCTGCTATCAAAATGGGGAAAGGACTCGCTGGGATGCAAATCTAATCAACAATTTGCAAATCTGTTTTGCCCTATTGATCTAATCTGATGGCCCAGTTGGGGAATAAAAAGCTCTGCCTTTGCATCTGCCCACTACTACCTCAGCTCAAGTAGGCCAAGTGGTTAGTAATTTGCTACTGATGTCAACCAATTGCAAATGAATAGCCTGACCAGATCACATAGGAAGGACAAGGTTCATTGCATATATACATTCCCTGTGTAAGAAACCAAGCAGCTAATGCACACACATGCCCTTCAATGGCCTGTGGCAACACTACTACCTAGTAATAGAAAGCATTTTGGCTTTTTGCTTTCACCACAGAGTTGAATATATGGCAGCAACATTTAAGCCCTTAAAAAGTGTTGTACCATTCAATAAATCAGCCATGATAATAGTTCAGAATGGAATTTCAGATATTATAGACCTACAGTATGCTTGCACTATTATTATCTATAATATATCATATAGTTCCCAGTCAAGCTGGGTCACTCTTCAGGTCAGCATGTTCACATATATGGCAAAAAGGTTGTTCTTAGCTATAATGGGTACCATCAACACTGCCCTGCCATTAGAATGTCTGCAATGATTTTTGCCAATCACACCTTTTCCTCTGCTGCCTCTGATGTATTCCCTGACAGTCCCCCAGCCCTCAGAGACATATTTTAAGGGGGGGTATCATGGTAGATAGGGAAGGGGGGATGCGCAAAAATTCTTTCAAAAATTTGAAACATTCTAACACAAGAGCAATGTTAGACTGGAACATAGGAACATAGGAAGCTGCCATATACTGAGTCAGACCATAAGTCCATCTAGCTCAGTATTGTCTACACAGACTGGCAGCAGCTTCTCCAAGGTTGCAGGCAGGAGTCTCTCTCAGCCCTATCTTGATGCCAGGGAGGGAACTTGGAACCTTCTGCTCTTCCCAGTTCAGCTTCATCCCCTAAGGGGAATATCTTATAGTATTCACACATCAAGTCTCCCATTTATACACAACCAGGGCAGACCCTGCTTACCTAAGGGGACAAGTCATGCTTGCTACCACAAGACCAACTCTCCTCTCTGGATACTGGATACCGCCCATTGTGTTTTTCTTGGAAAGAGCTTTACGTTGACTTGAGGAAGAAGAATCAGCAGCAGCAATCAATTTGTTCCCATATGAAAATAAAATAAAACACTTTTGGGGATGTAAACAAGTGGTTCAGTCAAAAAAGGAAGTTTCCAGTGATGACAGTCTGAAACCTCAGAAGCTAGAGGTTCCATCCCAAGAACCCTCAAGGGCCCATGTTGAGCAGTGATCACAGCCTAGTGACACAATACACTGAATCCAAACAAAAAGGAGATACTCATGTCTAGCTGACATTCTAAAGGGTCCCTGTCCCTGACAGTCGGAAATAGTCAGAACATGAAGAACCCTCATGAGGTTCCCCACTGAAACTCACTTCAAATGCTCGTGTTAGCAATATTATGTTAATCTTTGTTCATTAGAATAGAGGCACAGCATATAGAACACACATGTAGAAGATCTGAAGTTCAATCCCCACCAGCTAATTCAGGAAGCATGGCTGGGAAATCTTGCACCTATAATCCTGGGCAGCTACTGCTAATCTGAGTTCAACAATACTGGCCTAGGTGACTCATTGGGTTGACTGAGAGTATCATAGCTTCATATGTTATTCAGGAGTGCTCTTGTGAGCAGCTCATGGGACTGTAGTTGGTTCATAAGTGGCTCACTGCTAATGATTTTTCTTAGATATTACTTTCGAATGCAACTCCTGCTCCTAAATGTTAATGATAAGAAGTGCCAAATCAAAGGCATCCACATTATTGGAAACCATGTAATTAGAGTATATACTCATACAGACCCCTCATTAAAATTCTTCACTGTTGGTATAGTTGTGAAATGTTTTCCAAGTAGGTAGGTTTTGTAGTTCTAAATGTTTGTAAAGCCTGCAATTTAATTGGAGTATTAACCTTGTAGCTGGACTGATTCAGTGGCTGTTCCCTTGGCTTCAGCATGCTTCAGACCTCAACATATAGCTATAAATATATCTATCTATCTCAGACCTCCCTGATACTCACAGTTTGATGTCGTTACTGCCAGGAAGTTTATTCCAGCCACATGAGTCCTCTTATTGAGCAAGAAGTGTTTTGAACATGGATATTCAAATCAAACAAATAAGGACAATCAAAAGCAATTTCAGAAATTCAAAGGCAGTGCAATCTTAGGGTAAAGACAGGTACACATACTAAGGCCGCCTTTGGACATTGCCAAACTGGAAGCAACCATGCCAGGGGTTCAGGTTTGTGGTCTTCCAAATGTGGGAACCTGCAGTTTTGTCACTGAACTGCGGGTCAGTTTTGGACCCCAAACCCAAATTTGAACCTTCTGTTGCATTGGAGTTTCGCTGCAGAAACCTTGAGTCCAGAAGCAGTATCATGTCATCTTAACTCTGCCACTCTGTCTTCCGGTTTGTGCAAGTTGCACAAATCAGAGTGGAGGGTAGGAAGCTCATCTGGGAGTGTGGCGGGCAGATGCGGGCAAACTGCGGGTCTGTTGGACCCATGGTTTGCCTTTAGGTGTGAAGGTGGCTACTGTGTGATGCAAGCGATTGTTTGACATACAAATCCTTTCAAGTACAACAAATATCTGATGAAAACAACTTTCAAACCACAATTTACAGTGCCTGTCTGTCTTCACTCTGTTGAAAACAGTGGGGAATTACTTCAAAGTAAACATGTTTAGGATTTATTTATATTTACATTTATATTCCATTCTTCCTCCATGGAGCCCAGAGTGGTGTACATGTTTATATTTCTTTTCAGAGCAACCCTGTAAGGTAGGTTGGGCTGGCAGAGAAGCAACTGGCCCAAAGTAACCCAGTGAGTTTCAAGGCTGAATGTGGACTTGAACTCAGGTCTCCCCTGTCATAGTCCAACACTCTAACACTACCACACTGGCTGTTAAACAACACTATAGCCAATGTGAAGGTGAGGAGCTAGTAGGCTTCTATTCAGCTTGATAGTCTATCTATCTATCTATCTTTACATTTATATCCTGCTCTTCCGCTGAGGAGCTCAGAGCAGTGTACATGGTTGTTTTTATCCTCAGAACAACCCTGTGAGGTAGGTTAGACTATGAGATACATGACTGGCCCAGAATCACCTAGTGAGTTTCATGGTTGAATGGAGATTTGAACTCAGGTCTCCCCGGTCCTAGTCCAACACTCTAACTATTACACAGGAGTTGGGGCATGTCATCAGGGATTAGTATCTAGGTTGGGAGAGCCACCTAATGGCACAGCGGGGAAATGCTTGATTAACAAGCAGAAGGTTGCCAGTTTGAATCCCTGCTGCTACTATATCAGACAGCAGAGATATAGTGAGATGCTGAAAGACATCATCTCATACTGCACAGGAGGAGGCAATGGTATACCCCTCCTGTATTCTACCAAAGACAACCACAGGGCTCTGTGGGCGCCAGAAGTTGAAATTGACTTGACAGCACAATTTACCTTTACTGAGATTGGGAAAGGTTCGTTGAAGAATCTCCTGTTCACAGAATTAGATGGCAGACAGATGAGAAGGCAAAAGATTCATGAAGAGATCTTCCACTTTTTAACATTTAAAACTGCCACAGGGGACCTGAATCAGATTGGGACTGCAGCATTGGGGAAGGTGTGTTTTCCAGTATACAATTTTCCTGATTCCCCTTCCAACTGCTATTTATCTTGAAGCAGGGAACATACAGGTACTATAGGGGTACCTTTATGCTTTCTCTTACAAGGCAAATAGAAACTACAGAGGAACAGTTTAGAGCAGGAAAATGACATGGGTGGACACCCCCCCCACTTCGTTTAACTTTTTTAAAAAGCAGGAGATTCAGTCATAGATTTCTGGCCATCTTGTCTAGTTTGACCCTTTAATATTCCAGGTATTTGGGGGGAGTGGGGGTTGCCAGTTTAATTTGCATTGTTTAGACATTAACCATGACAAAAACTATGGAAAGTAGTTAAAGGAACAGTATCAAATAATAAAATTACTTTAAACACTCAGCCTTCTGTGACACAACCAGCTCTTTTTCATTATGCACTCTTAAAGAATAACCAATCCAGTTTCATTCACTGAATTTCATAAATGTTTACATCAAATTCATAATTTTTAAAATCATAGAATCTAACTGAATCTCACACTCTCTATAGTTGGATCCTACACATATATCCATGCACGCTTCATGATGGAAAGCTGGCATCACAGAACTGGCACAATAGTAATAATAATAATAATAATAATAACAACAACAACAATTTGATTTCTATACCGCCCTTCCAGAAATGGCTCAGGGTGGTTTACACAGAGAAATAACAAACAAACAAGATGGCTCCCTGTCCCCAAAGGGTTCACATTCTAAAAAGAAACATGAGATACACACCAGCAACAGTCACTGGAGGTACTGTGCTGCAGGTTGATAGGGCCAGTTACTCTCCCCCTGCTAAATAAAGAGAATCACCACGGTAAAAGGTGCAACTGTCTGGTTGGCACTTCTTATATTATACCTAGTAATATTTTATGTTTTGTTATTTTATAAGTTTGTCCCGGGGCTGGGTGGAGGAGGGATCCTGTAGAGATGGGGGGTGGGGTGGGGGGTGGAATCAGAAAGAAAATGGAGGGAGAGAAAATGGAGTTGTTTCTGTATAAAGTCTGAGTTAAACCAACATAGGAGTACTTTGTGTTTACAAAGGAAGCAGCTATAAAACAGCACTGCGACCCATCTGCAACCCACTTTCCAGTCTGGAGAGTGGGGTTGGGATTTCAGAGCAATAGCTCAGTTGTGTCATGGTCATGGCAGGGGGACATCCATAGCTGATGTTCCCCTCCCCTGCCATGACACAACTGAGCTATTGCTCTGAAATCCCAACCCCACTCTCCAGACTTACAGTATTTGTCTGAAGAGACAAATAAGAAGAGCCCTGCTGGGTCAGACCCAAGGCCTATCTAGTCCAGCATCCTGTTTCCCAAAGTGGCCCACCAGTTACCTCTGAGAAACTCCCAAGCAGGAGATGAAGGCATACCCCCTCTCCTGCTGTTGATCCCCTGCAAGTGCTAGTCAGAGGTGTCTTCCTCTGAACCTGGAGGTAGCCTATAGCCACCATCAAGACATAAGAAAATAAGAAGAATGCTCTATGCCAGGAGAGATGCTCCCCATTGTATTGAATAGTGGCACCTCCGCCTCAGCATGTCAAAGCATGTCAGCATGGCAGTCGGGCTTCTAAGCATGGTCTCAGGGATTCTCTAAGTATGTACAGCATCCCTTCTTTTTATAACATCCGAACAGGACTACATTGTATGTCACTGTTCCAGTTAGTGTTTAATATTTGAGTACTAAAGGACTCAGCTCCTGCATGGTCAGCCAACAGCTGTGTCATGCAGAAACTCTAATACCAGTCCTTTGGGGTTTGAGAAAGGGAAAGGACTCCTTTCATTCTCTTGAGCAACATCCTAAGGACGTTTTCTGTCACAGGGGCACCTGAGTAAAGCATAAGTGATGGAGCAGGGGTTTACTGAAAAGCGGGGCATGCCTAGTCAACTCTGTGGGTCTGCCCTATTTTCTAGTCACAGGATCAGAACTGATTGTAAGGAATAAATCACATTTAGCTTACATTACTGCAGCTAGAATGAAGGAAACATAGAAGGAAAGGTGCTGAATTGCTCAACAAAAATAGCCACACATTAGGGGATAGAAATGGACCACTTTTTAAATTAAGGCTATAAGAGCTCAGGTTTAAGATGAGCTATCAAATCCACTTGTACCTAGTTCTTATGATTTATTAAATCACCATTAAACCCCTCAATGACATTGTAATTCATGGTTTCCTAGATTTTCTTCTCTTTATTGTATAATAATTCATTTATAGATATTACACAGAACACACACATATAAAAGAACAGATATCTGTGGGCTAAATATGTAGTCATGCATTTTGGATGCAGTGCATGTAGTAAGAAAAAGGAGGAAGGTAAGAAAAGGAGGGAAACCTTGCAGCTGAGAATCAAGCTCACCGATCCTAGTCATTAAATGTAAGCTTTGTCAAGAAGCATTATCTAAAGGTGAGATGTATGAGACTGAAAACATACTATCCCTCACTATTTTATGGATTTGTTAGTTAGGAATTGAGGAACACAGTCCTGGTAAGGTCAGCCAAGAGTCATCATTGAAGGAAAATATGTGAGATCACACAGAGATTAAAGATGAAATATATTCAATTCATCCAAACATTACAATAATAGGATTAGAAAAATAATAGGATTATAAGTCTAAACCTTTGGGGATAAACTCTGCTGTTGAGGAGATCTGTAGCTGGATCTCTTGGTTTGCTGCCATTTTTGTACCCAGTTTAGGGGCTGGGGATCAGTTTAACCCTTCCTGGCACAGATCAACAATGTGGTATTAGGTGAGCCCTATGAAAAAGCATGGTACCATTGGGACATCTTCACTTGCCATTTTAAAGTCAAAGTATCTTATAGTAGAAGATGTCCAATAATAGAATAACTGGGTAGCTGCCAACCACCAGCATGGCAGTAAGTCAGTAACTTCTTGGTAAAATAGAGATTTACATATCAGGTGGTATAAAATATGATAGATAGATAGATAGATAGATAGATAGATAGATAGATAGATAGATAGATAGATAGAATGTCGAAGTGTGAGAGCATGTGTTCCCAGCAGGTGTGATGTCTGAACCCACACAAGTCTGGTTCCCAAGATTCTGTACTTGCCATTCTCCCAACTTACATCTCCAAGGTCTGGAAGTTGGGTGGAGAAACTTGAGGGAATGTTGGTTAGAGAATCTCGAGAATGGACTTGGGTGGGGTCATATGTCATGCCCATCAGGAATGCATGCTCTTATGCTTTGACATTTTCCCAAGAAGTTACTGACTTCCTGCCAAGCCAGCAGTCATGTGAATCCACCTTCTGAGTTGCATAGGAACATAGGAGCATAGGAAGCTGCCTTATACCGAATCAGACCATTAGGCCATCTAGCTCAGTATTGTCTATACAGACTGGCAGCAGCTTCTCCAAGGTTGCAGACAGGAGTCTCTCTCAACCCTATCTCGGAGACGCCAGGTAGGGGACTTGAGACCTTCTGCATGCAAGCATGCAGGTGCTCTTCCCAGGCCGACCTCATCCCCTAAGGGGAATATCTCACAATGCTCACATGTAGTATCCCATTCAAAGGCATACCAGGGTGGACCCTGCTTAGCAAAGGGGACAATTCATGCTTATTTCCACAAGACCAGTTGAAATTGCATGTATAAGCCATGATCAAGCTTTAGTTAAGCATAACTAGGTCCCATTAAAAGTTATTGAACAAGTTGTCATGAGTAAACGAAATCATGTTGTTTTTCATTGAATTTAGTTGACTAACATTAGCTACATCAGGGTCATTCACCATGGATCTGTGGAGCTGTGGTGTATGCACTCATAGCTCTGCATTCTTTTACTATCAGATAAAGCTTACATTTCTACTGTAAGTGCAGAAGAAAACGTAACAATCATGAATGTACAGGGCTCTGTATGTTTATTTGAGTCCTTGTATGTGTGCCAAACGGAATCAGAATAGAAAATAGAAAACTTGTTAATTCAGGTAATCATGACATTCTTGGATTTTCTATACACCGTTTGATTGTACATCAATTATGATACGTCTGCTTCAAAGGGGAAGGGCCCCATTTTTGATGAATAGCTAAGAGGTCAGATCATTCTTAAAGGTGGGAGTGATTAATAAGGACTACCCGTAAGTTTTCAAGAGTGTAAATAAGATGTATCATTCACATTAAGGGACAGCACTTGGCAGAATGATTCATGAGTTATTTGAAAGCATAAGATGACAAAGTTAGCGACTTCCATGAGCGTGTCATGAACTAATCTGTTCATATAAAATATTAATAGAAAAAGTATAAACTCTTATAGATGTCCTCTCACAGAGATTTTTAGAATTGTCATTGTTTTCGGAAAAATCTAGGAAGAAAAAATTGAGGCAGAGTCCTTAAATATTAAATAGCTGGTGACACTGCTTCATCCTTTGCTCCTTTACATGCACTCCCATGAAGACTGACTATAATATTGTGAAGTGTGAGGCTTCTGTAAGTTCCATACGAGAAAGATGTGGGGGTGTTTTGTTGTTGTTGTTTTGAGTTTGGGAGGGTTGCTTTTTTTTTTTTTTTTTTGCAAAGTATAAGAAAAAATGCAAGACAATATGTACCCAAAGAAGAAACAATTGAGAGTGAGAATGTATATTATATATCCCAGACTCTGAAACTGTCAGGTTTCAGCAGAAGTATACAGTGATAGTCTACAACATTCTAAGAGTATTATACCGGGACAGTCATCCCAGTATACGTAGTTAAGATGAGGAGTGTTTTCAACATTCTGCCATTATAAGCTCTGAATATTCTATTCTTATGAAGTCAAGGGTATCCACCCAATCACTCTGAAATCATGCATACATCAAATGGGGCGGGGGGAGACACATCCGTTGCACAATGTCTGAGATACAACTGTTTAAGTGTTTAACTCCTAAAAAAAGGATTCAAGTTTTGGCAGCCTTTTTAATGTGTCTGTATATGTATATGTGTGTATCTATATGTATGTATATATGTGTATATATATGTATGTATATGTGGATGGATAGATAGATAGATAGATAGATAGATTTTAAATTGTTGAATTGTTTTAGCTTTTTATATGTGTTTTAATTGTTTTATGTTAACTGCCCAGAGATGAAAGTTTGGGCAGTATATAAATGTGATGAAGATAGATAGGTAGGTAGATAGATAGATAGATAGATAGATAGATAGATAGAAAATGTCTTTTTGGCATTCCCAAACAATTCAGGTCCATACTGGACTGGTGCCTTTTGCTGGATTGAAAATCATCGATCTAGTGATTCTTCAGTAATTATTGTTCAAAATCCCCATAATAACAGGAGAAATAACTAAGGGACAACAATTAGCTAAGAGCATAACTGTTCTGCCTACTGAGAATTCTGAAGCCAAAGTTGAGAGGTACAAGTCTGGTAATTTCTAGTGTGACTTCCTGGTTCCCAACATAGGTGCTGGATAAGAACAGTGTATGAGCACTCGCACTTGTACAGTTAAAAAACCATTCCTCCCCCTCCCTTTCCTTTCATGGGTTTTTTTCCCCTTCCTCTGCCCCCTTTCTTTGACCCCCACCAAAGGGGGGAAGCAAAGTCCCCTCCAGAAAGTAAGGCCATTGGTTTCACAGGAGCTTACTTCGGAGCAAGTAATACACATAGGAATCAGGACCAGCAGAAATCCTAGGCAAGAATATGGGCTCACTTTTTCCCTTCCTTCCTGCCCCTCAGCAAAGCATAGAAAAACTTGCAGGGGGGGGCTCATTTATTTATCTGAGGCTTACTTCTAAATAAGCATGTATACGACTGAGACCAAGGACCCATGCAAGGAAGTTCAAAAGAAGTGCAGCAAGGAAATCCTAAAAACCATTCTTACCCAGCATTCTGGGGTAGACTGCTCTTGGACATGGAGGTTCTACAGCAGAGCCAAACTGGCTGTGGATATGGAAACTTCACTTGACCATACTTAGGGAATGAAGCCTCCACATTCACTGGCAGTTTGCCTCTCATGTAGGACCTCCATGTTCAAAGGCAGTCTATGCCTGAATGAAGGCTTCTTGGTGCTGGGTGGGAATGGTTTCTAGGGTTTCCCTGATGCACTTCTTTGGGGCTTTCTGGAAGCATCTAGCTGAGCATTTTGAGGAAAAGAACGTTGGGCTGGAGTACACTTTCCTTTTCCAGCAACATTTTGATTACTGAGCCGTAGTTCTACACACAGACCTACAAGGAAATAAACTCCATTAAACACAGTGGGACCTGCTTCCAAATAAAGAGGGAACAGTTAAACAATCCCTCAGCAATGGTGTGTGTGGTGGTGCAGAATAATGGAAACATCTTTTTAAATATGCGGGTGAGAAACAAACTATTCCCACTCAGTGGGAATTCCCTATAAACAACTATCCTGGTGTAGACTGCTCTTGAACATGGAGGTTCCATTAGAGGTGTGCACAAACCGGAACGCATGATTAAGTTTGAATTCAAGTCGAATTCAAACCGAATCATGTGCTGCCAAGCTGGTTCAGTGGAACTGACCAGCCGATCCATTTGACCAAACCAGTTCAGCGGTTCAGGCAGCTAATACTTGTAAAGGGGAATCCAGTGAAGGGATGGGGGACTCTGGCAATGGTAAAGGTGTACACGTGCACCAGTAACTTCCAGTCAATTCCGGTACGAGGAAGTAATGGTGTGGCAGGGAGGTATGCTGCCACCCCGTTGGACCATTTGAATACACAGCGCCGGCAAGGGCAATGGGACAGGAGGGATATGAGCACCCTCCCTCTCACTTAAAGTTACACACACCTTCAGATCATCATTCACCTGTTCCGTGCACATCCCTAGACCGAAACCCCCCTGGTCAGTCTACGATCAAACCTCCAAATCAGTTTGGCAACGAGTTCGTGCACACTCCTAGGTTCAATATTCTATGGAGGTTCCATATTCCCTAACTTAAACTGGGTAGGGTTGCTTGTGTGCACAGCCTCTTCATTTCATAAGTCATGAACTAAGAATAATTTCAAAGGGGTTTATTAAATGGGAACTTGAATTTTCAAAGTTTCCATTCTGAAATGTATCCTATTGCACAGAGGGAACAGATCTTTCTTGCACTTCTCTGAAGGTTCCAGTGCTGTTTTCTTACATATGATGATCCTCTACCATCTGAATGCTGCTTTTGGAACAGCTATTTTATACGTTCCTGTTGGTTTTTTAAATTCTAACAAAGGGCGCCACAGGTTTCAGAATAAATGACAGCCAGATACATAAACTTTATTGTTATTATTACCCATGCGATGAGCAAGGGTCCCATGTGGCTGTCTATTGGCTATTCAAATGGAAAACAAAAGCCTGTTTATCAGCTGGCTAATTATACTAAAATATGAAATAAAGCTCCCAAAGGGAAACCTTCCTCCCATTTCTGTTTCCCCTCCCAAGCATAAACCTCCTTATGAACCAGACACGTTCCAGTGTTCAAGTGTTTATCACAGAGAACCACACCTGACTGTTGACCTTTCCTTTCCAGAGAACTCCCTGATTGTCTGCTACATAACCCTGGTAACAGAGGAAACACATTTCTTAACATTTTCAAACTTCTCTTTATCTCTATTCCTCACTTCAGGTATGAACAAGAAACTAAAATAAACCCAGGGCTGTCTGAAATGTTTCTTTAAAATAATCTAGTGAAAACAATAGTACGAGACACCATCTTTCAGCCATGTTACCCTTTGTAGTAGTTGTGTGCTAAATCCAGCATGCAGAGGCCATTTCTAGCTGTCTCCACATGATAAAGGCAATGGGTTGTTTCCTCAGGTTTCTTTCCTTTGAAAGAAAGGAGCAAGGAGTTCTTTCACTGGAGGAGGAAAACCTTAAGATACAACCCAACGTATAGACAGGTGCTTAGATTTCCAGAATCTTGTAGTGAATGAGATGAGATATAATACTCTAGCATCATTCGGCAATTTCTCCAAAGCTTGCTTTTATTGCCAAAGAGAAATAGACGAACCATTGGCATGGTCCCACCTCCCTTTAAGAGGACAAAATTCTCTAGAAGTGTCTGCTTACTGTTATTCAGCACTACATTTACAAAATACTGAAACAGAAAAGAACATCTTCAGAAGGAAACCTACAGAAAGGACTTCACTTTCACTTTTAGTGGATTATTTTATTTGAATTGTACAGATTTAGCAGGCTCTCAACACATTTGCTGCCTGATAAAGATAGCTGAAGGGGGGAAATTACTTACAATCCTAATCTTAGTTTCACAAACCAGATTCTGGCCTAGGGAACTATATCCTTCTTCAGCTGCTAGGCCTGTTTTGTTCCTGTTGGTTTCACCATGAGGGAAAACAACAGGGACCCGGAAGAAATCCTATCCCATATTCTAAACTGTAACACTGCATTTTCTCTTCATCCAGAGATTTTGAAGAGAAGTTTGTGAATGTTTTTAAAAATTGCCTTGAGGAAAATATCAGCTTTAAACTGAATAGAGAAAGCAGATATAATATAGAAGGTAAGTATTTCTCACAGGTATTATATTATATTAATATAATTATATTTGAGATTTTAAAAAGAATATTAGTAGCTGATAACCACCCATTTTACTTTAAGCCATAGTCTGAAAAGTGAAAATCTAAGTATGTCTTAATGTCTGCTCATCTCATGTACAGGCTTCTTCCACCTGTGCTACTCTGTCACTGTGTTACATGGCTGACTGGATCACCTTAAGGGTAATCTATAAATTTCAAACAAGTTGTTCTAGTAAGAACTAATCTACTTGCTTTCCTTTCACTATCCCTACAACTGGACTACATTTGGTGCAAATTGATTAGGCAGTTCACAAATTAGCCCACTTGCACCTCAAACATTCCTGCATCTGCCATCTTGAATCAGGGTGGAGATGACAGCATCACAAACTATGTCTTTTCGGCGTCCCTATGTGTCCCTACAACTGTCCTCGATTTGGTTCATATTGGTCCGGGCACTGCAAAGTTGATAGGGAGGGACACACACATGGACAAACACACTGAATGCCGGGTGATCTCATAAGCTTACTGGAAAGCAGGCTAATGAACCTGGGTACCACCCATCTCAAACACATGGTGCAGACAGAAAGTGTGTTACTGTATATGTGTACAAATATGTACATATGTACGTACACTGTACACAGATTGTATGTGCACTGAACTTAATGTGTGAATAGGGCTCCATTCTTCCACAATTTCCTCAATAATTTGTATGAAAAACAAGTTTTGGGTTTGGTGGTTGCTGTTTTTTGGGGGGGGGGTTGTGCAGGGTGGGTGGAACTCAGCCCCTTATCCTTCTTTGGAAACATTTTTTAAAAACAAAATGTTCTTTATTTGTTTGTTTATTCATCACATTTATATACCGCCCAAACTTTCGTCTCTGGGCAGTTAACTTTAGCATCCAGCCTAAGGAAAAGTCAGGCTGGATTTTCAAAAGCTCGCATTCTTTCTGGTAAACACTCATTATGCCTAATCAAAGAAGTATGTTCAAAAAATAAATGGGGTAGGGTCCTTTTCAGACTATACCAGTTCAGACTGTAGATGAGGAATCATATTATTGAATGTGGCCAATTTTCAAAGTTACTGCACTTCTGGGTAGGACCACAGAATGGAATCATGGCAGGCAGAAGTCCTATTCAGGCACTGTCAAAACTGGAGATGCTGTACTCACATACGCTGTCCCTATAAGCATGTTTGCAAGCCCCGCCCCTGCACTGATGCACTCAGAAGCACCACCTCCATCTGCTGTACTCTATTACAGCATATCTGTACAGAGACAAATTCTGTTCTCTTGGAGAAATTATTCCTGTAATCACAACACTGGGGCATGTCAGAATTCTGATCATTGTACATGACTACAGGGTTCTCTGTTTGCATAAGGCCTGAACTAGGGCAGAATATGGTGAGTCATGGATGGCATTGTGTCTGCATTTTTTGTTTTTTAGCAGTATTGCCTGATGACAGAATGCTTCATGTCAGCACTACTGAGTTCAAGCACTTTACTGAATTATTTTTCAACTTCTGGATTCAGCTAATATAACATATGATGAAATATGCTTTCAGGTATTAGGAATATCAAGAATTTCACCAAAGTGAAATTCAAAAGATATTTTCAGCATTTCTCCCAACGATAAATTGAATTTCAAAGTGGCTGTGTCAGTTGCTATATCATCACCACAAAGAAACAGGGTAAGTGTTGTGTTTTAAAGTTATTTTCATTTATACTTTAAACTGTTTTAACTGATTTAATATTTTAATTGTTATTTGTATATGAGGTGGTATAAAAATACACTAAATAAATAAACAAATAAACTCTGATGTTGTTTTGCATTACACCAGTTTTTGGCCTGGATCTTCCAGAGAGTTATAATAAATAAAGGTAAAGGTAAAGTGTGCCGTCAAGTTGATTTTGACTCCTGGCACCCACAGAGCCCTGTGGTTTTCTTTGGTAGAATACAGGAGGGGTTTGCCATTGCCTCCTCCCACACAGCATGAGATGATGCCTTTCAGCATCTTCCTATATTGCTGCTTCCCATTATAGTAGCAGCAGGGATTCAAACTAGCAACCTTCTGCTTGTTAGTCAAGCATTTCCCCCCTGTGCCACTTAAGGTGGCTACTTGTAATAAATAGTGTCTAGTTAAGCACAGAAATATCTCACCCACAATATGATCTACTAGGGTTGCCTACTCCCTCCAGGACTGGCCTGGAGTCTGCCAGAATCCGTATCATTCTTCAGGAGACTACTGAAAGTAATCCACAAGAATTAAATGGCTTGAAAAAATGGGATATTATTGTTATAATAAATATGTATATACCACTTTTTGACAGAAATGTTCTTAAAGTGGTTTACAGAGCAATCATATGAGAAAATAGTTCTCTTCCCAAAAGGGCTTACAGTCTAAACATACAGGCTGAAATCCAGACTTCAAAAATACTAGTGCTGTGTGAGGAGCAGTGGTACACCGCATAGCTTTTACTAGCTCAGCAGGGTTCCTCATGTGTGGCGACCATTGTTTTTTAAAAAGAATTAAAAAATGGTTGCCATGCATGCACAAATGGCCTTTGCAAGGCCCTGGGCCATGCCAGGCCTTGCAGAGGCCATTTGTGCATGTGCGGCAGCAGAGAATATTGCCACAGCCCCAACATATGGAGGCCCGAATGTGCCGGAAAGGGGGGTAAAATGGACCGTGGCAGTGATGAACAAAGCCAGTGGGGGGAGGGGGAACCTTCGTGGACACACACACCCCACGGAAGAGGAAGCCCCCCAAAGGGGCTAAAGGTTAAAAAAAACTTTGCAAACCACACACACACCCAGACCGAACTGGACCAGAGGGGTTCTATGGGGTGCCGGAGTGAACTGGTCTGGTCAGATTCGAGTCTGGTCCAGACTTGAACCAAACCAGGTCAGCTGGTTCTGTGCACATCCCTAGTTAGCAGGGGTGAATAGCTTCAGTCAAAGTTGGTAGCTGTTAATGGAATTGCTCCAGGATGATTGGTGAACACCCCTAAATGCGTTCAGGCTTCGTGTGGAGAATGAGCAAGCTGGGGTGGAACAGTTCCACATCAGAATAATTTTTGTGCCAAGTTTTGGTCATGGGAAAATAGCTGACAGAAAGGTTGAACTTCAAAAACAAAGAAAAGTTTTATTTGGGGTTCAAGAGTACAGTGGAATAAGAAAGTGGATTAAAGCAATATTACCACTAAAATATGTTACAAAATTAACCAGATAACCGTAAAGAGGCAATTTAGCTTAGTTTCTGAATTAAAATAACTTCCAGGCTGGCTTGAGAAAGGAAAGCTTTAGAGCAACAGGTTTATGGAGTTTAGAAAATGAGCAGATATAGGGAGAAACCAGAGGTGTGCAGTGATTATCATACAACCTCATCCTTCCTTTAGCAGCGATTGGACCCTCGTGGCTCAGGCACAACCAAAGGACCACTTTCCTCAGGGATGGAAGCAGGCAATGAAGAACCAAAAGCAGCTTGGGGGTTAGGCATCAATCCAAAAAGTATCTGGTTTTGTGCAGCCAACTTCTAGTAGCAGCAAGGTGAGCTGAATAGATCAGGCCAGTGAGGAAGGCTGATCTGGAGGCTGGAAGCGTGAATGGCATGCAGAACAAGACACAGCTGGGTGTTATGGCAGGTGCCAAGTCTATTGCCAAACTGCGGGTGGCTCCAAGGTGCGAAGACCAAATGAAGCACACTAGTTCAAGAAACCAGCAGCAGTTATAGCCCCAAATGTGTCCTGAGGCAACATTCCAGTTGCCCTCCTTTCCTGACAAGGGCAACTCTGGTGAATCTCAAAAGGATTCATTGTCTGTGTTTGCTGTGCTGGAGTACAACACAATGATTTGAATGGGTCAAGAACAACATATATGTAAATGGAGTGAATATTGCAATATTCAATATTGCAAGCACAGTATCTCTCAGGTCGAAAGGATCTGGTAAACCAAGGTTTTTGTACTCTGGGGCAAGCACCTGGAGCAGATGGAAAAAAGACAGAATTGTTTTTTAAAACCACAAGGCTACACTACCCTTCTAACCCCCTACTAGTACTAACTAACGGGGATCCCTCCCACAGACAGAACCCCTATTTAAACTTCTTCTAAACTAAACACACAACTTTTTAAATTCAATTGCAACCCCAAACCTCCCTCCAAACAGGGAAAAAACCCCAAGAACACACAATTCCAGAGACACGTGTGTGTGTGTGTGCGTGTGTGTTAAAATAAATGGGTACTCACTCAGTCTAAGGCTTCACCCACGTTGTGTCCAGTATTCCACTTCTGTGGTCTGGTCTCTGAGAATCTACTCTTTCTTCTTCAATCTTCTTCAGTCTTTAGAGCGGGGGGTGGGGGTCTGGGGCAAAAGCTTGAAAAGAGCCAAAAGAGCCAATTGGGAACAATTGTCAGCAGATAAGCCCGTGCTTTCGTTCTGAAGCCAATCTGAAGCCTGGAAAGGTGGGAAATTCAAATCGATGTCAAACACAAAATGGAGACTACACACAGAGATCGCTACAAAATGGAGGTCTGAAACAACAAAACCTCCGGCTCTGAAATTCAGGTGATTTGTTTTGGAGCCGAATCTTTCAGGACTTGGAGATGGGCAATTTGTTTTGTGCACAAATCACCCCAAACAGGCAGATTCGGGTACAGATCATTCTGTACCCGAAACGTTTCACACATCCCTAACATATTGTATTTCACATACAATAACTGAGCAAGCTATTATTGAACTATGTTTCAGGGACCCTTCAGGTCCATGGAAGCTTACCAGGAGTTCCTCAGAGAAAGAGCAGTAATGGTTGATAAGCTTATTTGAAAGACAGCATGAACTCTACTACCAATCATCCCCCTGCAAACTGGAATTGTAGTGGAGTACAGAGTTTGTTCTAGGCTCTTTGAGCAAAAGTAGACATTACATGGAAAATACACGATTCCCAAACCTGGAATCCCCTTATCATGCTAACACAGATGTGGGGAACCAACAAGTGAGATGATGATGATGATGATGAAGAAGAAGAAGAATTCGATTTCTATACCGCCCTTCCAAAAATGGCTCAGGGCGGTTTACACAGTAAATAAATAAATAAATAAATAAATAAATAAGATGGCTCCCTGTCCCCAAAGGGCTCACATTCTTAAAAAAAAACCCAAGATAGACACCAGCAACAGTCACTGGAGGTACTGTGCTGGGGGTGGATAGGGCCAGTTACTCTCCCCCTGTTAAATAAAGAGAATCACCACATTAAAAGGTGCCTCTTTGCCCAGTTAGCAGGAGATGGGATGTTTAACTCTGCTGATTCTTCTAAAAAAATAAAAGGCCCCCAATCAGTATTTAATTGATTCTTCCCCAGCTGGATTCAAAAGTGGAACTAGAAAGAAAAAGGCCCTCTAGGTGCAAGGAAGAAATGTTGGGTGTGGTGAGAGGTCCTGCCCACCAATTGTGCTTTGTAAGTGTCCTACACTCCCCCTGCCCCAAACACTCACAGAGAGTCTCCCATTGTGTCAGCAAATGTAGATTTGGGAAGTCGCATGTGCCAAGTAAATGTCTAGTTCAACCCTCAGTTTATGTGAGGTGGCAATGACAGGATTAACAGGCTTCAGCAGTGCCTTGCATGACCTTTGTGAACTTTAGAACATCACCCAGAATCTTCTGCAGGGATAACATGGTAGATGTGCAGGAATTCTTCAGTAGACATGCCAATATAAGTGTTACGTTTTATAGAGACCGTTGTGGTCTATTATGGGCTTCCCCCTTATTGGAGCAGAAAAGTGGGGCAAAAGCAATTTAAGATAGATAGGGAAAGGATTTCCTTATGGTGGAAAGTTTGAAAAAGTATCTTGCAAATCGTTGCTCTCTAACTTACAACTGTGAAAAGCTTCAAAGCTTTTACAACTTTAAAAGCTTTAAAGCATACATAATTCCTCCCTGGAATAAATCATTTTTGTCATTCGTCAAATAATCTTTTTCTTTCCCCCCTCTTTCACCTAGATAATGGGGTTGAATTGACCCCCCAAATAGAGAAAACTGATAGAACTTCTACAACTCTAGATATTCCTTGCCCTTAATGAGGTCAATTGCCCTGTGATATATTGTGCCCTCTACTTGTAGTTTTTTTGTAGCTTGCAGAATATACTCTGATGGTATTTGGGTCATTTTGTACCCCAATTTCACTGAATGAAAAAACTGAAACTGACAGAATTTGTTCAATTGTGTTTGTATGGAGAAAAATATCACTATTATTGACCCCATAATTTTTACTGCTGTTCTTTCTGTTCCTGTATTGCTAAAGAGAAATACTTAATGAAGAATTGATTTTTCCCCCTTTGCAGTCGATGTTATGTTCAAAACCTCTCCTAAGGTGTTGTTTTTTTTTTAATTATGACTTACTTTGGGCATATTTGACCCCCATACCAGATTAGTAAAGTACATTTTCTATTTGAGGGATGAGGGCTTTAAAGAAATAGCCTGCAAATACACTTCTCAATTTTTCTTGTTGCATGCCACTTCCATACCCTCTCTCATTTCATCATCCCTCTCTAAAGATTCATAATGTGCAGCAACACCTGCTGGGGTGGTGACAACAGTTTGAGCTTCCCCCATTAATGGTGCCCTGCTCATGTTTAATGTGCTGCAGATTGGTGTTTTGGTCCTCCTCGCTGCCCACCCTCCGGCTGTATCTGTGCACTGAGGGATAGCCACACTCCAGAGCAGCCTTCATGTCTAGCAGGGCAAGACCAAGAAAGAGAGTCCTGTTTGCCACTGTCAGGAACCGGGGATGCTGAGAATAGCAGCCGAATCTCTCTAGTACAGATGGTCAACCGACTTAAGTGAGCTTGAGCAAAGGCCAGATCTGCTTTAATTACCCAGGCTCTCCTGTTCCAAGAGTGCTTAACTCCCAGCTCAGAGACTTACTTTTAGTACATGAAACATGTCAGTAAATATCTGCCAACTTAGAATGCATTATTTAAATAACCCTTTTCCTTTTCATGCTAGCTTTTGCAGCCTTTCTTGGAGAAAGCCTGAACATCATTTGTATGGATTTATGGAGATGTGAAAGCCTAAAGTAATGTTTCAGAACTAACAAATGTGGGTAGATGTGACTTAAAAAAAACAAGCTGATCATGCACTGGAACAACAAAGACTGAAGGATTAAGGCAGTCAGGGAAGATGAAAGTAGAGGCAAGTTGGCAAGGGGGGGAAACATATGAGCTTGAGAGGCATTTCGAAACAGGTTGAACACACACAAAATGTTTAAAAGATTTACCCTTGTGATTTCCCCCAACCAATTGAAAGATTACGGCACTCCAAATGTTTACACTTCCTTGTTTGATCTTTACATGGAAAAAATATATATATATGAAGGGAAGCGCTGGCTTCTCATGACCTTTGCAACATCCTTTAATCGTGGGATATTCCCTCCAAACACTTTCAAAGAAATTCATTTGACCAATAAATCTAAACATATATTCCAGAGATGTAAAAAGCTGGTGTGAAATAATAGGCTAGTTAGTACTCGGTAAATGAACTGGAACTCTTAAAAGAACGGAGGAGTTTCTTGCTTGTTCTGGACACCCACATTTTCCCCCTTGTTTGAACAATTCCAAGAAGTGATAACTCTGGAGCCTGAGTATTGTGCTGACAGTCAGCTGTCATTCAATGCCCTTTCGTCTGACAACCTCAGGCATTCAGGCCTGGATTCATGAGTTTCCCCTTTCTCTTGATTTTTAAAAGGAGCTGGGGGATGGGTGAGTATATCAGAGGATTCAACTGTGAATAGACTTTTGTTTTTCTCTTTCTTTTGCCGCCTGACTGTGTCAAATGCAGTGTGTCTCTCATGCAGTTTCACTCTTTAGAGAGCCTTGGCTGGGCCAGCTAGTTAGTATTCAGAAACAAGCCAAAGAGGATAAAATTCTTCTCTCTGGGTTGCTGAGACTGCAAATAAGCACTTAGACTAAAAAGTGGCGTAGTAGGAAAAGAAGACTTTTGCAGCCCTTGTTGTTGAGTGGGACCTGCCAATATATTCTCCCTCCGAATGCATAAAAGAGAAATATCTAGGCAGTAGGAGGGATATATGACAGTTAATACACTTGTAGTGTATTTGCTCGAAGACAGCTTACTTGTGCGCTGTACTCTGAACTGTAGGATTTGCCATTTAATCTTGTTTACTTATTGTAATGAGAATCAAATGGGGAAGTTAGCAGTGGAAATGAAAAATTCATCCTTTCCTCGTATGTAATAGAGTCAGTTCTCAAAAAGGCACAGATCAAAGTCGTCAGGGTTCCCTTTCCTATCATTTCTTCCTCCTTGCTGAAAACTCCCTCCCAGAATATATCAACCACTTCCCTCCTTTCTAGGGCATAATATTAAGGGCTTTTTGCAGACAGACAACATCCTCAAGAAAGTAGATGGTGCTAGGATATCTGGGCTCTGCTAATAAGCTGACTCATTAGGTGGTCTTGGATCAGGCAGCCCAATTCTAAAGATTCAGGCATACTCTCATTTGCACTAATGCAAACTAGTTGCTTCTCTGTTTAACCTTACTTAATATTTATAGAGCTCATTTCCAAAGAGCTCAATATTTATTGTTTTGTTTTGTTTTGTTTAAAATATTTCGATACCACCCCAAACTTGCGTCTCTGGGTGGTTTACAATTAGAATAATTTAAAATATTAAACCAATTAACAATTAAAATCATATCTCAGTAATCCTTTGAAGAAGTTGGCAAAATAGGTCAGTCATCGTGATAGGTCATAGTGATGTGCCTAAGGCCATATAGAGAACTCATGGCTGCAGTGACATTTGGGCTATTTCTTAACCTCTGCATTGCACTAGTTCTTTCTTGCCATCCTGTGGTCCATTTATTTTGTGATCCTTTACCTGTATGTTGCCTTCTTTCAGTTTTGTGTGGTTTCCATAGTGCACCAGTAGAAGGCAAGACTTTAACTATATAGGTTTGACTTAGTATTGTCACCCCTTTGTCTTGCCTCTTCCAGGAACCCCCTTTGTTCATGGGTTGAGTCATGCAATATCTTACATGCTGAAGTCATACAATCTTGCATTGCTGCACTGGAACAACATCTTGTGTACCATGTCCAACATACAATGTACAACATCTCCATGGTGCAAAAGCCCTTCCAGCTGCTTCTAGCCAACTTTTGCCATGCACTGCAAATCCTAAAATTGGGCTGTCTGCCTTTTCTACTTGTAAAATGTGAGTCAAGGATTATTAGGTCAGAGAGCAAGATACAGATTGAAAGGCATTGTGCTTATTAACTGTGCTAAGACAACACTTATTTCAGCATTCACAACTCTCCCTCCCTTCCATTTTCACATATTTCTCCATTTGCTAATTATATACAGTATTCACTTGTTACTGCTTGATTTCCTTCGGAAGGCATTTCCCACACTTCCCATTCTACGTGGCCCTTATAAACATGACCAGAATGCTACTATATTTTTTTCCTTCTGTTAACTCTCATAAAAAACACTTCTTTCCTGGTATCTATTAGGAGCTAGTAAGACAAAAGCACTTGATTGCGAACCAGCTGGGTGTAGTTGAGGTTACTATTTTGAAGGATATAATTTAACTTTAAATGGCGCATAATCTAATTGTATCCCCCACTGCCTACATCACTGTTCTTCTGTGATGATGATGACAATAAGACAGCGAGGAAGCAACCTGCCTAGAGAGCAGGAGGCTGTTTGTTCGAATCCCCGCTGGTGTGTTTCCCAGAATATAGGAAACTCCTATATCGGGCAGCAGCAATATAGGAAGGTGCTGGAAGGGATCATCTCATACTGTGTGGGAGATGGCAATGGTAAACCACTTCTGTATTCTACCAAGCCACATGGCTCTGTGGGCACCAGGAGTCGACACTGACTCGACAGCACAACCTTTACAAGCCAGCAGCAAGTTCTTCTGTGCAGACCCCATTGATATGAATGGGAGCAGTTCAAGGCCACTTTTCCGCTCTTGCACAGGCCTATTCATTCAACTGGGCTTGCAGAGGAGAACTTTGCATTGGGTTGGGCCCAGTATTTCTGAATTTGGGGACACAGAATTTGGGGTCATACAAAGGAGTGCTTCGATTCTACTACTCCTGCTGAGCAAAGAAGCACCTTTCAAAATGGTGGTTGGTTATCTTGAATGTACAAAGGGGAGAGCAACTGTCCCTATCCAACTTTAGCACAGCATCCCTCCAGTGGTTGCTACAGGTGTCTACCCTATATTTCCTTGTAGATTGTGGGCCCCTTTGGGACACAGAACCATCTTATTTTTTATTCATTTATTTTTCTATGTACACCACTTTGAGCACTTTTGCAGAAAAGCAGTATGTGACTATATGATGCAGTAGCAGTAGTAGTAGTAAACAAAAGGAACCTAAATTTAGTCCTGAGCTAAAAGGGGGGATGGGTCTCATGAATATTTGTATGCTTGTCAAAAAGTGTCTTGCTTCTTGCTGATTTTTCATAGGAAGTTGAAAAGGGCATGAATATATTTGCAGAAAGGAGGGAAGTAACCACATTTCCACTACCTTGGGAACAAGACATTCCCTCCCTCCCAATTTAAACATTGCTTGAATGTGTCCTCAGCAATGTCACCATGTAGCGGAATCTGAATGGCACCATGACACCATGAATAGTGCCATGACATCCTACTACCAATGTGACCCTTGATTGAATAGAATAACTGGGAAAGTGCGCTGTCAAAAAACAGCACCGGAGCAGCAGCATGGGGTGGAAAGGAGCTGCAAATCACTGCCAAAAAAAAGCGAAAAAGCACCCCAAAAGCTTTGTTTGGCAGGTTTTTAGGGAGTTGGTTGTCTAAAAAAACCCCTTTAGCCTCCAAAGATTTTAAAAGTGAAACTGTGTTGCAGCACTAATGAAAGATAACAGTTTAGTTTCTACACTGTTGAAGATTTCAGTGTTTTCTATATTCTGATACATGATGATTAAACAATGTTTGTTGAATTGTTTAATGATAAAATAAAATTCAGTGGTTTCCACACCGAGCTACATATGCCAGCACAGGTACTTAGCTTTTGTGACTGATACATTATGCCTCCCATGTCTACCTTAAGGCTTTATCTCACTGCTTTTGAAGTAAATGGGAGTTTAAGTGGGCTTTTAACTGAAGAGCATCTGTGCTCAGCCCTGGAGTATCATCAGCACTCGCAACTCCTGCCGTTTGTAAGCTCTAACCTGCCGTGTAGCTTTGGCTGATCCAAAGCTCAGACTTCTAGTGATCTAATCTTTATGAAATCGGAGGAATTAAGATGGGAAATAAATGCAAACAAGTGGAGAATTGCAAATATTTACACAGATGTGGGGAGGGGGCTTTACTCCCAAGCATTTGGGGGCCACAATCGTAGCTGACTGAGGAGAAGGTGTTGTTGGGGTCAGAAAACCTTTGTCCAGAATTTGAGGGTATTTGTGTGGTACACCCACCGTGCATACTAACTGCCAAAACTATGATTGGCACTGTCACCTCTGACAGTGTTGACCACCTGTTGTGGGAGATAAGAAGTCATCATTGGACAGAAGCTGGTACCTTCTTTCTCCACCTCCCAGTCAGTCCTTTTCTTTGAAATAGGTGGCCTTTGCTGGCAATTGCCAAATGAAGTACCACTCTTATTTTATTTTACTTATGAAATCATTTCTATACTACCCTTATGTCTTGAAGAACATATGCGAGGTAATAGAGGATATTTTTATTTTCTAACAGTGAGGAAACTAATTAAACTAAAATCCTAAACAAAATGCCCAAAGACCTGTGCTCTGAGCCAACTCTGTTAAACAATAGCTTCTCTCCTGTCCACAGTCATTTTGGAGACACTGGGGGGAGTAGAAAGGGTCCCAAAGAATGCAGGATTTGAAATCAACACGACTGACACATGTGAGTTTTGAGGCTTGGCAAATTTGGACTAGTCCAATATCCAATTTTGCTTTTTGGGAAAGGCTGGTGTGTTTAAGCTCTCCTTTATAAATTGGTCAAACTGAGGATCATGAGTATCATCCAAATTAGCTCAGGTTCATGTAGAAAAGCATAGCATCAGACAGACATTGCTGCCTTGTGTAAGCACAATGGAAACAAATGGGGGAATAGAACATCCTACAAGTTATTCCTTTTTAAAATAGATCGCATACATACACAGATATTAATTTAAAGACCACTTCTTGCCACATTAAGATTTGCCTCTGAGGCTCTTCTGCAGTTCCCCCGCCTTCAGATGTGAGGTGGGTGGTGACCCATGATAGGAGGACTTCTAAATTGTGGTGCCCTGTTCAGGTGTTAGACCAATTGTTAATGGAACTGCTCCGGGGTGATTGGTGAACACCCCCTAAATGTATTCAGTTGGATCTGAGGGTGATCGTCCCACTGGTAAACGACCTGACCCTAGTATGCCAACAATCGGGGAGCACATGATCCCGTGAGACTCCTGAGCATGTTAGGAGTGACAGGTACAAGTCTGTAGACCCAAACATAAGCAGAGAGGCTTCCGGGAGCCCACAGAATGGCAGTGCTGGCAACAAAACTGGGGATACTGTATTAATGTACAGCATCCCTAAGAGAGTGTTCTGAAGCCTTGCCCCCAAATACTGATGCACCTAGAACTCACTCTACCACTGTCCATGCTTACAATGCAGAGACAAATGTGTGGAGAGAGGGGTGGGGCTTCTGCACGCATCAAATGCAAAATGCAAAAATAAATAAAATAAATCAGTGTGGGGGTGGGTTTCAGAAGCATTCTTAAGATCCCCATTTTTTATAATGTCTGGGCTAGTCTAGAACGTGCTTCCCGAGGAGGCTTGCCAGGCACCAACTCTGATATCTTTCCAGCACCAAGCATAGACCTTTTTATTTACCCAAGCCTTTTAGATCTCCAGTTTACCATATATATTCTATTTTATTTGACTTCAAGTTCTTGCTACTGCTGCTGGTTTATGCTGGTTTTATATAGCTGATTGCTGTATTTTATCATTTTTACTGATAACGGATGTTACCCACTCTGGGAAGCAGCCATATGAAAATCCTTTAGATAATAAAATAAATACATAAATTCTGTTCACACATACTTAGAGTGAACAGTAACAAGGAGAATAGTAGATTCCTTATCTGTAGCTCACTTTACAAGGCAACGTTAGTAGTTCTTCTTATCAGATATTCTGCAGAATCATCATACTCTGCTAATACACACACACACACACACACACACACACACACACACAGAGATTAGATTAAGTTCCTTCTGTCTAATCAGACAGATGTAACTTTTAAAAATGTTTGTAGCAGGGTACATATTACTGTGGTGTGTGTTTTTAACTACCCTTCCCCGCCCCCTTCATTTGAGTCCTGACTGGTGGTAAGAAATCAGTGCTGTCAGAATGTGAAAGTCAATGCCTTTTTCTTCTCTTCACAAAGCGTTTTGCAGTAGGTGGCAAAGTATTTAAGCAATTTCAAATTCATGTAAACTATCCCAGATATGCACGGGTATGAAGAAGAAAAAGTTGTACATCATTATTTGCAGCAATGAACTCAGATGAAAGAAAACATTTTACAGAGCTCAATGACTTCATTTTCATTGTGTATGCTGAATACCAGGGTTCCATACCATAAATGTTTTGCCTATGTAATGCATAGTGAACTCACTGATAAGCTATGCAAAGGCTCAATGTTAGAAGGAGAGATGTTGTAGTGAGCTTTTGCACTTTTCAGAAGATATTATATTGTACCACATTGTACTGCATGAGCTAGTTTAGCTCAGTTGAAGCCAAATTCTTGCCACTGACTTTTGCAGAATTAAATCAGTTTAAATTCAATCACAGAACCTTTCAACTAAGATGCTGTGCATTTGTTTGTTTGTTCCATGTTCAGGAATGATCTTACCGTGATCGACAAGCTGCATAAACCATTTCTCGGGATAGGCCTGGCCTGAACTGCCTGAGTCCCTGCCCCCCTCCACAGCCACACTCAAGACAGAGGCATATAACGAGAGGGAAGCGGGGATCTAAGGAAGGGAAGAAGACTATCCTTCCTGCTTTACCCCCGTTCATATACTGGCACTACCACAGCAAGCCTACTCAAGCCAGAAACATCTCACCTTGAGCAAAGACAAGGGTAGCAGCTAATAGCCACCTTTGGAAACCATGTCTATAGAGATGGCTCCCAGAGGTGCCAGTAAGTAAATACCTTTGGGGTACATAGGAACATAGGAAGCTGCCATATACTAAGTCAGAGCATTGGTCTATCTAGCTCAGTATTGTCTACACAGACTGGCAGCGGCTTCTCCAAGGTTGCAGGCAGGAATCTCTCTCAGCCCTATCTTGGAGAAGCCAGGGAGGGAACTTGGAACCTAGATGCTCTTCCCAGAGTGGCTCCATCCCCTGAGGGGAATATCTTACAGTGCTCACACTCCTAGTCTCCCATTCATATGCAACCAGGGCAGACCCTGCTTAGATAAGGGGACAAGTCATGCTTGCTACCACAAGACCAGCTCTCCTCTCCTCTAAGTAAGTAAATAAGTAAATACCTTTGCGGTAGGTAGTCAGGTAGCTAAAGGCAAAGAGAGAGATGGACAGCCTCCTCCCAACTTTTTCTCATTCCATTTCCACCCACTGTGAATGGTCAGTCGCCATTTATGTAAAGCTGTTGCCCAGTGAAGAGAGTTGCACTGAGGAAGAAACAGAAACAGAAACAGGAAGAAACAAATCCCCAGTCATAACAAACAGTACTATTTTTATACCTGCTTCCCAGAATATGTCTCAGTTGAAGACGACTACAGTCACAACACACGCACCACACTACTGCCAGATCACCTATCAAATACTGTTTTTCCCTTGCTAATATCCTGCATGTTGTGCTTGTCATAGAGCCCTTTCAGACACAGTGTGAAACTATGGGTTGACAAACCTGAAGTTAATTCTTGAACTTGGGAATCGTCCTGCAGAAGAATCTTCCAACCCAGGTCAGGCAATTTCCAATTTCAGGGTAGAGGAGTCCCTCTCTCTTACTGGTCTGCTGAGACTGCATCCCAGCAAGCTCCATAGTGCTCACATCGCCAGACTACAGGCAAGGCGTCAGCAGGGCAGCAACCATTGGCCACGATCTTCAAGAGGGCATGCCCAGTGCGGCCATGCTTTTTCAAAATGGACCGCCTGCCCTCGGCAGGCAAAGGGCTTTTAAACCTTTTAAAATGGCATCTAAACCCTTTTTCTCACGCCACTTGCACCACTGCCTTCGCAAGAGCACCACAGCCAAACAGTCTTGCACAAGCACAATTACTGGTAAAGGTGGGGTGGAGAGGGAGACTATTTTTCTGTTGCTCTTGGAAGGGATCATGATGAATTCCTAGGACAGAATATGTATATGAGGGCAGGCAAAGGATCCTGGGGTCTGCTCTAGGATGCTCTTGTGATGAATCCAGGAACCCACATCATGCTCATGCTCCTGTGTTGGCTTGCAGGCTGGGGATTAGCCTTCTCATGAGAGAACCACTGGAGAGAACCAGAGGCTCCATGAGCTTTGGGTGGGTCTCCATCAGACTGCGCTCTCATGAGTTAGGCCATCCAACTATAGAGGCCCCCGCTGATGTGGATTCCTCACTATATCTGTTTAAGAATAAAACTCATACTCCTTGCTTTCCCCTCTTCTCAACCTCTACAGACTCCCAAAGAGTCTGGGCCACTCCATGTGTCCGGCTGTTTCCCTGTGGGCTCAGTCTGGCAAGATCGAGGATGGCTCCTAGTACACATTCAAAATTCCCAGGCTGGGACTGGCATTGTGGCGTATGTAGTTGGGCCACTACAGGGAATCACAGTTGAGGGGAGCCCCTATTTCCAGAAATTCCTGGCAAGCCAGGTGGCAATACTGGGCAAATATCAACATGCATATGTGCCAAGAGACAACCTAACGGCCAGAGTGAGTGCTTTCACTCCCATTGTCTGCCAGTCACTGCAACCTGGAAAGCTGTTGGTGTGGTACCCTTCCCTGGGGCTTGCATGGATCTAGCAACAGGGCTAGGTGGTGACAGCGCTCCAGCCTGCATGCATCTACCTATGGCCTGCCACTCTCACAAGAGAGTCTTCCTTGGGAGAAGGGGCATCATCACAAATTATAAGTGGTTCAGCCCTTCAAACACCATCCCGGATTCCCAGTGAACCCCAAGAAGGTTCTTCTCATGAGTAATGCCAGAGACTGCATGCTTGCACCCAAGGGGAAGGGGCTGGTCCCCCCTTCCCCTGCTAATTTATTAAAAAAAAACACAGAGCCACTCAAGAACTCCAGGAGCTGCCATTCAACCCAGATCCCGGGTATACCCCAGTGCCTCTGGCATGTGGGGGTTTGGGGGGGGGGCAACCAGGCTGCCCACTTCATGGTGCCACCAGGATTCCATGGGGCTATTCTCATGATCGGGAAAAATCAGGCTAGGAAAGCCTAGCCCGATTTTCCCCAATTGTAAGAACCACTGGCCTTGGCTGCAAGCCCAGTGGTTTGCAAGCGGGTCACCCTCCAAAGTGCCCCTGCCCTAAAACCAGGTTTGCAGAGCGAGCGCTCCGCAAACCTGGTTTTAATAATCATGAGTAGCTGCGGCGTAGCTCTGTGCTGCACCTACTCATGAGGAGACCCCCAGAGGGGAGGCGAAAAGCCACCTCCCAGCTCCGGGGGTCTCGCCAGCATGCTCTGCGCGCTCGCGCAGGGCATGCTGGAGTTTCCGGGGGCCAATTGGCCCCTGCTCTCCCCAGCCCCCACTGGCTCCATCACAGAGCCAGCAATCGTGTGGGCAGCCAATCCGGCCGCCCAGGGCTCCCGCCCTGCTCGTGTGCAGGCACTCTGCCCCACTCTGCCCACTAACCCTGTAACAGCAAGTCTTACTGATTATGAGACTATATCTGAATAGGGCTTATGTGAATGACTAGTCATGAAGAGGCACTGTTCATGTGGGTTTCCTGCATTACTTTGAGGGAGAATAATCTGAATGGAGCCTTCTGCACAACTGGGTACAGCAGACCCAATTCACACCACAGACTATTGGCATGGTGGAAGGGAGGTGTTTGTGCTGCTCCTCCCAACACTGAGGGGCTATTCTCACAATCGGGGAAAATCAGGCTAGGAAAGCCTAGCCAAATTTTTCCCGATCGTAAGAACCACCGGGCTCGGCTGCAAACTCGGTGGTTCTCGAGCGGGTAACCCGCTTTGGTAGCCCTCCTCTTAGCCCAGGTTTGCGGTGCGAGCACTCCACAAACCCGGGCTATCAGGTCGTGAGTAGCCGTGGCATGGCTCCGCACCATGCCTACTCATGAGGAGGGGAGGCAAAAAGCCCCTTCTTGGCTCCGGAGGTCTTGCCAGCTCCGGGGGTCTTGCTCACCCTGCAAAACCAGGTCTCACGGATTGTGAGACCCAGCTCCATGTGTTTGTACAAGTATTCATCACTTGATTTGTGGAGACAAAACTGCCCGTCTTGTCATCCAATCCCCTTTTTCTGTAGATTGCCAAAGGTGGAAAAATGAGACAGTGGAGAGTGGGAATCCCCCAATGTGGCTTTTCCCTTTGACAATCTTTGAAGCTTAGGACATGACAACATAGCATCTCTGTTGATGGGCAATGGCTGGAGCAGTGTGGAGACAGTGGAGGGCAGGGAGATGCTTGAAGAGGTAACCATTGAGAAGTACAGCAGGTATAGAGTTGCCACATTTCTGGGTTGGTCTGAGCCACCCCCTCTATGATTTTGGCAGCAGCCATAGCACAAAACCCAGGTTACGGGCAGGTGGTGGCAGAATTCTGACAACATGATGCCAGTTAAACTTCAGGTTGGAACAGTGAAACTTATTGAAACTGAAGGTTCAAATTACGGTTTCTGCTCAAAAACCTCGGGTTGCTTTTTGTGACGAAACCACGGTTTCATGTATTCTGCTGACCATGAAATGGAACCTCTGGCTCATTCACCTCTGGTTTGGCTTCATGTGTGAAGGCGGCCATACTTTGGGGCACACAATTCTTTTTCTTTTGCATGTTGTGCTTTTGTCATTTCAAAGCAATGCTGAGTGTATGCTGCAAGTGAAAGGTAGAAACTTGCAATCAAAGAGTTAAATATCTGTCTCTATTTTGATATGTTTGGAAAGGACCAACCTAAGCATGTCCACAGGATTTTTTTTTATTAATAAAGTTTAACAATATTTCGAGGTGAGCTCTCCTCTCCTTTAACAGTCTAAAAGAGCTGAAGCATTATCATATATGGTTGAAATGTCCTTATCAGGTTAGCTTCGTGTGTGTGTGTGTGTGTTCAGCTTCCATCTGTGTGTGCCCAAAGGTTATTGAGTGTCAGATGTCAAGGCTCAGATGAGGCCAATCAAGGATGCAGAAATGTGCAAAAAATGATAAATGGTTTCAGAGAAAAAATGCAAGAGCATAGCCTCTGCAAAAATAAGTCCTATTAAGCAGCCCTCTTCCAGGTCTGCTGCTGTACTTTTATGGTGTATGTGTGTGAAGTGAAAAATTGAGAAAAGTTGTTCAGAGAATGTTATTGTAACAGAAAGGTTTGCTGTCCACTAAGAATGATATGACTAGAAGTGCTTAAGTTGTTAACACTATACAAGCATCTTGATCTCATGGAAGTTAATAGAAATCATTGACATGACGGCCTGATAATCAAGGTGTGCCTGCATCTTCCACAGCTGTTGGATGGACTTGACATGAAGGAGGTGTCATGTGATATAGTATTTTGTACCTGCCAAATGAGGAATGGTGACAACCAATTACCTTTCATGCTCCCCAAACTTTCATGCTCCCCAGACTTTCATGATAGTGGATTGCTCTAACAATAACATCCAACTATATGCAACTAAGCCAAAGTAGAGTGCAGTAAGTGGGGGTGCACACAACATTAGCCCTATTCAGATGCTGTTATTTTGTAATAGGGCTGTGCACATTTACAGTGCCAAAAGTGGGCCAGCAGTCCCATATGGTATGTCACTTGTCCCCTTGCCCATGCTGCTCACAGTTATGGCAGCATTTGTCTAAAGAAGTGAACCATGCTGCAAAGATGTAAGCTAACCTCTTTAGCTTAGCTACCAGCTAAAGAGCTGTAACCATGATGGTGGGTTGTTTCCATGATTGGTAGGCTAGGGTGCTCCAGCCTTGATCATGGAAACAGCCACCATCATGGTTCTGTCACTTGCAGCATGCAATCAGCATTGCTTTGGGATGACAAAAACACAACATGCCAAAGAAAAAGAATTGTGTGTCTGAAAGTATGGCTGTATCTGCACACGAGGCCAAACCAGAGGCAAACAAGCCAGGGGTTCAATTTCGTGGTCATCCGAACGTGTGAAACCGTGGTTTCCAAGAGAGGGTGGCTCAGACCAGCTCAGAAACATGGCAGCTGTATGCCTGCCATGTTTCTCATTGGCTGCCTCTTTGAGCACTTCCCTGCCCCCCACTGTCTCTGCACTCCTCCAGCCATTGCCCAGTAACAATACAAAGGTCTATAGTGAGGAGGTAATTGCAGAAATAGGACCTTCATCGGTCCCAGGGAAGAGCAGGTTCCCCTTATACAAATCTATGGTGCTGCCACATCCGGAGTACTGCATACAGCTTTGGTCACCATATCTTAAGAAAGATATTGTAGAACTGGAAATAGTGCGGAAGAGGACAACCAAAATGATCAGGGGGCTGGAGCACCTTCCTTAGGAGGCTAGGCTACAGCATCTAGTGCTCTTTACCTTGGAAAAGAGGTGACTAAGGGGAGATATGATTGAAATGTATAAAATTATGCATGGAGTGGAGAGGGTAGACAGAGAGAAATTTTTCTCCCTCTCTCACAACACTAGAACCAGGGGTCACCCCATGAAACTGAAGGTTGGGAAATTTAGGACTGACAAGAGGAAGTACTTTTTCACACAGCACATAATTAATCTATGGAATTTCTTGCCATGGGATGTGGTGATGGCCGCCAGCTTGGATAGCTTTAAAAGGGGCTTAGACAGATTCATGGTGGACAGGTCTATCAATGGCTACTAGTCTGATGGCTGTGGGCCATCTCCAACCTTAGAGGCATGATGCCTCTCAATACCAGTTGCAGGGGAGCAACAGCAGGAGAGAGGGCATGCACATACATCTTGTCTGTGGGCTCCCCAGAGGCATCTAGTGGGCCACTGTGTGAAACAGGATGCTGGACTAGATGGGCCTTGTGTCTGATCCAGCAGAGCTGTTCTTATGTTCTGCTGGGGTGGACAAGAAAAAAGGTGGTGATGCGATCTGAGCCATGCTTTAATGGGCATCCAGTGAACAACAGAGTCCAGGATTGATAAGAAAAAAAGTACCTTCCATGGTTGTGCAGATCAGGGAGCTGGAGAAACAATCAGCAGCAGCAATAGTAGAAAGCAGTTCAGAAATGTTGGCCCAGTGATGCAGTGCAATGAGGTTGCAGGGACATCCACAAGCTTTGCAGGCTCACATACTTAGCTGGTTCAAAATCTCATCACCAAATGTTTTATATCTGCTTCCCTTAGACATACAAGGAACTCTTACATAGATTAACTAAAGGTTTATTCAGCAACAACTCCATTTTCTTCTCCTCCTCCCCCCGCCTTTTCCTTTCTGATGCCACACCCACACCCCACACACATACTCTACAGTATCTCCACTGGAACAAACTTCTCAACACACAGCATAAAAGATTACTAGATAGAACACAACAAAGAGCTGCAACCATGATGTAAAATACCTTTACATCATGGTACACTTCTTTAGACAATCACTGTCATAACTGAGAGCAGCATGTGGGACTCTAGAACAATTTTTGGTGCTGTTAATATGTACAGCCCTATTTTTTTAAAAAAAAAAAATCTTAATAGGGTTAATATTGTGTGCACCACACTTTCTGCACTGTACTTTGGCTTGGTTGCACATTGGTGTTATTGTTAGAACAATCCACTGTCTTGAGGTCAGCACAGTTTGGGGATCATGAAAGGTAATTGGTTGTCCCCATTCCTCATTTGGCAAGTACAAAATACTATATCACATGACACTTCCTTCTGTCATGTCCATCCAACACAGGAGAAGATGCAGGCACACCTTGATTATCAAGCCATTATGTCACACAGACGGTGCCACAGACACAAATCAATACCACACTGGAGACTATGTAGTTGCCAGTTCAGAGATTACACCAGGAATCAGGCCATTGTTGAACTGAACCCGTGGCACAGTTTCAACTTTGTATGCAGTTGTGATGTACACCTGCTATCAACATTAAACCAATATGTGCTTTTGCACCACTGTGGACACATGATCAGGTGTGATGTTGTAGTAAATAAATGATTTTCATGAGGCACACCAACTGCTACAGAGGGCAGCACTGTAAAATATTTTGTCATGCCAGGACATTCACTGTAAGGGCATTCAAGACAGAGACACCAGTTAGGACTGGAGAGTCATGCTGTGATTCTAGATGCAGTTCACCAGTTGCCTTCCTTTTCTAAATCAGCCCCTATATGAAATCACAGCTCCAACGTCTTATACTTTTGGTATTTTTTCAGTCTAGAAATTCACTTAAGGTACTTTTGTATATCCCCCAAATTATACATTTATCACAAAACATCCCTGCTGAGTTGCTAAAACATTAATGCTGAGTTGCTCTTGGCCAGTTTTGTGATATTAGAAAGTGCTTGCCCCTTGATAAGGAGCACAGATCAATTACTCTGTGGGTCCAGAGCAGTCACTATTGAAAAATGTGGAGATATTCCCCAGAGCCAATCACATAGCTGCAGTGTGTTTATCGAGGAATAGAGCAAGCATTTTCAGGTATCTCTGAATCAGTCCAGAACAGCTCTATATTAAGGTGACAGAGTAGCTATCTGTGGCTGATTTTGTTATGTATGAAAGTGAACTTTGGATCCTAAATGTCATGACTGCCTTTCAAACCCAAGCTGTTACATTACTAAAGTAAGTTCCTTTGGCAGTTTTACATTTGTTTAATCTAAAAGGATGCTATAATTCATTTATTTATGCAGGTTTAAAAGCCGAATGGAAGCTTTCACAGTGTAGTAAAGTGCTACAGCCTTTACCCCAAAATTACAGTCTTCCATCTTGCAATCACTTGCAAAAGAAACCAACCTGCCTCTGCATATTTAGGTTTTTTATTATCCATTTGCATTTTTATCCCATGTTTCTTCCCCCATGGAGTTCAAAGCTAGTGTGTGTTCATTCAGATGGGTGCAGGGTCACCCGTCTAGGCACTGACCAGACTCAGACCCGCTTAACTTCAGCAAGATGGCTCCATTAGATGTAAAAATCCATTCTTAGGAGAACGAGGCAGGCATGACATAGTACAATTGACTGTGTCACTAAAGGCTGTAAGTGGACAGGGTGTCCCAGTTCTAAATGCTTATTAAAACATCCTCGCTGCAAATAGAAAATTACAGAGGCAGCTTCCACAAAAGATAAGGTGAGGTCATGTCCTCAGATGGCAAGTATACCACGGGGCATGAGTGTTGGCAGGCTGCCCCTCCTATGGGCATCACACACCAACCTGCTGAAGCTGTCCTCACCTCACACCTATGCTGCCACCCATGTTCCCTGCCCCAGCTCCACCCTCTCCTTGTCAGCCCCATGGCCTCCAGGCCACAGGACAACCCTGATGCCATCCCAATTCCTCCTCACCTTCCAGATGTGCACCACTCTGTGCTTGTCCTGGGGACATTGCAAACCAGTGCTTCATGTATCAGACAGCATGTGCTGCCTCCAGTTTCACCGGCCCCTGTCTCTTGATGCAGCCGTGCTCTCACTTTCAGCACCAAAAGCAGACAAGCTTGGCACTGAAAGGGAGAGCCTGGCAGCAGCAAGAACTAGAATTGCAAAACTGGAGGCAGCACTCTATAGATGACACCTCAGCATGCACCAGCCCAGGACAAGGTCAGAGTGATGCATGCCCGGAAAGCAGGGACTGGGGCAATATCAGTGCTGGTCTCTGGCCCTGCAGGTTGGATTGACAAGGGCTGACAAGGAGAATGGACTGCCTCCGGAAAACTAGTACCAGTAATAATAATAACATTATATTATATTATATTATATTATATTATATTATATTATATTATATTATATTATATTATATTTTACACAGACAGGTGCTATTGATTAGTTTGTCTTATCCATACATCGAGTCCTTCCCAAGGACCAGGGATGGCTGAATTTTATTATCAATATTGTTGCTGTAACAATAGTGTGCTGCATTAATAATGAACAGAGGGAAAATAAGAAAAACAGAAGCAATAGAAAAGCCCAATGGAAGCAACATCAAGAACCTAGAAGAGAAAGAACATTAGAAATAATTGGGCATTCTCCAGGCTGATAACACTGCATACACTGAAGTAAAAAGAAAATAATAACAATAAATAATAATAATAATAATATTTATTTATTTATTTACACAGTCAGACAGGTGTTATTGACTGGTTTGTTTTATCCAGACATCGAGTCCTTCCCAAGGACCTGGGATGGCTGAATTTTATTATCAATATTGTTGCTGTTGTTATAGATATCGTTGCAAAATATAAGGCTGCTTTTTGTAATTGGCTGATGGTGATTTCTGTGGCCCCTATGGTGTTGAGGTGCTCTTCAAGGTCTTTTGGAACTGCACCCAGGGTGCCAATTACCACTGGGATTATTTTGGTCTTCTTCTGCCACAGCCTTTCAATTTCAATTTGTAGATCTTTGTATTTTGTGATTTTTTTCCCTATTTCTTTTTCTTCTATTCTGCTATCCCCTGGTATTGCTTTGTTGATTATTTTAACTTGTTTTTCTTTCTTCTTGACTAGAGTTACAGTATATCTGGTGTATTGTGTGGCAGATGTTTGTCTGTTTGTAGTCAGAAGTCCCATAATATTTTTGCATCTTCATTTTCTACAACTTTTTCAATTTTATGACCCCACCATTTTTTGGCTACAGGTAGCTTGTATTTTTTGCAGATGTTCCAGTGTATCATCCCTGCTACCTTGTCATGCCTTTGTTTGTAGTCAGTCTCTGCGATCTTTTTACAACAGCTGATTAGGTGGTCTACTGTTTCATCTGCTTCTTTACAAAGGCTGCACTTGCTGTTTGTTGTTGATTTTTTGACTTTTGCTCTTATTGCATTTGTTCTTAGATGTTTTAGATGTTTGGTATCCGAGGCCTGTTTTGTTTAGTATTTGTGAAAGTGGGGTCATGGCGATTACAAACAACAGAGGGGATAGTGAGTCCCCTTGGAAAATGCCTCTTCTAATGCTAACCTGTCCAAGTGTCTCGCCATTGATTGTTAACTGTGTACTCCACATGCTCATTGCTTTTTTTTATAAATATCTGAATATTTTTGCTGACACCAGTTGTTTCTAAACATTTTAGTATCCATGTGTGAGGCATTGCTTTTGTTCCTCTGGTATTCGGGCAATTTCCTTTCTGTTCAGCTGGAAGCTGTTTGTTAGTTAATAAGTGTTGCATTACTTCTTCTTCTTCTTCTTCTTCTTCTTCTTATTATTATTATTCAATTTCTATACCACTCTGCCAGAAATGGCTCAGGGCGGGTTACACAGAGAAATAATAAATAAACAAACAAATAAATAAACAAATAAAGTGGATAACTAACCAACTAACTAGGGATAATTTAAAATTATTAATTCTGAAGGATGCTGTAAGCCACTCTCAGCCTTTAGGGAAGAGCGGGACAACAATGTAAAATAAACAAATAAAATAAAGTACATCAGGATAACTTGCATTCTAAAATATTACAGTCAATTCTACCAATTTTTTTCTACAACGACTCTGACATAAAACATGAACAAAACCTCTTACCCATTCCTTGTTTTCTTACCCATTTCCTTTTCTTAATACAATATTACAAAATAGCTGATAGCGACTTGAAAATCACTAGTATTATTTGCATCTATTTGCCATTCACATGTAGGACTATGGCTGACCTCCCAGTATATGGATTATAGCATCATTTCTGCAGCCAGTTTAGCTCCTCAGTCATTCTTTTATTTGTTTTGTAGCAAGGCGAAGTGAATGTCATAGTATTTTTCATTTTAAGCCTCCCAAAATCAATGAAGAAATAAACAGCATAAGCATCAAAAGCAAACAATACCCTCCCCCCTCCAAAAAAGGAAGGGGGGGAGCACAGCATTAGCACCCAAACAAAACATTTTTATCATTTTGAAATGGTTGAAAATGAATTAAAATCCAATATAACAGCATTGACTACAAAGACCATTTTATTTCATGACTGAAATTCACTTATGGGGCAGTGAGACTTTCGAATATATATCAATCAGTTCTTGACATTTGGCAAATTTCCACATTTCTGTTTTTGAATATAAGTAATCATAGATTCATTCTGGGGTCCCCCCCACCTATATTTTTTCAGCTCTTTGTGACACATACCCAGGACTTGCACTTTGAGCCTTACCACTGCTCACATTTTGAACCTATTTCCACTGCTACAACTCAGAACCTATGCACATTATCCTGCCCCCATGATGAATTGTTTGTATTCGAATCACACCCACATTTTTGTTTGGATCATAACAGGTAGATGGAGCCAGAGAAGCTTAACCAGGGAGGAGCTACCAACCTGTCTTCACCTTTTGCAGCTAGGGTTGCAAACTCTGAGCTGGTTGAGACACCAATTCCCTGGCCAATGCAATTAAAGGGGGAACATGCTGAGTGAATGTCCACTGTGATGTCTTTCGCAGATGCCCCAACGCCCTCCCGGCATATCCTTTTATCATGTGGGAGGCGGCTGTGCATCTAAACAGCCATTTTACAAAAAAATCCCACTACTAGCTTAAACTAGTGTTTGTAGTGCATGTACAGCTGCCATTCAGACAAACCCACTCTCCTCCTCCACACACACACAAAATAAAGGGACACATTGGGAGGGTGTTGGTACATCTACGAAAGATGTCACAATGGCTGTACACTCAGCATGTCCACCTTTTAATTGTGTGGGCCAGAAAAGTAGCATCCAAAGCAGTCCTCTGACTGAAGCTATTCTGGGATCCCTCCCCCACCCAATACTTTTTTGCAATACCCTACTAAAGGCTCCTGAATTGCTTTTAGGGTTACTGGGAGCTCAGTGATGATTCTAGTAGTCTCCACACCACTCCAGGATGGTTGGTAACTTTACTGGTGGCAGCAGAAGCTCACTTACTTTGGCTGCAGCCACCTTTGCCTAGTGACAGGAGAAAACAGTTACCTCTAAGCAAGGTGTTGCTGCTTTAAAATATCTAGGTGCTGCAGACCAGGCAAGAAGGATGGATTGGCATGTGGAGGTGAATCCTCTCCCAAGCCAAAAGGACCCAAACTATTGTACAGCTTATCTGTCACTTTCTGCCTCTTCTGCCCACTAGTGGAAAGGGGCACAGAGAGGGGGAACAAACTGCCCCAAGGCCCCACAACACTGAGGGTTCTCAACATACATTGCTACTGTGATCTACTTAGAACATTTTGAGGTTGCAGAAGACTTTGTTTTGCCCTAGACCAGAGAGTTGTCCCTCTGTTGCCCTGGGAAAGGAGACTAATTCATTTGAAGCCAGCGGCAGGGGTGATTCCAAAACAAACGGAAGGAGACACAGATTCATTTGTTTCCTTATTCAGAAGATAACAGGAGGACAACAGAATACCTTGGCATACGTGAACAGTGGCTTTCCTTCACCACTGAGTTACCATAACCCTTCATGCATCATACATCTCAAAGCAGTGTGAAGGGCTTCCGCAGTAGGAGTGTGTGACTTTCAGCATGGGGCTAAGCACCAGCATTTCTCATGTTAGAAATTAAGCACTGCATGTACCACTAGGACCATTCCATTCCAAAGGCAACTAGGCAATTGTTTTTTTAAAAAAATCCTGCTCAATTAAACCCTGTTGTTATTTTTAATGAGGATTGTTACAGAGTAATTGGAAGCATATGTTCAAAGTGACTACAAAACTGTACAGTATTTTCCCCCTAATCATTAGATTTGAATCTTGTGGCTTATTATTCCAGTGAAATTGAGAAAGGGCTGGATTACTATTTCTGGTTACTTATTCTTTTTTAGAAAGAGAAAATCTATAGACCCTGGCTGACATCCTGGCTAATGAAGCGTATATGCTTCAAGCCTCTGCACATATGCAGCGCTAGCCCCCTTGTTCCGCTGGCATGCACTCTGTTGTGGATGAAGGCTTAAAGGTCGGAGCACTCCCTGCACTGTGGAATGACTCTGTAAGATCAGAAACACCTTGCTGACCCTCTCGGATGTGCTTCCGATTTTATAGACCAGTTCTGAAGCACAGGGACTGCTCCAGCCTCTCATCTGTCTCCCGCAACCATGTGCATGCTAGAGGATCTGGGGAGTCATGTAAGGGCTACTGCTGCATGCCCACAGGTGCTCAAAGCATGCACACTTCATGCAGTGGTGGCTGGTGTGGGGTGGTGGTGGCAGGAGGTGGTGGCGGCGGCAGGAGGCACCTTTAAGAGAAAATTAGGAGGTGCTTACCTCCAGTACCTGAAAGCTCTTCTCAGCAGTGGCACGCTGCCCAGCACCCACTGCAGTGGAGGATCAACTCCGCCACTCAGCTGGCCTCTGCACATGTATGGAGTCCATTTGCTGGCCACGCAAATGGCCTCCACCAGCTGAGTGGCGGAGCTGATCCTCCCCTGCATCAGGTCCTGGGCGGTGCGTCTCTGTTGAGAAGAGCTTGTGCAGGGGTATGGGAGTTAAGCGCCTCCTAATGCACACATTCCTAAGGTCCCTCCCGTCACACTCCCCCCACCCCCGGCAGCACCATCACTAGCTGCCAGTGACTTCATTAGTCACAATGTCAGCCGTTGGGCCTAGAAAGCTGCATAGCCATAACTGTGCAAATTCCTGTAGCTCATCTCCCAGTAATCTCAGCATTCATTGCACTGCTACCCAGATGTGCTTTAAACTTTGTCTGCGGCAACCCGAACACTGGCGGGGCTGCCTTTGAAGTTGCACAGCTGTCCCAGCACACCCTTCAGTGCTGACAGGAGAGTGAGCATCAGGAAGCCCATTAATCCTTTGTGTTCATATTTGTATTGATGATAGCTGTGCTTTTGTCACAGGCACCTATCTGAGGGGAGGGGGTCTATGACATCACTGCATGGAGAGTGTCACATATTCCTTCTCTGATTAATTACACTATCTGAATGTCCCAGCAGGAACAGCCTCACGAGTGTACAGGGAACCGATTTGGGGTGTCTTAGGGAACAGACTTGGGGTGTCAACAGAGCCTTAGGGAACAGATTTGAGGTGTCATTAAAAAGTAGCAAATTGGCAGTTATTTAAATATAGTTTTATATTTTACTGCAGATATTCAGGTTCCCTCTTTGACTGCCCACTTCAGACACCAACATGTCTTGAACTAGCCCTGTTTTTCTCCTACACACGCAGTCTAGGGAAGGATCACCAGAGCAAAACTGCATGAGTTAGACAATAATTGATATGATGATGCGAAGTGGGTAGATGGTGATACCAACCAAAGCTTCTAGAATAGAACCAACCAATAGGGAGCCTAGTATCCTCTTGGTATATTTCATTTTTGTAGCAGAAAAAACCAATGAAAATTGGGTTAAAATATATCTAAAGGGCCAGGGCAAAAACAAACAAACAAAAACCCACCTGGCACCAAAAAGACAAGAAACCTGGGACTAAGCAAGCCTCCCTGGATGGACATTCTAAAGTCAGGAAGCGGAAGTCCCTGCCTTCACTTCAAATGAGGTAGGAGTATAGAGAAGTGACCTGGATCACTAAGATCTGGAAAACTGACCAATCTGTGGGCAAGAGTAACCTTTTGACAGAAGCTACCCAAAAGGAGTTATCTTAAGCCTCGCATATGTGACTAGAAACCACCACAGAAAATTTACTAGATGGTTTATCTCCAAATCAGGGGAGTGTGACACTACCTACACCACAGGTTATGTGCCTCTCACTTATAGGAACTCATATCTATGAGCTCATACTTAAAGGAATTCATACTATTGGTTATATAATTGCAGTTTTACTGTTTGGGTTGCCAATACTCCTTAAGGCTCTACACACAGAGGAGAGTAGATCAGTGTGCAGAACCGAAAGGGGTTCTGCAGGGAGAGCGGGTTTGACCCACTCTCCATCCAGATGATCAGACACCCCCACTCGGGTAGGCGGATCGCCCACCCAGATGAGCGGTGGCTTGGCTCCGATGCTCCTGCACCCAGCCACAGCTCACCTGGCAGCTCCAGGGGTTGGGCAAAGGGAAGCACCATTGCATGAAGCCCCACTCCCCAGACCCCCAGTAATGCACCCCTCCCCGAGTGTGCTCACCACAGCTGCAAGCAACTGCGACTGACACATGATTGCTGAAATGAAGTTAACAGATCACTCGCTCTGTTAACCTCATATAAGGGGGAGAGTATTTAGGCGGGCTTGCTGCTGTGGAGCCACTGGGCTCGGCCACGAGCCTGGTGGTTCTCATGGGTGAGCAAAACCGGGCTGGGCTCCCTTAGCCCGGTTTTGCTTGCTTGTGAGAGTCACCTCCTTGAGTCTCCAGCCATCGGCATCAATCTCCAGGTGACTACTTATCAAGCCATGAATATGTTCAGGATTGCTTTCAGTTGTCACCTAGAGATTGATGGGAAAATATGTTGGGGGCGCGGGGAATCTCGGTCAGAACTGGCAATGCTATTTCTAGGTTGTGTTTAAGGTATTTCTACTGCTAGTGGTACAACATCCTCCCATATTGATAGGAACCACTGAAGCACGTAGTTCTTTCAATATGTCCTAAGCATACCAGTTGCACATTAAAAATATATACTAACAGAAATAAATAATCTTAATGATAACAATCATATTGATTGGCTCACATACGACAAAGTGAGCACGCCTGACTAAGCTGCTTCCATGGCATGATGAACCCCACCAGCGCATTTTGTGAAGGCAGGGAGGCTCCATGCCTTCTAAGCAGTGTGTCCTCCCATTCCTGCTACTACTCCCATTGGGAGTCCTATTACTCCCCTTCATTGTCATGCAACCTCCCCACCTTCGCAAGCTGCACTGGCTCAGCTTAAAGTGTCGCAGAAGCAGCAAACACTCCTGTCACTTAGGCAGACAGCTTCACTGCACAACTATGCCAGCCATTGTTATTTAACAATTCTATATTGCTTTAGAGTCTTCAGAATGGTTTACATACTTTATCTCAACATACATCCAATACATATCCTTACCACAACCTTGTGAGATAGGCCAGAATATCAATCCCTACAACTTCGACAAAAAAAGAAGGGGGTCTTTTACACAAAGCCTTGGATAACAAAGCAGGGGAAAGCAAATTTCCAAGGGTCCGAGAGCCTTAAGAAATCCACTGCAGATTCATATCAGGAGCAAGGGGTTATCAGCAGGGCCCTTGGGTATACTTGGCCAGGCATTTGGGCCCCTCCAATCCGAGGGAAGACACTGCCAAAGCCACATTAATGACCCATTCCTGGTTGGAGCATTGACAGAGAGGCAGAGCTCATCTGGAAATTCAAGGCAGGCTGGAAACAAACTTTTCCAGGATGATTATCCTGTTTGGATGTGCCTAATTAGTATATGTCCTCCTCAACACTGCCCTCCTTCACCAGCCACAGCCTGAATGCATTGATATTGTCTCCTTAAAAGTTCAGAACCCCCCAGTGACAGGAATATTAATGCACCAACCCTGACATATCTGTTTCAGCTCATACATATGCAATGTCTTTGTTTTCAGAGATTTATGTCAGACTTTGCTGGAGTGAGGTATTCTACCATTTTAGATAATAGCATGCCAAAGTGATGTTATCAGGCACATTCACCATTCACTCAGGCAAACGAGAAGCGTCCCTTCCCTTGCCTTCCTTCCCAGCTTCAATGTGCAGAAACTGTTATTTATCCTTATTTGATGAAATCTTTCTGGGGGAAATGGTATATTTTTAGAAGAAGATAATGGTCATCCTGTGGATTATCTTTTAATTAAGAATGGATGATTTGTGCCCACTCTGCTGTAGCAAACGTCTTGCTGCTAATGAAGTTTAAACAGACTTACTTTATTTAATTACAGCTAATCACTAGGGTAAAATGTGGAATTGTCTTTGATCCACATGTAGACTGGTAATCCTTGTGGCAGATAGCATCTCGTATTCCTTCACACTCTTTTTAGTTTCTCCAAGAGGTCTCAGCTCAACGAAGGGTTAATTGAGATAGCTGGGCTGCTGTGATTGACATATTTTGTGCTCATCCCCCTTTTTTCAAGGACTATCCGCCCCCTCTCTTTCCCCTCTCCCTCTGTCTGTCTTTCTCCATGCATTCACCTTCAGGCTGTGTAATGTAGTAGATGGCTGCTTGTTTGACAAAAGGGACCTGAGGGGGCCGAGGGCCTGCTGGATCTGTGAGAGAAAGAACAGAAACTGCTAGAGGGAAAGCAGAGGTTAGAAGAGGGCAGTAGAGACCAGTGTAAAGCAGAAGAGGGCACTAGTAAACTGACCTATCTCAGCCACAACTCTTATATAGCAGAACAAAACAATTGCTTTGCACATAGAGCAGGAATAGGTTTTCCCCCACCCTCATTTATAACACAAATAACACCAATGAATGTTTTACTATTTAAGCACATTGTAGATTTTTCTCATAAAATGTTTGACTTCTGCTTGACACAAGCTTCTTTTCTTTTTTGATGATCAACAAAACAAATTAGAACAGAATATTTTTAGTAAAGTGAAATTCTGATATAAATCTGAGTAGGGATTTCCTCCCAGATATTAGCTGACATCCAGACTAATGAAGCACTGATTCTACAAGAGAAGGAAAGTTGCAGACACACATTGCACGGGTGCTTGCCCAGTGGGGTGGGATTTTGATGATCTCCCCCCCCCTCAGAAGCACTCAGTGCCACCCCAAAATATGTACCTGAAGGCTGTGCAACCCTCAGTGACGTATTTTTCAGTGGCATGGAGCATTTCTGGGGCAAGGATTTCTGTTTTTTAATTGTAAATTGCCCTGAGCCAGCTCGGAAGGGCAGTATAAAAATCAAATAAATAAATAAATAAATAAATAAATAAGTAAGTAAGTAAGGAGAGCTCATTGAAATCCTCCCCACTCCCGCTAAGTAGTGGAGCTTAATTAGCTGAACTCTTCAGAAGTTCCATTGGTACTTCAATTGTCTGGATATCAGCCACCATGTTTTTCCTTAGCGGGGCTGTTGCCAGTAGACAAAATCACCACATGAAGTGTTTTTGTTGCAGAGGTATCACTATTTCCCAGCTCTCAGCTATGAAATCTGGGACAGCTGGGACACTGTAAGTCTTCCTCCACCAGACACAACTTGGGAGCATGTTATAAGGTACAGAGAGATCAGTAGTATAGTATAATTGGCACTTATTGCAGAGTGTATGTGTCATCACTACAAGGTGCATTCCAAATCCATTTGTGATTACTGCCATTTTGAATTCAACAACTTTCCATTTTTATTTTTATTTTCTTTGGAGGGCTGCCTGCTCCTTTTTTCTAGCAAAACAAACAAACCTGGCTATCCATCTAACAATAAAGTTAATCCTGCTGCTTTCCATTATGTAGAAACAGAGATATCACTTGATGTGACTAGTGCTAAGAGTCCACTGGCACTATCCTAGTGTGGGGGGAGCACTGTCTGAAAAGTGCCTCATTGTAGCATCAACATTTTATTTGTATCTTAGTTAACTGCTGTGGGTTGGTTTCCTTTCCTAGTTTACCTATCATTGTAATCAGTGGCATGTCAGGAAGGTCCGAGTTAACACATTGCTGCAATCTGAAGGAATACTCTGAAAAAGTTCTGTCAATGTTTTAATATGTATTTTTACATGTTTATTAGTGGCACTAGTCATGTACATAAAATTATGGAGGTGTGTGAGAAACAACTAAATAATAACAACAACATTAATTAATTTATTAATTATTATTATTATTATTTATTATTTTCTTTTTACTTCAGTGTATGCAGTGTTATCAGCCTGGAGAATGCCCAGTTATCTGTAATGTTCTTTCTCTTCTAGGTTCTTGATGTTGCTTCCATTGGGCAGTTCTATTCCTTCTGTTTTTCTTATTTTCCCTCTGTTCATTATTAATGCAGCACACTTGTCTAGTCCAAACTCCATTGCTATATCATTCCTGAATATACGGACAGTGTTTAGCAGTGATTTGAATTCTGATTAGGGCTTTCCATACAATTTCAAATTGTCCATGTAGAGCAGATGGATTATTTTAATTGTTGTTTTAGATGTTTGGTGTCCGAGGCCTGTTTTGTTTAGTATTTGTGAAACTGGAGTCATGGCAATTACAAACAACAGAGGGATAGTGAGTCCCCTTGGAAAATACCTCTTCTAATGCTAACCTTTCCAAGTGTCTTGCCATTGATTGCTAACTATGTACTCCACATGCTCATTGCTTTTTTATATAAATATCTGAATGTCTTTGCTGACACCAGTTGTTTCTAAACATTGTAGTATCCATGTATGAGGCAATGAGTCAAAGGTCTTCTTGTAGTCAATCCATGCAACACTTAGATTTGTTTTTCTTTTCTTGCAATTTTCTAAAATCATTTTGTCAATCAGCAGCTGGTCTTTTGTTCCTCTGGTGTTCGGGCAATTTCCTTTCTGTTCAACTGGAAGCTGTTTGTTAGTTAATAAGTGTTGCATGACTTCATCTGTTATTATTCCAGTTAATAATTTGAACATGGTTGGCAGATAGGTTATCAGTCTATAATTACTTGGAACTGCACCTTTTGCTGGGTCTTTCATTATGAGATGAGTTTTCCCAGTTGTTAGCCATTGTTCAATATCACCTCCTTGCAAAATGTGATTGAACTGTTTTGACAGTTGTTTATGAAGGCTTGTTTGGTGTTTAAGCCAAAAGCCATGCAGTTCATCATCGCCTGGTGGTCCAATTTTTAATTTTCTTTACTCTTTCACTTATTAATTCTGGTGTTATTATTAGATCTTGCATTTGGTGATTACATTTTTTGACCTCTTTTACCAGCCTGTTTTTTATTATAATCTATTGGATTGTCCCATAATTTCCCCCAGAATTGCACTGTTTCTTCTTTATTTGGTGTTTCTATGTTCCTTGCAGTTTCTCCTTCTGTGCTTTGGTAGAAATGTTTCTGATTCGACTGGAACAGGCACTAAGAACAAATGCAATAAGAGCAAAAGTATAAAAATCAACAACAAACAGCAAGTGCCACCTTTGTAAAGAAGCAGATGAAACAGTGGGCTATCTAATCAGCTGTTGTAAAAAGATCACACAGACTGACTACAAACAAAGGTAATACGGATGAATCACTGGAACATCTGCAAAAATTACAAGCTACCTGTAGAAAAAAATTGGTGGGACCATAAAATTGAAAAAGTGGTAGAAAATGAAGATGCAAAAGTATTATGGGACTTCCGACTACGAACAGACAAACATCTGCCACACAATACACCAGATGGCAGAATAGAAGAAAAAGAAATAGAAAAAATAACAAAATACAAAGGTCTACAAATTGAAATTGAAAGGCTGTGGCAGAAGAAGACCCAAATAATCCCAGTAGTAATTGGCACCCTAGGTACAATTCCAAAAGACCTTGAAGAGCACTTCAACACCATACAGTAGGTGCCACAGAAATCACCATCAGCCAATTACAAAAAGCAACTTTACTGGGAACAGCCTATATTTTGTGATGATATCTATAATAATAACAACAATATTGATAATAAAAATCAGCCATCCCAGGTCCTTGGGAAGGACCCGATGTCTGGATAAAACAAACCCGTCAATAACACCTGTCTGACTGCGTAAACAAGAAATAATAATAATTCATAAAAACTTTATTTGTTAGCTGCCTCATAACAAATTGTTTTCTGGGAAACATTACAACATCCAATAAAAACACATAAAACACTTCAAATCACAACAAACCAAAGAAAGGAATACAAAATATAGTACAAAACAATTTAAAAACTTGTTTTTAAAGTCAAGTTTAAAAATCAAATTTTCAAAGCCTGATTGAACAGAAAGGTATTTACCTGGCGTCTAAAAGAACAAAGTGATGATGGCAGAAAAACCTCACAAGGAAGGCTGTTCTGTAAACGGGGTGTGACCACCGCAAAGGCCCTTTGCTTAGTAGCCACCCACTTCACCTTGTTTGGCAGGGGCATTCAGAGCAGGGCCTTTGAAGAAGATCTTATGGTCCGACTCAGGACATATGGGGCAAGGCGCTCTCTCAGGGAGCCAGTGCAGCTGACGAAGTACTAAAATGATGTGATCAAAGTGCCCATCCCCAGTTAATAATCTTGCAGCCCTATTTTGTACCAGCTGCAGTTTCTGGACCATTTTCAAAGGCAGCCACAATTACAATGCATTGTACTAATCTAAGTGAGAAGTTACCAGAGCACGAGTAACTGTGGCCAAGCTGCTATCTTTATGCAGGTAAGATTGCAGTTGGCGTATCAGCTGAAGCTGATAAAAAGGGTGCTCTGAGCTACAGAGGCCACTTGAGCCTCTAGCAACAGTGCTGGGTCTATGAGCACCCCCCAGACTGTGAACCTGGTCCTTCAGGGGTAGTGCAAGTCCATCTAGAATAGGCTGGACACCCAAGCAGAGGAACCACCGACCATCAGTACTTGTGTCTTGTCTGGATTGAATCTCAACTTGTTCACCCTTATCCAGTCCATTACTGCATCCAGGCACTGATTCAGGACACTCACCACCTCACCTGCATATGATGAAAAAGATTCCCTCTCTAAATGAGGCATTTAGAACCTGCTGGACCCAGCTAAAATTTTCCTCCCTATTAGATTTAATAAGCCATGAAGGGCAAGGGTCAAGCATACACATGATCGGTTGGACTCAACTGAACACCTTCTCCACATCTTTGGGCACCAATAATTGAATCTCTTCCAGAAAAACTGGACCAGGTGGTACTCTGGACATCTCTCCCAATACCACTGCATCAGCTTCAGAGTCCAACTCCTGGTGAATATGACTATGCCCTCAAAATGCTGTGCAGATGTGTCACAGTGTGCTACCGAGGGTTCTAACACATATCATCTGAGCAAGACCCTGCCCCACCTAGAAAAGCCTCACTGGTCTGGATGACACTGAGATGATGGCAATGATGGACAAAAAAGAGTTTATTATGTTCTGTCACTGCCACAGAATAGGCTCGATAATGATCTTTAACCTGTATCCGCTCAGACTCACCCCGAGTTTTCCTCCACTCTTGTTCCAGCTTCCCTCAAGTCAGGTGTATACCAAGATACTGGACGGGTTCTGCTTTGTGGAAGAGGGCACTTAGGAGCAATCATGTCAACAGCCCGAGCTAGCTGTCAATTCCAGAGAGCAACTAGAGCTTCAACTAGAGTGCCTGCCATACCAGCTGCAAAATCCCCCAGAGCCCTCAGGAATCCACTGGAGCATCAGTTTCCAGGGGCAAACCATTTTAATATGTCCCCCACCCTTGCAGAGTGGTATAGTTGCTGAAACTCTAAACCTCAGAAAGGAAGTGCTCTGACCATGACAAGAGCACAGATGACACATCCCCCACTTACAAATCACCATCCTCCTGCTCAGTCATAAAAACCAGACCCCGAGTGTGCCCTAGTTCATGCATTTGGCCAACAACATGTTGGGACAGCCCCATGGTTGTCATGGTGCCCATGAAGTCCTGAGCCAACCCAGACAAGGCAGCCTCAGCATTGATGTTGAAGTCACCCTGAATAATAACTCTGGAAGTCCTTACCACCAAATCTGAGATCACTTCCATGAGCTCAGGCAGAGAGACAGCTGGGCAGCAGACTGCCTAGTTTCACTGGGCAGTGAGCTTTTTAAAACATTTTCTTGGGCATATGACTTTTTATATGAAGGAGCAGGACCTTATGTTCACGATAACCTACTCAACTTGCTAGCCATTAAACCACACTGGTGTACATGATAAAGCCAGTCATGCTGATGACACAAGACCATTTCATATCAGCTGTGGGGATGAGTGCTTGTGTGTGCTTCATGAACTCAGTGATCTGTTCTAGGCATGGGAGTTCCCCTGTCTGGAACTCTTTTCACTTCATTGCAAGGAACAAAGCAATCCCATACATTTAATTGCACACAGATCTCTGAATTGGCACATCTGAATAAAGGCAATTCCTCAAATAAACAAAACGTAGGTATGGCTTTGCAGTTAGTTAGTGCTATGTGTTAAACATTTGCCATTTTGTCTCTCCATTGGGATGCATACTTTTGCTGATGTAACATCCTGATAACATTTAGGAGAATTTTGCAAGTGATTCCTCATTCCACAAGTAGATTCCGGGGCCTTATTTCTGTTGACAGCTTCACTTCCATATGTTAGATTGTCACACTATATAAAAATACTCCAAGTTAAACAATATTTTCTGGTCTCTTTTTAAAAAGGCCTTCTTCGCTTTAATTTTTCCAAAATTAATATTGCTCTTTTATGGAAAAAAGGATAAAGTACACAGAAAAAAGAGAAGTACACAAAAATACACATTTTTATTCACATCATTTCAGCACTAACATTTTGGGGAATTTGTTTCAATAAGAATTAGCATGCCTGAACTTTTCTGCATGACAAGAGCAGCTGCATTCACATGAAAAAGCTGGCTTGTTAAACATCATGTAACACTGAATGTACTGAATATTTTAAAGGTCAGGTATTGACAGACTTTGAGCTGCTTATGTTTCCCTAATGACCCCAATTACATCCAAGCTGAGTAAGCAGTCAATAAACAATAGCATTAACATATGTAGAAAAAGTGTTTATTTTACATTTCCAAGACAATTGGCAATCTCCTAGTCTGTCACCCAAATGCTGAGGGGAGATCATGGGACCTTTGATGAATGAGAAGAACAAGAGCGGGGCCAGGGGTGTTAGAGACTTCAGGCCTGTCTGAGAAAGTTCAGGTTGCCTATCTCACACTCGTGCACAAAAAGCAGATTGATCACTGCAATTATGCTTATGTAAATAATCCCAGGAAAGAAGATGTAACACAGCATCTCCTTCCACAGAGTTAGCTGAATATTCAGCAGGGCCCTTGAGGGAGCCAAATTACTTTAAAAAGAACTTGAATTGATATTTTTTAAAAAAAAACTTTCTCATGAGTTGAGTGTAAATAAATTGTCCCACTTATTTTTAACATATTTGATTCTGTGGGTTGAGCCAATCTTTTAGCTGTGTTTAGGCAAGGGTAGTGTTTTTCACATTCCTTTGTTAATAAAACTTCCCATTCCATCCCCCCACCAACAACCCAACACACGCACACACCACCCAAAGTGAGATAAGCGGAAAATATTAAACACTACTAAGAGAAAAATAAAGCAAACACAACACACCAAAACCAAAAGAGGCTTACGGCACCTTAAAAACAAACATGTAACGTTGCATAAGTTTTCATATGCCACTTACTTTAAGTGAATCTTCATTTCTGGTGAAGTGAGCTCTATCCCACAAAAGTTTACACCACAATAAACATGTTAATCTTTTAATATACCACAGAACTCTGTTATTTTTGCTTCAACAGACATACATGGTTACTCCTCAGGAATGAAAGACAAAGAGGCTGTTCTCAGGACTAGCCTAACCCTGCCTCTGCTGCCCCAGGCAGGGTTAGACTGGTTGTCATGATAACCAGCGGGCTCAGTCCTCTCCCTACCTACCTAACCCCCTTAACAAACCCGGCTTTTAGCCAAGGTCAGGAATGCTCTTGGACCTCTAACTCGGCTATCAGGTCTGGTGTAACTCCTCGGGCTTTGTGCAGGAGTCACAGAGACGAACACATAGAATGGAGAGGAGAGCTGGTCTTGTGGTAGCAAGCATGACTTGTCCCCATAGCTAAGCAGGGTCTGCCTTGGTTGCATATGAATGGGAGACGATGTGTGAGCACTGCAAGATATTCCCCTCAGGGGATGAAGACGCTCTGGGAAGAGCAGAAGGTTTCAAGTTTCCTCCCTGGCTTCTCCAAGATAGGACAAGATTTTTTTTTTTAATAGGACAAGATGTTTTTTATTGAACCAACAAACTACCAAAGCATACAGTACGATGCCAAAGCACAATTATATAAAAAGTGGTTGTTTGTACATGATATATCTACAAAGATTTACACACAAGGATTTGGAAACACACAAGATTATGAAGTATATGCGGGTAGTACTGTAACTCGGGGGTGGGGGATTACAAGGCACATCAGGTAATCGGGGGGGTTACGTCCGACGTCCATTTCCACAATTTGTCCCATTGCTGTTTAGAAGAGATACTCTTGTCTTTTTGCACATAACCATACAAACTTTTCCAGAAGAGATTTACTGTCTCATCTGAGTGAACCTCTTGGTCGCGTCTTCCCTCCCTATTCCTATGCAGGAGCATTGCATAAATGACATACAGGTTTACTAACCTGATTACGAGAAGGGGAACGTTCCAATTCCCTAGTATGGGGGCACCTGTTCCATCTCGTTTCCTTGAAGGTTTTTTTCTGGGACCTCGAAAGGAGGTTCTATCGCTCAAACCCGAGGTTAGTTCTTCCCAAGTCTGTTTTTCCAAATCAGGCCACTCTAACAGCTTGCTTACTCCCTGCCACACTCTTTTGGCTACCACACACTCTTTTAAGAAATGTGAGTGGGTTTCCCTGAATGTTTTGCCTAGCTCACTAGCTTTCTGTTTGCAGGTGATTTTAGGGCACTCTTGCTGGTCCTCTGGGAGCCATGGCTTAGCCGCATTAAGTGGTAGTACTTGATGGTATAAGCGCCACCTTGTTTCCCATAAATGGAAAGGGACTTTTTTCTCTTTAAAGAGAGTGATAGGGTGATCGGGTTGCAACAAGTACTGTGAAGTGCGTTGTTTGTAGCGTTTACGTTCTAAATCAGGTTTTAAGAAACCTACTTCTAGAATCTCTCCATAAATTGTTTTCCTTAGCTGCTTAACTGAGGAGGATCCTTTAAATAGATCCGGTTCAACCTTCCATTTTTTAAGTGTGAATAACAAATCTCTCAAGTAGTCCGGGTGTTCTCTTTTTAATACTTGTATAATATTGCCATTGAAAGATCCTTTCCCCCACCATGCTATGCCCCATGCTGACTTGCGCCAACGCAGAGCGAAAAGCGAGACCCAGGTTTTTTGCAGGAGGTGGGACATATCATGGACATTCACGAAAATCCAGTTTCCAAAATTGTAGGACATGAATTCAGTTACAAAATAGGGTTGCAGGGCAGGTAGAGCTAGGCCTCCCCGCTCAACCTCCTTAAATGCTACTGCACGGGCCAAAGGGAAGGACGCTGTGTGCCATACTAGACGGAAGATCTGGCTTTCAACTCTCCGAAGGAGATCGAGCGGGGGAGGATAGACTACCGCCAGGTTATGCACCGGGGGTATCAGGTAAGTCCGGATGTAAACCGCTTTCTGGTACATGGCGAGGCTCCATTTTTTCCACATAGTGATTTTAAGCATTACTTTTTCTTCCCAATCTGTCCAATTTCCCCCCCCCCCCGCAGGCTTTTTCCTTAATCCCATATTCAGTCCCCAAAATGTTTACTGTATCTACCCACTTCAGTTTGGACTCTGGGGCCCCTTCGCTTTTACATTCAGAGATGGGTAGGCACGAGAGTTGCTGGCGTCCGGGATCCATTTTAACAAATACGCTTTTGTCAGCATTTAATTCTGAGCCCGAGATCTTGCCATACTCCCAGAAGAGGTCTAGTATTACAGAGATTTCATTTTCATTCGATAACAGTAATGTAACATCATCGGCATGAGCTACAAATTTTACCTTAAACTCAGAATGCGGTTCTGAGTGGACAGGTGGTTCGGCTATCCCATCACTCTCCCTCCTCCTCCCTCCCGGGAAGGTCTCACAGGGCGGGGGGATAGAGACCGAGAGTCCTTGCAGATGGGGTTCTCTCTGAATCCTGATCAGGATCGGATCCAGGGCCAAAACATAAAGTAATGGGCTCAGTGGGCATCCTTGGCGGACACCCAAATGCAAGATAGGGCTAAGAAAGATTCCTGCCTGTAACCTTGGAGAAGCCGCTGCCAGTCTGTGAAGACAATACTGAGCTAGATAGACCAATGGTCTGACTCAGTATATGGCAGTTTCCTATGTTCCTATGTTCCTATAGAATGCCCGTCTGAGGGGGAACCCCCAATGCAACACACATGCAACTTGCATGCAAATCCCCAATGCAACCTGCATTGAGGGTTGCCTGGAGGCTCAAACAAAAAGTTCCAGCCCTGGATCTCTCCTCCCTGCTTCACAGAGCTGCATGGAGCAGGCCTGCCCATGTGGGCACACCAAATAGAACCTACTTGGTCATCTGGTGGCGGGGGGGGGAGGTAAGGTGAAAGCAGCCTTCCCCCTATGCCCTCTCCACCCACCCAGCGCATTTGTGTGAATCACCCCAAGTTTTACATTCACTTACTTTTCTTCTTAATACACAGCCAAAACTCTTACTATGGCCTAACCATCCCAAGGCCTAACCGTCCAGCATCCTGTTTCATACTATGTCCCAGCAGATACCTCTGAGAAGCCAACAGGCAAGAGCTGAGGGCATGCTTCCTCTCTTGCTGTTGCTCCCCTACAACTGGTATTTAGGAGAATCTTGCCTCTGAGGCTGGAGGTGGCCTATAGACCTGTCCTCCATGAATCTGTCTATGCCCCTTTTAAAGTCATCAGAGCTAGTGGCCATCATCACATCAACACAAATACGAAAAGTGCAGTTTTCTGGCACAAAGAAGTTGCTCTAAGTTTGATTGCCAGGCTGCACAGGGAGGTTTGTTGCTCTGATGTACAAAGAAGTGGGGGCTAAAACCAATACTAACCTACTGATCTGGAATAAGACCAGTTCCCTTTTGACAAATGTGTCTTTCCCTAGGAAACACTGGTTGAATAAGGCACAGAGCTATTAACTTTTGCACACACTTCAGAATGAATGGGGATTTAAACATCATATTTTCTCTGACTGTGCATCAAAGCTCTGTTGTAGTTCTTTAAATTTTGTTTGGCTTGGTCTCATATTCTCCTTCATTGTCATCTGTGCAACTTAGAGTTCTTTGCATTTGGAGTTATCTTGTTCCTTCATTTTTTTAGCCTACTTTCCAGTAGGCTTATGAAATCACCCTGCATTAATGTGTTTGTGCATGTGTCCGTCCGTGTGTGTGCCCCCCCCCCCACCAACAACTTCGCAATGCCTGGACCAATATGAACCAAATCAGGTGCAGTTGTAGGGACACATAGGGACACCTCAATGGCATAGTTTGTGATGATGTCATCCACCCCAATTCAAGATGGCAGATAAGTAAACACTTGAGGACTAACTTGCGAACCATCTAACCAATTTGAACCAAATTTGCTACAGATGTAGGAACATATAGGGACACCTCAATGGTGTCATTTGTGATGATGAAATACACCTCAATTCAAAATGGCGTACACATGAACATTTGAGGTGCAAATGGGCTAACTTGTGGACCACCTAACCGATTTGAACCAAATTTAGTACAGTTGTAGTAAGTGACACAAAGGGAAACCTCAATGGCGTGGTTTGTGATTATGTCATCCTATGCAGTTCAACTCTCCCGGTGGCCATTCGTTCCTCGGACTCCATCACAGCTTTTAGAAAGCTTTTAAAGACTTGGCTTTTTACCCAGGCTTTTACATAACCGTCTTTTACTGCTGTTCTTGTGTGTTTTTATCTGTTGTTTTTATGCTTGTTTTTAGCTTGAAGTTTTTACTGCTTTTTGCTGTATGTTTTTAATTTTTGTAAACCGCCTTGGGGTTTTCTTTTAACGAAAGGCGGTATAAAAATGTAAAAATAAATAAATAAAGATGGCAGACACGTAAACATTTGAGATGTGATTTGGTTTAAATTTCTAATGCTGGTTTTAAATGATTTAAATGTTAATGTTTTTAATGTTTAAATGATTTTAATTGTTTAATTGATTTAATTTTGATTTTAACTGTTAATTAATTTTAATTGTTTTTATTTGTTGTAAACTGCCCTAAGCCATTTTTTGAGGGGTGGTATATAAATCAAATAAATAAATAAATAAAAATTTGGCTAACTTGTGAACTGCCTAAGCAATTTGAACCAAATTTTCTATAGGTGTAGGGACACATAGGGACGGCTTAGAGGGGTAGTTTGTAATGATGTCATCCACCCTGATTCAAGATATCAGGCATGTGAATGTTTGAGGTGCCTGTGCGAACCAATTTGGACCAAATTTGGTACAACTGTAGGGACACATAGGGACACCTCAAACACATAGAGCCCTTTCTCACGATCAGCGAGATATTCAGGGGACGAAGCCCTAAAATGATTACCTCCCCAGTAGACAATAATGGGCTCCTTTCTGGTCAGGTGGATCGCCCACCCAGACAATTGCCAGCTACTGCCGGCAGTGTGAAGGGACAGAATCTGAGAGGTGTGTTCCAGCCCCCGGAATGCCTATAAGAAAGTGTGGTGCATCATAGGGATCCTTCCAGCACTGGCCAGGAAGCTACTCGCGTGTAGGTGCCATACAGAGCCGCACGGCACAAACACATGAGCACTAAGCCTGGTTTAAGGGCGGCCTCCTTAAAAACCTGGGCTGAGCAGCATGCTTCCTAAGTGGGTTTGACATCATGCCGCTGCCTGGCAGATCACGTACACCAGAAAAACGGGGCTGGGCTTCCTTAGTTTTGCCTGTCTGTGTGACTAGCCCCATAGTTTGTGATGATGTCATCCACACCAATTCAAGCTGGTGGATGCATGAATGTTTGAGGCGCAAGTGGGCTAATTTGTTAACTGCCTAACCAATTTGGACCAAATTTAGTGAAAGGATAGTAGGCAGATTAGTTCTTACTAGAACTACTTGTTTCTATACCAGCTCCCTTTATGCAGCACACTTCATATGACACAGACCTCGATTCATGCTGTTCCCTAATTTGTGTAAGTTGGAATTTTCCTACAATGGATGATGGCCTATTCAGAGTGAGCTGCACTGCAATTTTATAGCATTTTAGAAATTTTGCAGAGCATCTGAAAAAGCCACAAATAACTTGCAGGTATGTGATTGCATCAGCAATGCTGTTGACCAGGTATTGATATTTATCCATAACTAGGAAAGTCTTTAAGGTGGGTGGAGTGTGTAAATGTTTCTATTTAACATACTGAGATTGCTTATAATATTGTCTATTTCTCTGACCACAACCACCCCCACCCATGAAGTGCACAGTTGTGGCAACAGGTTAAATCTTAACTTCCCTCTATATTATTCTCTACCCAGGTGCTGGCTAATCTATCAAAATACGTGTCAGATATAAGCCAGGCTGGAATTCTTTTTCATTTAGCCCAATTTAAGCCACAGTTGCAGCTGCTGCTGAACTATGCTATTCTCTGTTGCTTTCCACTTCTATCCCAACTAAGCGCTGAGAGTTAGAAGGTTATGTGAGGCTGGCAGGAGATGAGATCCCTGTCACTCAAGGTCTCCCCGATCAACATTTAAGAGTATTTTTCAAATGAACTTGCAGCATCAAAATGTTTATTTCCACTAAAAGGTAGCAGAAAATGCCTTGTATTTTTTCTGCAAATGACAGTTCAAAGACTGCATTTTTGTTGTCAATCATGTGGAGCATTTTTTTCAGCGTTAGCCTTATTAGAAGCTAATTTGAAAGAGATGTTGAATGAAGATCAGAGCAACGGCTGTGGTCTACATTCGAGAACACGGTCACAGAAGCCTGTGTGTGTGCAGCTTGTGAAAGGGTAGTTGGGGGTGGCAAATTTAGCCATCACACTGCCCATATGGCTGCCACAGGAGCAGTAGGGTATGAAGGTCACACACAAAGTCATGCTCTGCTGTGCCTTTGTTTATAAAAATGCCCTTGGATTCAATACATGGCCATGCAATTGCTGAGGTGCTGCAGCCCAGGGTGTCACTAAAGCCCAATTTCATTAAGGCTCTTGAACCTTATCGTGTTACACTTCAGAAGGAGTGACCAGCTTATTTAAAACAAAGAAGCTCTGACCTTTCTCCCCTTTTGAAACTCAAAACAGATGAGGCTAAAGTGACTCATTTCCGGCTTCAAACAAGCTCTAAAAAATATTTTCCAAGTACAATTTGTGAGCTTTCAGGGGCGGGGTTCTCTTTTTTTTCTTCCTCTCCTTCTTTGCATAAATATCTAATCCCCCCTTTTTTGGACAAGGTCAACATATTTATTACTTGTATTCATGGTATAGTTCCCCCCCCCCCCGGCCCAGCTCTCTTTCCTTCTCTCTCTCTCTCTCTCTTTTTTTTATCTGCGTTGTTTATAACCATGACCCTTGATCCTCCAAGTCTTAAAACAGCTTGGCTTTCAGCAGCTAAAACTGACAAGGTCAGCATTTTTCTGTTTATTCTGAGAATACTATTTACCCTCTGGGGTTTTTAAAAGCAATTCTGTAAAGCATCACTTGGAAAAAGTTTGTAACATTCACAGAGACTTCCATTAACTTCATGCACAAGGAGGAGGAAAAACTTTTATGTTTGTTGAACTTCAGAACAAAATCAGAACCCCATCTCCCCACCCTGTCTTTTGTAAATAATCTTAGAACTGTCACAAATGCTCCAAATTTTCATTTCAAATATAGCCCCTCTTCCAGTCCTAGAGTCCTAAGTAAGGCTAGAGTCCTAAGCACATTGGTATAGCAAGACTTATTTCCAGGTTAACATGTAGACAACCAGGTAGCATATATCACAACCAAAGCAACCCATTTAAAGGCCTGAATGCCTGTAATCCAAGGATTTCAGGTATGGGTTGTAAGTGTGCATGTGCTAGGGGATGAGGGTGCACCCCATGAAACCAGGACCCCTTTGGATGTTATTGTGGGGATGGATACTGTGGGGTCCTACTGGCAGTGGCAAGAACCTTTGGCTCCAGCAGGGAGTGCTTTAATAAAGTAGGTGGGGAAATTGAGGGGTTCATAGCGATGTCTGTAGGGCTTGGAGGGGAGAAATGTGCTTCAGCCCTATTCTCTAAACTTCAGTGCCTTCCCAGGGGCAGGAAAGCTAGACACCCAAGCCTTCATTGAGCATTTCCCCCTCCTGCTGGCCCTTCACTTCTTCCTTCACCTCTCCTACTGCACCAGGGCTGCCTTTAAGGGTTTTATCTGTTAGTGAGGGGTAGTTCCACCCCCTGTTTCTACTGGCTTCACCCTGCCTGTTGGGGCAAATTCCAGCAGGCAGGCTACACCCCCATGCTTGAACACTGCCAGGGGCCGAGGTTGGAGTGGGCCCAGAGACAAGATGTTAAAATGGGCCCCTTGCTGCCTTCCTCTCCTTTACCAGAAGATGACCTTCCTCTCCTTCACTGTAGTCACACACAAAGGGGACATGACCTGGGCTCCAGAGAGCCCAAATGAGACCTCTCCGCCTCTCATTTCTGGCAGCTGTTTGCTCCATCAAGAGCGAGAAAGTGAAATAAACACTGTTCAGGCAGCAAATGGCTGCCTGAAAAGACAGGGAGGGTGGAGCTGGCTGCAGGAGCTGGCTATAGGGGGACTGGAGCTGACTGCTGGGCTAATTGGAGCTACTTGGTGAGCTAGGTGGCACCCTGGCCTTTCGCAGGATGTTTCTGGAGAAGCCACCAGTGGGGCTTACACTGGAAAGGTGGGGAAAGGGGGGGGATGGGGAAAGATAAATGGGGGCAAGGACGGTCTTTGGGGGCCCTTCAGAGGCTGTGCTCCAGGAGACGATTGTCTCCCTTTGTCTTATTAATGGTACACCCATGAACACTGGAAGTAACCTGCCAAACAGGTTACTTCCCTTCCCATCTGCCAGGTAAGGGACACAAAAGTGGCAGGGAATTGCTCCTTAGCTGAAGCCTGCCCCTGGCATTTGCCCCTGCTCACAACAGTATAAACAGCCTTCTATTTTGACAGTTATGGTGGTGTGCTAGGGGGTGTCCTACAGAAGCAGTGGCAGCATAAGCAGAGAATCACAGAAGAAGGGTTTTATACTCCCCTCAAGAAAGCTACCTTTTCTATTGTCATCTTCCAAGAATCAAGACAGGATTTGGTTAATAACAAACTAGACAAAAGAAATGGCAAACAAAAGAAAACAGTACTTGCAAACATAACATCAGCAATACTATTAATACTGAATAAATAGGAATACTATTCATTTGCTGCTTCTGTAAATTAACACTTTCTCCTGATTTGACACCTACAATATGAACAGGAGCAAGCAACATTTTGCTGTGTAATACTAATGTATTTTTCTGACATTCCCTCTTTTATGTAACTGTTAACGATCCCATCTACTTCCTGTGCATCTATCCAATCTGTGGCATTTACAGTGACCAGATACATAGGAGGTAGGTGGGAATATTTAACAGTTATATAACAGAAGAAATTTCAGTATCTACCACCTTGTCATGCAGAGGTAGGGAAAGTTTGCTTCTGCTGAACCTCCCTCTTTTACATAACCCATAGGTTCTCAGCCTTGTGTCCTCAGACGTCATTGGAGTACAGCTTCCATCATCCACAGCCACAATGGCCCTTAAGATCCTTGCTTCAAAAGTACAGAAGCCCAGTCCTGCTTTATAATGAGTTGTACTTGGGATGCTCATGTTTGTTAATCCAACAAAATAGTAGCTTGAAAAAGAATAGAGCCAGAAATCAATCCCACCTCAAAACCATTCACTTTGTTCAGGAATCCTTGAGAAGCATCCAGACTCAGTAGTACTACTCGGCAGCTACCCTGTATGACTATTTAATTTCAGTAGGACTAATTTAGCCTGGCTGTCTCTTGTCTCCTAATTCCAGGTGTGTGTGAGTGGACTGTAGTTACACAGTGATTATAATGTGTTTATCATTAATTTGCATCCTCTAGAGCTGAGCTTTAGCACAAAAAGTGAGATCTGGCCTTGGGTCAAATGATTTGGCACAAAGTGATTCTTTGTTTTGTCAGATGCAAAAGCATTACTGCATCATCATGGTTTAGTCCCTAACATGGACAAAATTCAGGAAATTCAAACTTATGTTTCCCTGAGTGGTCATAATTTGCACATATAACACACACTTACTGAAGACATTTATTTAGGTAGAAAAATTATCACAACAACTCAGCAATGGGAAATATTATATATGTATAAGAGGCTTGACATATATTTGCTGTGGGAGCCATAACTTTGGTTTTGCTAACTTCTCGGCATGTAAAATCTCATCCATAATGTTCTATTTACATGGTTTTAATCACTAGTTCCTCATGGCATTTCTTGGAAAGAATTTGTTACATTGCTTTAACGGTTTCTGTACAAAAGCATGGTCTAGACATGTACATGTACCAGTGGAATTAAATCATCAATAATCACTATCTAAAATGAATTACGTTCCAAAAAGTTCAGGCTAATGATTTATCTTTTCTTCATGGAACTGATCTCTATCAGATTGATTTATGTAGCAGCCAATCATGTTTCAGTAAACTGCAGCATGCACATGCATCTTTAAGTGACGATAAGCTGTGACGGGCTATTTATTTGTGTACCACCAGCTCCCCAAAATTCAAGCTAATAGCACTCATGTCTGCAAAATACTTTTTGAAACGCTAATGAATGCTATCTTTTACTTCCAATGTGAAATACATGGACAACCTACTCAGATGATATGAATGCACCATTTAATCGGGAGAAAGGGATTTCTTTTTTGTTCTATGACAGCATTCAACCTTAGTTTTCTTTGCATGTTTACATTTATCTGCTTTGATAAGGGGTACTCTTTTTTGCACATTTTACGTTATTTGCTTTGATGGTAGGTGCTTTGTTGGTTGCTAGAGTGATTGACAGCTTCATGCTGTTCTGTTTAATTGTCTTTTCTGTTATGCATGTTTCTATGTTTAGGAGACATCATTTCAGAAATAAACGTAGCATATGTATATACTGAATAGGTTCCATTTCTTTGTATTGATTCTCCAGCTTTGTGGCTATGGACATTGCTGTAGTCATTGTTATTTTTTCCAGCCTTCATCTCTGTCCCTGTCTTAAGAAGCTTTTGGGCACTTCTGTTTATGATATGATTATGTTCTTCTCTAGTACATGTTCTCCATCTGATATCTTGATTTTTTAAAAAAGATGAACAATGTATTGATAAATAGATATACACATATATACATTATTTCTTGTCTCAATAATTTATATTTTGTTAGGATTTTATGCTTGGCCAAGAACTTTCCTCTAAATTCTAAACACTGTTACTGGCAAAGCAAAATCTTATTTTACCATTCTACATGGGATTCAAAGTAGCAAAGCCAGTGTTATATTAATCAGTTGGAATGCAACTTGAGTTTGAAAACAGGCAATGGAAAAACCAACTAGAAAGCCTGTAGTTTTGGTGACATCTGAACATTTCAAATTAGCCTACATAATACTGCACTAAGTAACACATTTCCAAGAAGTATCAGTCTCTACCGTGGATAATTTATTTCACGAATATATATAGTTTTTCATTTACAAGGCAAATGAAGGCTTCTGGGCTTATTTGTGCGGTGCTCCTCATCAAACAGTGAAGCACACAAGCAAAGGGGGATACACACTATCCATTTTAAACAACACACTTTTGCATCACAGGCCCAGTGAAAAGCAGTCCAGCAGCTGCTCTTTGCTGACAATATAAACAGTATCCTATTTCCCATGGACACTTCTGTGTGTACTGAAGAGCACTACAAGGACAGGAATAAACACAAATGCACATACAGCTGGCCCTTGTTATCCATGGTCCCGGCACCCTTGATTTCATGTATCTCGTTATCTGAGATTCAAAAAATAGGCAAAATTCACTTATCTGTGGTTCTTTGGTAGCTGAAAATGACTTACAGTGCCATTTCTGGCCACCATTTTGCAGAACAGAGCCATTGTGGCTCTTTTTAAAAAATTGCTGTGATTTTTTTTGTGGGAAATCAGAGGATTTGGGGTCTTGGGGGTCATTGCTGGACAGCTGGAGACTTGGAGAGCATGGTACAGTACTTTTTCTTATTTCTGCCTCCTACCCACTTTTTAAAAGCCCTTTTTTAACCTCAAGGAACCTAACCCCCCAGTTCCCATTGACTCAAGGTTTCATTATCTGCAGTTGGAGGCCAGAACAGAACCCTCGCAGATAACAAGGGCTACCTTTATATGAACCTGCTATACAAACATTTGAGATATATTGTAGCCTAGTAATCTCAGCACCCCCACCTTTCAAGTGGAATAGGCTCATGACATGCTAAGTAGTGTTTATTGTCTAATTGGGGATCCCAAAATACAGGTTGAGTATCCCTTATCCAGACATCCAAAATCTGGAATGTTCCAAAATCCAGACACCACACCATAACAAAAACAAAAAACAAAACGCCTCAGCTCACTCACTTGCAGATTCCCAATTTTGCTGCTTTTAAACATGAAGTCAAAACTTACTTATTTCAGAAGGCTGTTCGTGACAGGGGTTTTCTGTAATTCTCTCTCGTTGCAGCTCTGTTTTTATTGTGAAGCTTTTTAATGTTTTTGATGTTCTCATTTTGTCGCTAGAGGGAAAAGGGAAAGCCCTCCTCCTTCACTCCCTGCTCAGTTTGGCTCCTGCTCTGCTGGCGTCTATTTTGGCGCTCTGTTGGTGCCTGCTCAGTTTGGTAAAGGTACAGTACAGGGTAATGTCAAAAATGTTAATGCTTATTGCAATGCTAATAATTCAATGCTTATTTGTTTTTATACTTTAAATAAAACCTTTTAAAAATACAGTAACCTTTCGTGTTTAGACTTGGATCCCATGCCCAAGATATCTCATTATGCAAATATTCCAAAATCTGGAAAAATCTGGAATCTGGAACACTTCTGATCCCAAGCAGTCCAGATAAGGGATACTCAACCTGTAATGTTGTGATCATTAACCTAACAGACTCAGGACCATTGTAGCCTTGTTTTGCTTCAAAGACTCATGCAGAACGAAGAGTTCTCTTAAGCCTCAGATCAAATGAAGAACAGCACCATCCTATCAGAAGGCCAGCATGCTTTTCCTTGCTGTCTCCTCAGCTTGGTTCAACCTATCCTGGCTTGCAACACAAAATTCTAAATGAAGGGCTATCATCTGCACCAAGTTCTGGCAATATGCACGTGCATATGTTAATATGCTTTTATTTATTAATGTATTTTATCCCATCTTTTAAGTTCTAGGAAATAGAACTACTCAAGGCAGCTTACATAACTAAAAATAAAAAAATCAGAACAGTCAGTCAAAAACAGAAACAAATAACAAAAAGGAGATAAAATACCAATGAATATATTAATGTTCTATTCTCAGCACCAATTGCTGATACTTAACCAACCTCTATAAGGAATAGTCTGTTGAAGATGGTAGGAAGATTCACAGGAAGTCATCTTCCTGATCAAGAGTGCAAAAGTCAAAACTGAGATTATTTTAAGGAAAAGTTTTATAGAAATTGAACAATAAATAAATAAACCTCCAGAATAACCCCTAACTTTATCTTCATAGCTTGGGTCCAAGTAATCCAAATAATATTAAGGTACTATTAGCAGGCAATAAGTTTGTCCAGCAAATGAGGGTTCAGTCTGTATGGATAGTGTTGTGTCACCCTTAAGTAGGGGTTCCCAGCCTCTAGTATCCCAGATTAGGGATGTGCAGAACATTTTGTCAGTGAAACGTTTCAACTTGAAATGGGCAGTTTCAAGTATTTTGAGCTTGAAACAGGACACCCTTTAAATAAAGGGCCCGTATCGAGCTTGAATCAGAACAACCCCCATTTCGATCAAAATATTTTGATGCTCTGTTTTTCCCTTGCTGATTGGTTTTCTGGCACTGGCTTCTGATTGGCTTGTGTTCTCCTTGCTTCTTGGCTTCTTATCACAGGAATCAAGTGTTGTCATGGACTACTGTGCTCCCATTGGCTGGGGGGAGGGAGGAGGGAACACTTTTGGGGGGGATTTCAAAATGTATTCAAAGGGATTGAGAGGTAGATAAAGCCCTTATGCATCTCTTGAAGAGGATACATCAGGAGAGGAGGAAGGTAGGTTTGATTTTGTAGTTTTCTTTGCTCAGTACTGAGTATAATATGCTGTGCTGTTGCTGCTATAATTATCTAGTTTTGCTGATAAAGGGAGAACTTGGATGGCTGCCTTCCTTGAGTTGAGGTTTATTTTGTTTGTGAGATAGTGTTGTGGTGAGAAATGGACAGAGGCAACTGTGTGTGTGTGTGTGTGTGTGTGTGTGTGTGTGTGTGTGTGTGTGTAATATTGTCCCATGTCTGGCCTTAAGACTAAGTTCTGTGTTTGCTCTGCAATCTGCATCGCAAGATGTACTCATTCAAAATGTGGCTGAAGTTCCTCTAGTTGAACTTATGGCTGTGCTTGCTGCTAAGTAAGGGTGCTGCTGTGACAGCTGTTGTAATGCTAGGAAGTTACATAAGGAGTCATAATTTTGTATGAGAGAGAAACTTGTGCCAGTGATGTTACTGCAGCACAGGCACTTTGACTGGCAGTGGATTTTGGTACAGTGATTATTTTTGGGCCATTTTTGGACTGTTTGAAATGTGTATTCTGTGTTGGGAGGGACAGATTCCTTTTTACTTCTGCAGTGTTTTGTTTTGTTTTTCAAGGCAAGGTTGCAAAATGCTTTGCAAATTGCAATGCAAAACTTGTGGAACAATGGGGGACTCAAAACACCCCATTGTTCCTCATGCATAGCTCCTAGGGACACAAAAGTGGGTTGTATGGCAGGGAATGATGGCTACTACATATCAACCACCCACAAAATAAATTGGCAAGCAGGCAATATTTAACAAATGTTAACCTTTTCCCCAAACCCCCATAGGATCCTATAGTGGTTTGGGGAAAAGGTTAACATTTTCTTTAAAATTGCCCACTGTCCCATTTCTTTTGTGGAATGGGTAATAGGTAGCAGCCATCATGCCCTACCACCATTTTGGTGTCACTTGGAGCTACACATGGTTAACAATGGGGTGTTTTGAATTCCCTATCACCAAAACACTCAAAACATTTTGAGTTCCATCCAAACATCCAGCTCAACCACTGTTTCAGCACTACCGTATTTTATGGACTATAAGATGCTACGGACTATAAGACGCACCTTAATTTTAATCCATTTTTTCAGAGTTTCAACATATTAAACTGTTATCAAAACTGTTCCGAAAAGTCCTGCTAGCTCCAGGAAATGACTCTCAGCCTTGCTTCAGTTTGTTCTCCTTTCTTCTTGCCTCAGATAAGTCCTCTTTCAATTGCTCCTACTCCACTCTTTATTTCTATTCAACCTTGATTCTGACCCTTTTTTTTTTTAAACCTCTTTCGTTTTCGAGCTTTCCTTCTCCTCTCGCCTCCATCTTCCCTCCAAGCCCTCCCACCATGCCCCGCTCTGTCCTTTCCCTCCTTCTGCCATGGAGCAGAGCAGAGTGCCTTTTTTGCAGGGCCTTAGGCCCAGAACGGAGAAAGCGAGGGTGCAAACGGCGAAAGCGGACTGCTCCGCTGCGAGCATGGCCGCCGCCAAGCATGCCTCAGCCACGCCCAGGACCACTGCGTCCCCCCCCGGGTGAAGGGCCATGCACGGCGATGCTCCCCACTGGAGGAGCAGGCGCCTCGAAGAAGGGCCGCCGTGGCGCATGCGGGCGCGCACAGCGATGGCCGCCATTTTGACTCGGCCTTTGAGGCCGACGCGGACCAGGTGAGGGCCCAGCGGCAGCTGGAAGCTGGAAGGTGCTGGAAGCTTTTGCGGCGGCACAATCCTTGGAGGCCACCGGCTCATTGGGGGAGGAGGAGTCCATGGCCCAAGTGGCGGAGGGTGAGCTGGAGTGGCAGTCCCCAGGTGGCACGGGGTTAATAGAGGGTCACCCCCAACCCCCTCCTTTAGCATCGGTACAGGCATTGCCGGGGGATAGCCCCCCCTCGAACCTGTTGGGCAGGCTTACGAGTATAAGACACAGTTACGAGTATAAGACACACCTGAATTTTGCGGGTATTTTTCGAGGGGGAAAGTGTGTCTTATAGTCCATAAAATACGGTATATTTTGGCTGTTTTGTGTTTTGTTTTGAGCTCAAAACAGAACACAAAATCTGTTTCATGCATATCCCTACTCCAGCTGTTGCTGATCTACAACTCTCATCATCTCCCAGAAGTTGCAGCCTCCCAGTCAGGGGTCTCCTTGTGAGTCACCCCGCAGCGAAACACGATCCAATAAATGGGGTTATTTTATTTATTTATTTATTTATTTATTTATTTATTTGACATATTTCTATACCACCCCGAACTCACATCTCTGGGCGGTTTAAAACAAGTGCTCACTCTGCTACCTCTTTTAAGGGGAGGGGCATTTAGGGAGGCTTGCTGCCAGGAGCCACGCAGCTCCCATTGCAGCACACGGCCAGGTGAAACTGGGCTAGCCCAGTTTTCCCTGGTCATGAGATTAGCCTCTATAGCCACAACACTGTTCACTGGGACAACTAGAAACTGTTATATTTTGCTTGTGCTGAAAGAACTGGCTCCCAACTTACTTACAGGCACAATTCAAAAGTGCAAGTTTTGGCCTTTAATGCCCCAACAGTCTAGAACCAGAGTATTACTAAGGATTTGAAACATAGGAACATAAGAACAGCCCTGCTGGATCAGGCCCAAGGCCCATCTAGTCCAGCATCCTGTTTTGCACAGTGGCCCACCAGATGCTGCTGGAAGCCACAGGCAGGAGTTGAGGGCATGCCCTCTCTCCTACTGTTACTCCCCTGCAACTCGTACTCAGAGGCATCCTGCCTTAGAGGCTGGAGGTGGCCTATAGCCCTCCAACTGGTAGCTGATGCTAAAGCTCTCCTCCATGAAGTTATCCAAACCCCTCTTAAAGCCATCCAGGTTGTTGGCTGTCACCACATCTTGTGGCAGAGAATTCCACAAGTTGATTATGCATTGTGTGAAAAAGTACTTCCATTTGTTGGTCCTAGATTTCCTGGCAATCAATTTCATGGAATGACCCCTGGTTATTCCCCTGGTGTTATGTGAGAAGGAGAAGAATATCTCTCTGGCTACTTTCTCCACACCATGCATGATTTTATAGACCTCTATCATGTCTCCTTTCTCTATCATGTCGTTGTCATCTTTTTTCTAAACTAAATAGCCCCAGGTGTTGTAGCCTTGCCTCTTCAGAAAACTGCTCTAGGACCCTGATTGTCTTGGTTGCCCTCTTCTGCTCCTTTTCTAGTTCTACAATGTCTTTTTTTAGATGTGGTGACTAAAATTGTACGCAGTACTCCAGGTGTGGCTGTACCATCATTTTCTATAAGGGCATGATAATATTAGCTGTTTTATTTTCAATCCCTTTGCTAATGATCCCTAGTATGGAATTGGCCTTTTTCACAGCTGCCGCACATTGAGTCGACGCTTTCAACGAGCTGTCCATCACGAACCCAATATCCCTCTCCTGGTCAGTCACCAACAGCTCAGATCCCATTAGCGTATACTTGAAGTTAGAGTTTTTCATCTCAATGTGCATCACTTTACACTTGCCAACATTGAACCGCATCTGCCACTTTGTCACCCACTCACCAAGTTTGGAGAGATCCTCTTGGAGCTCCTCACAATCTGTTTTGGATTTCACTACCTGAAAGAGTTTGGTATCATCTGCAAATTTGGCCACCTAGCTGCTTACCCCAACTTCTACATCCCGTATGAATAAATTAACTGGTCTTTCAACCAGTTAGCAATCCACATATGTACTTGTCCCCTTATCCCATGACTGCTACATTTTCTCAGGAGTCTTTGATGAGGAACTTTGTCGAAAGCTTTTTGAAAGTCCAGGTATACTATGTTAACTGGATCACCTTGATCCACACACTTGTTGACACTCTCAAAGAACTCCAAAAGGTTTGTGAGGCAAGATTTACCTTTGCTTTTCATCAATTTGCCTGGAACAGACCTTAAGCTAACCGGCCTGTAATTTACTGGATCAACCCTGGAGCCCCTTTTGAAAATCGGTGTTTCATTTGCTACTTTCCAGTCCTCTGCTATAGAGCCCGATTGCAGGGATAAGTTATATATTTTAGCAAGGAGGCCGCTTGGCAAGAAGCTCCTTGACTCTCACAGGAAGGTTGCTTGGGCACTAGTCTTTGGCATCCATTATATTTCTTGTTATAGCTGTCCCAGAAGCCTCACAGAGAATAGGAATAAAGTTAAATGAGTTTGCAAAACATTTAATTGTGATTATTACTCTCTTTAACAGAATAAGCATGTCAAGTGTCAACCCGCACTTTAAACCTGTGCTTCATTTTGAATCAAAATAGATTGCTTAATACTTATTCCTCTTCACTGAATAGCTGAGAGAAGAAAATGATGCACCCGTTAAATTAACGCATTTATTGTGCACGACGGCAGTTCATTTGCACAGTAAATAAGTTAAAATCTGAATCCCCTGTAATCCACTATTCAAACTGTCTGACTGTGGAACCTTCCTAATCAAATACATCTACATGATATTGTAAGCTACATTACAGTATATTATTAGCTTGTAAAATGAAATTGCTGCAACGTTATGTTCTATAAGTTGAAGCAGTAACAAATTTACCACTGATAGATGTACTAATGGATACATTGCTCTGGAATAAATATGAATTGAGAATACCAACTCTGTGTGTGTGTGTGTGTGTGTGTGTGTGTGTTTAGGCATTTATGAGGGTGAACCAGCTAGCAGTGAAAACAGTAGAATTTCCACTGCCCTAGCCTCCTTTTTTGCAGGGCAACTGCTGAAGAGAGAAGACTGGTGGCCTTCTCATAAAATAAAACTGGTTTTTTTTTGTAATATAGCTTGTCCTAGCAATTCTTTGAGCGGAGTGATCACTTCCTGTATTCAGAACAAGAACTGAAAATTGTTCTTCAACCTTTTTTCAGAATGTTTATATGTGTTTCCTAATTTCTTCTTCAGTGAACAGGAGCCATCTTTATTAATAAAAGAATATCAATAACAGTGATATTTAACATTTAGATAGCACATTTCAAATGCCCAAAATATTCATCATTTGAGAAATCATTGCAACCGTAACTCTTGTCATACATTATCACCATCACATACAACAAACATGCAAGGCAAAACAAAAAACAAAAAACAAAAACCCAAACAGAATGTTTTAAGGGTGAGAAGGAAGAGAGATTGGGAAACCATCACAGCTGGCCCTGCCTACGACTGTATTTGCTATTTCCTTCTGACAGAGTGTGGAAGCTAACCATACAATTTGGGCATCCACCCATCTGCATGTTCGGCACTTGCTCATGTAAGACAGTGAGTGTAGAAATGGCATCTCCTAACTGGAGCCACCATGTGTTGGTGAGATCCAAGATAGGCTCCCTAAAGGAAACAACCTGCAGAGAAACAGGCCACAAACTATGTTGAGGTGTGTTGCGCTCATCAGCATGAAGCTGTCACTACCTTGTATTGGGGAGATTCTTATGAGTCTGAGATTTTTGTAGGATGTCTTGATGGATCAGTCAGATTGTTCAATATTGAGAAGGGCAAATTTACTTAGGGGAGTGTCTGGGAGGCGAAGGACCCACAGCACTACCCAGTGCATAGACCCAGTGCTTGTTTAGACTTCTTTGGTGATTCTCTCCCCACATGTATGCTGAATTTGATTGCACTATGGTCACTGTTCCCTAAAGGGTTGGTGACACTGACATCCAGCACCAGGTCCTGGGTGCCACTCAGGATTAAGTCCATGGTCACCATCTGTCTGGTTGGTTCCAAGATCAACTGTTCTAAGGCACAGTCATTCAAAGTATCTAGAAATTTGACCTCTTTGTCATTACCTGACTGTGAATTTAACCAGTCTATGTGTGGGTAATTGAAGTCACCCATTATTACCGCCCTGCCTCTCCTTGAAGCCTCCCTGATTTCCTCCTGCAACTCCCAGTCACTGTCAGCGTTTTGATCCAGAGGGCAATAGCACATCTACAGTAGCACATTTCCTTTCAGGCCTTGTATTGTCCCCCACAGGGTTTCCGCAATCTTACCATTTTCCCCTTCACAGGTTGACTGTACATGAAGACAATGATGCCTGAGCAGAATTTGTAAAATCAACAGTATGAAGGTTAATATTTTTAGCCCTGTGCTGCTGACAAAACTGAGAAAATGGCACCTTTCTCAGTACCAGCTAGTGGAATCTTGACTGAGATAAGATTTGAACAGAGGGAATCCCAGTTCACAGCTCACACTCTTAGCCACTACACTCCAACTTACTTTTTTCTCATGTTAAATATGAATGCTGAAAGGAGTTCTTTCAGGAGACACACTAATGGAAGGTATTTCTGCAAAGAAAAGTATTGAACAGAATACTGATTTCCGTTATGAACGAGGGAATTATACCATTAGCTTATCTAGCTTGGTATTGTCTGCACTGGCCTGCAGTGGCTCTCCAAGGTTTCGGGCAGGAGTCTTTCTTATCTGGAGATAATGGGGATTGAAACTGGGACCTTCTGCATGCAAAGCAGATACTCTGCACTGAGCTACAGCCTTAGCAGCATAGCAACATTGGAGTGGGCCCTTGGACAAAAAGTGAAGATGGGCCTTCCCACCTTCCTCTTGGAAGAAACAAGAGGCAGAAAGTGAAGAGCAAGCTGTTGCCCAGCTGGCAGTAACCACTCAGGGGTCCAGGTACATTTGTACCTCCATCTTGTTCAATTATAGCTACACCCATTTTATGGCCCCATCTCATCTTCCAACCATTGTCTTTGGTAATACCAAACAGGTACTGACCCCTACAGCCAATTCATTTTCTCTTGCTGTGCTCCCTCATGTGCACACACATACAACACTCCACCTAATGCTTAGAAACTGGGGTTCTTAAGACTGAAACAGAGAATAACAGCTGTTTAGTTACTCTTAGGTATGCTGACTCCAGTGATTCCTAAAAGCTTGGTAGGAGATGAGCTCCAAAGTATGTGTGATCAGGTTCAGAGGCAAAGTGTATTTGGCTGAATGGAAAAACAGCTGTAAACAGCTTGGGAATACATGTTATAAGAGAAATGGACACAATATTCTTGTGCAGCACCATGACTGGTTTGGATGTTCCATATTATACTCCTCATTAAGTTTTTACCTAGGATAATATTGACTATGCATTTACAATCCCTGTTTTTCTTTCCTATAACATTTTGTTTCCATCATAGTTGAGTATATTTCAGAAATTCAGAATTGGATGGATGCCACAAGGTCAACAGAAGGTTATCAAAATATGATGGCATTTATATGGTTACTAGGACTGGCAGAAACTCACTGCAATGTTTGGGTATCGTAATCTAGGGATGTGTGAACAGGTTCGGTACCAAACCGGTTCAAAGTTGAACTGGTTTGGTCCAAAGTCTCGGGGTGGAGCCAAACCACCATTGGGTCAGCTCAACCCTGGACCACCACCACCACCCCCAGCCCGGCCCATTCAAGGGAGTTTGTGAACTTTTTTAAAAAAAAATCTTTTTAACTTACCCCCTTTGGGGGGGTTCTCTGAGGCCGTAGAGGGAGTTTGCGGAGTCCCCCTCCCCCCACTGGGCTTCCATCCTTCCAAATTCTTGCCTATGGGCTTCCCAGAGTTGCACAACAGAGTTGCACAACAGTGTGTAAATTCTGTTACGAGGCAGGTGGAATGATGTGCAATATGTCAGGCACTGTGGTTTGATCTGTTGTGGTATGAATGTACCCAGAGCAGACAGGGTTAGACTCAAAGATCTTATCATTCTATTCAGCCCTGTGTTCCTACAGCCACAAGAGACACAATATGACATCTGGTGGATAGGTGCTAACATTCTTCAAACAGTTACTTCTTGGGGGTCTTGGTGGATGGCTTTTGTTGTTCATTTTATTTGTTCCTTGTTTCTATTACTAGACACTCTACATTATGCTGAGGGTGTTGCTTTTGGCTCACCCAGAAAGAACCCAAGTCATCCTTGTAAACACACCACCGCACTAAGAAAACAGTATGTTGACTTTTCCAGCCTGCAACCTGGTCAGCTGAGCCTGGGAAGTTATGGTCTCTGGATGCATCCAAACTAATGGCCATTCTTGGATCTTGGAAGGCTTTTAAAAAATTCCTCAAATTGCTTGCTATCTCTGGGTTCTTATTGCTATCTTGTGTAATGTCTAGCTAACCTCATGTTCTCAAACCATATGGCCTATGGCTGTAATAAATTGATTGATTGATTGATTGATTGATTGATGTTCTCAAATCATTTGAGATTTTTGTTACTGTAAAAACATTCCATCGATACTTTAAATTTAAAATTGCCATTTTGAAGTGACAGACTGACAGCATGAAAGAACCCTTTCCTAATACAGTCCATTGTGCTGAAGTTTATTTGCACTTTTTTGCTGGGGGTTTTGTGGGGGGGGGGTTGCCTATGCTGCTAAAGAATGGATGAATAGATAAAATCTTCAGTTTGTTCTCCAAAAAATATCTCATTTGTCTGACATACTATGCAAGAGTACGGTCGCAAGCCTAGTAATATTGCATTTGCACAATTTTTGTAAGTTGTGAAAGCACAACATTTAACATTACTCTAAGTGATGTTAATCACATCATTTGGTTCTATGTCTTTTTAAAAATTTCAATAACAGCTGTAGAGGTTGGGGACCACAGCCTTGGTGGGAAGAGGCTTTATTCCATTGCCCTCACCATGATCTTAAACTGAATTGGAGGGCCCTGTGGCTGCTATTTGCTTTGGAATTGAAGATATCGGTGGGAATTCCTTCCTGGGGCAAACAGTGATTGCCAGAGGCCAAGTGCATCACCAGCAAAGAGTTAGAATCCCCTCCATCCACACAACAGACCCAATCCAGATTGAGCTCAATTGTTATAATTTAAAGTTTTTTTAAAAAATGCAGGGCTAAATGACATGGCCAACATGACAGGCAGCCCTACATCAATGTTAGGGACCCACTAGGGCTGCCTTTCAAGTTGTGCAGGAGCCCTGACATGTAGCATGATGAGGCCGCTGCAAAACAACTTAAAGCAGCTTCTGGGTGGTCACTCAGCACTGCTTCGACTGGAAAGTGACTGCCCAGTGACTGCCCAGATGTGAGTGACTGCCCAGATGTGATTTTAAGTCATTCTGCAGCAGCCCCATCACACTAAACCATCGCAACTGCCTTTCAGATTGTGTTCCACCTCCAACGAGTCCCTAACATTGACTAAAGGCTACTCATCATGTTAGCCACAGTTAGCATCAAACTCTAGCCTTCAGTTTTGGAAACTTCAAAACACATGCAAGTTAAGAAATGGAAAAAGGAAGGTAGAACCGGAGATCAAAGTGAGATTAGCTGGGAACAGATCAATCCAGATGGTCCAATATGGGATCCTGGGCCATTAATTATTTTTTATAAAATGTCATTTATCCATTCATCATTATAGTAACTACATTTTTATCCCACCAAATGGTATTAATTAAAGCTATATTTTACAAAGGCTGTAGAGTGGTTGAACATCACGCAGTCAGATGTCACTTCCTTCTGCCCTCAGCAAGACCTCCTCAAATAATGCTTTAGGATCCTCAGAGCATCCCAGTGTTCATCAAAATAGAAAATCATCCCCAGCAGTGAACTCTCACCCGCAACACTGCACCAAGGAGCCTGGACATAAACTGCTGCTGCTTTGGTCCCCTTGGAATACACTTTATGAGGGTACCTTCTCATTAATTCAGTTCCTTGAGAGAAGGGGAACAGCTTTCAAATCACAAAAGTTAAGAAATAAATAATGGTTAAGAAATATCAACCAGAATAATGTAGAATAATTCTATCATAGAATTCTAAAGCACAAACCAATGCTCAGTTTATGTGGGGGGAGTAGGGAGGCCTGCAACGGAACCCTCAGTCTTCACTCTCTAACTCTCACCAATGAATGGCTCTTTGTGGCAAGGCATAGTGCTAAGAGGGGGCCATCACAAAAGGTAGCAGGGGTTGGGCCCTCTGTACTTTGAGCACTGGCACACCCAAATTATTTTAAAGGCTCACAAGAATACCAAAAGTCCTCATAAATGGGCCTTTTGAGCTGTTAACTGTTTTGTAAATTGGTTCCATTAAAACAATTCACACTGATTTCAGAAAGTTTTTGAAGAATTTGCTCAGTTTGTTCAGTGTCTGGAAATGATGAAATACCACATGCTATTGTCTTCTTATTGTTTCTGCCTTCCATGCATTAAAGAATGTTTCCCTCAGTCTTTCCATTGCCTGCAAACAATTTGGGACCATAAACAATGATAAAATTGTTTGAAGAACTTGAATATTCATAAGCTCTGAAAAATTGCCCTTGAGAAATTCTCAAGAGCAATACCTACCCCAATTCTAAATGTGGCATACATGTCTGTCTGGCATCAAGAGAACTTGCACTAGTTTCTTCATATCTGAGTACAAGGCTTTAGGAAGAAAAGTCTGACAGAGCACTGCCTGAGTACTTGCATCTCAGGTAGTGCTCTCTTCCACTCTACCAGTAAAAGGTAGAGGACTACAAAGAAAGAAATTCTTCTGGTGAATGAATTATTATGCAGATGGTGTTGCTGACAGATATTTGGTTTCTGGGACTATGGTCTAAGCTTCTTTATTAAAGGACTTCTGTGAAAAGGTCTTGAAAAGGTCAATCACAAGCTGAATGTGAATCAGCAGTGCGATGCAGCTGCAAAAAAGGCTAATGTGATTTTAGGCTGCATTAACAGAAAAATAGTTTCTGAGTCACAAAGAAGTATTAGTTCCACTTTATCTTGCACTGTAAATATCTCATCTTGAGTACTGTGTCCAGTTCTGGGGGTGCTGCATGTTAAGGGTGTAGACTAATTGCAATGAGTTCAGAGGAGGCCAACAAAAGATGGTCAGGAGGCTGCAAAACAAATACCCCTAGTAGGATGCTGAAAGAACTGAGTATGTTTAGCCCGGAGAAGAGAAAAACTGAGGAGAGACATAATTGATTGATTGATTAATTAGGTGCCATCAAGTCAGTGTCGACTCTTAGCGACCACATAGATAGATTCTCTCCAGGATTGTCTTCAATTTGGCCTTTAAGGTCTCTCAGTGTTGTATTCATTGCTGTCGTAATTGAGTCCATCTACCTTGATGCTGGTCATCCTCTTCTTTTCTTTCCTTCAACTTTTCCCAGCATTATAGACTTCTCAAGGGAGCTGGGTTTTTGCACAATGTTTCTGAAGTATGATAGTTTGAGCCTGGTCATTTGCGCTTCAATTGAAAATTCTGGATTGATTTATTCTATGATCCATTTGTTTGTTTTCCTGGCTGTCCATGATGTCCTCAAAAGTCTTCTCCAGCACCCAAGTTTAAAAGCGTCAATACTTTTTCTGTCTTACTTCTTCAAAGTCCAGCTTTTGCATCCATAGAGTGTCATGGGGGGGTGGGGGGACATTAACCAGACAATTCTAATCTTTTGTAGGTATAGACACATCACGGCATCTAAATATCCTTTCCAAGGCCTTAATCTCAACCCTACCAAGTGCTAGTCTGCAGCATGTTTCTTGACTGTTGATGGTCAATCCTAAAAGGCAGAAGCTATCCACCACTTCAATGTCTTCATTATCAATTATCAGACTTGACTACTGCAATGCATTCTATGTGGGGCTGCCTTTGTACATAGTCCGGAAACTGCAGTTAGTCCACAGTGCTGCAGCCAGGTTGGTCTCTGGGTCATCTCAGAGAGAATATATCATTCCCATCTTAAAAGATCTACACTGGCTGCTGATAAGTTTCCAGGCAAAGTACAAGGTTTTGGTTATAACCTATAAAGCCCTAAACAGCTTGTGCCCTGGGTATTTAAGAGAACGTCTTCTTTGCTATGAACCACGCAGCCTATTGAGATCATCTGGAGAGGTTCGTCTGCAGTTGCCACTGGCTAGTCTGGTGGCTACTCAGGGATGGGCCTTTCTCCATTGCTGTCCCGAGGCTTTGGAACACACTTTCTGCTGAAATAAGAGCCTCTCCATTTCTTACAACTTTTTAAAGGGCAGTCAAGATGAATTTCTTCACCCAGGCTTTTAATTAGATACTGTTTTAATTGTGTTTTAATAGTTTTAACATTTAAATCCTAATTGTTGAAATGTTTTAATCTTTTATTGGTAGTTTTTATTTTCTTGTAAACTGCCCAGAGAATTTGCATTTTGGGAGGTATAAAAATATGTTAAATAAATAAATAAATAAATAAATAAATAAATAAAATTCTGAGGCTGGATGCTGTACCCATTGTCATTAGCTCAGTTTTCTTTACATTTAGTCATAGTCCCATTCTTTCAATGTGCTCCTTGACTTTCATTACTAGAGCTTGCAGATCATCCGCATTCTCAGAGTGGTGCCATCAGTGTAGCGCAGGTTATTGATGATTCTTCCTCCAACTTTAAAACCATGCTCATATCCTTCCAATCCAGCTTCTCTCAGTATACGTTCAGCATATGAATTTAATAAATAAGGAGAAAGTATACAGCCTTGTCTTGCTCCTTTGCCGATCTGGAATCAGTCTGTTTCACAATGTTCCATCTAGACTGTGGCTTCCTGTCCTGTGCATACGTTTCTCATGAGAACAATGAGATATTCTGGGACACCCATTTTCCTAAGGATATTCCACAACTTGACATGGGCAATGCAACTGAAGGCTTTTCTGTAGACAATAAAGCACATATTGACTTCTTTCTGGTATTCTTTGGCTTTCTCAATTATCAAGAGAGCATCAGCAATGATGTCTCTTGTTCCTCGGCCTTTTCTGAAACCAGCTTGAACATCCAGCATTTCCCTTTCCACATAGGGCTCTAACCTGCATTGGATGATCCTGAGCATTATTTTGCTAGCAAGTGAAATTAAGGATATTGTGCAATGGTTTGCACAATCTGTTAAATCTCCTTTCTTTGGGATGGGTATGTAGACTGACCTCTTCCAATCTTCTGGCCACTGTGTCAGTCTCCAAATTTGCTGGCATAGCTTGGTTAGAGCCTTGGCTGCTTCTTCTTCTGTTACCTGACATATTTCTGTAGGTATTCCATCAATTCCTGTAGCCTTCCTACTTGGTAATGACCAGAGTGCTGATCTGACCTCATCTTCCTGTACTAGAGGTTCTTGCAAGTAGGGAATATCTTCTAGAGTATTTTGGATGTTAACATCCCTACTGTACAGATTTTCTGTATACTCTTTGCATCTCTGTTTGATCTTCTCTGAATCAGTTACTACCTGTCCTTTCTCATCCGTGGCCGTTGGCCTGTGGGGTCCTGCAGGGATCGGTCTTGTCCCCCATGCTGTTTAACATCTACATGAAGCCGCTGGGAGAGGTCATCCGGGGACTTGGACTGAGTTGTCAGCAATATGCGGATGACACTCAGCTCTATCTCTCCTTGTTATCTGATCCTAGGGAGGCGGTGGATGTCCTGAATCGGGGGCTGGAGGCCGTGATGGGCTGGATGTGGGCTAATAAACTGAAATTGAATCCGGATAAGACAGAGGTACTGTTGGTCAGTAGGAGAGCCAATCGGGATGAGGAGATTTTACCGGTTCTGGATGGGGTTGCACTCCCCTTGAAGGAGCAAGTACGCAGCTTGGGGGTACTACTGGATCCGGCTCTGCTTTTGGAAGCTCAGGTGGAGGTGGTGGCCAGGGGTGCCTTTGCACGGCTTCGGCTAGTGCGCCAGCTGCGTCCCTTTCTCGAGAAGGCAGATCTGGCCACGGTTACCCACGCCTTAGTCACGTCGCGGCTGGATTACTGTAACGTGCTCTACGTGGGGCTGCCCTTGAAGAATATCCGGAAACTGCAGCTAGTGCAAAACACGGCAGTGAGGGTTTTATCCGGAGCTGCCCGTTGGGAACATATCACCCCCATTTTGAAAGAGCTGCACTGGCTGCCGGTTCGTTTCCGGGTCCAATTCAAGGTGCTGGTTTTGACCTTTAATGCCCTAAATGGTTTGGGCCCGGGGTATTTGAGGGACCACCTGCTCCCAAGGGTTGCTGCCCACTTGACAAGGACATCTGAGGGGGCCCTGCTCCGGGTGCCGACAATGAGGGAGGCCCGGCTGTCGTGCACTCGGGACAGGGCCTTCTCTGTTGCTGCTCCTAGACTCTGGAATGCTCTCCCAGTGGCCATTCGTTCCTTAGACTCCATCACGGCTTTTAGAAAGCTTTTAAAGACTTGGCTTTTTACCCAGGCTTTTACATAATCGTTTTTACTGCTGCCTCTGTGTGTTTTTATCTTTTGTCTTGTTTTTTATGCTTGTTTGATATGTTTTTAGCTTGGTGTTTTTATTGCTTGGTGTTTTTATTGCTTTTATTGTATGTTTTAATTTTTGTAAACCGCCTTGGGGTTTTCTTTTAACCAAAGGCGGTATAGAAATGTAAAAATAAAAATAAAAATGAAATAAATAAATCCCTTAACATACCAATTCGAGGTTGGAACCTCCTTCTGAGTTCAGAGATCTTTTGGAAAACTTTCCTTATTTTTCCATGTCTATTTCCATTCTCAAGGTCTTTACAGATGTCATCATAGTACTACTCCTTGTCTCTTCTAACAGCTTTCTGAAATTCCCTATTAAGTTCCTTCCTGAGTTCTTTATCTTTCTGGACTTTGGCTTCTCTCTTTTTCTTGGCAATTTCCACCATTTGTTCTGACATCCATTTTGCTTTCTTATGTTTCTTGGTCTTTGGCAGTCTCTTTTCATATTCGTCCTTAACAACTTCTTTGATTTTATTTCACAGTTCCTCTTGTTCCCTATCAATGAGGTACAGAACTTCAATGCAGTTCCTGATGTTCTCTTTGAAAATAGTGGGTACATTCTCAAGATCATATTGGATCATACTGGATAGCTTTGATTTTCTGCTTTAGCTTGACTTGGAACTTTTGCATGAGCAGTTCATGATCTGTTCCACAATCGGCCCCTGGCCACATCTTTGCTGTTATAACTGAGCTCTTCCACCTCCTTGCACCAATAATGTAATCAGTTTGATTTCTGTGTACTCCATCTGGTGATGTCCATTTGTATAGGCACTGCTTTGGTTGTTTGAAGAATGTGTTAGCAATGAAGAGATCATTGGCTTGTCAGAAACTAATAAGTCCTGCTTCATTTCTGTTTCCTAGGCCATAGAGTCTGACTGTGGTTTTCTTCTTACCATTTCCAGCTTTGGCATCCAACCACCACCAGCACATCTTGCTTACGTGTTCTGTCAATTTCAGACTGAACTTGAGCATAAAACTCATCAACCTCCTCTTCTTCTGCATCAGTTGTTCAGACATAAATTTGAAGAACTGTCATGTTAAAGGGTTGTCCATGAAATCTAATTGATATTAATTGGTCACTGACTGCATTGTACCCAAGTAGTGTCATGGTTATATCCTTCCTGACTATGAAAGCAACACCATTCCTTCTTTGTTTTTCATGTCCTGAGTAGTAAACGGTATGCTTTTCTGACTTAAAGTGTCCTATTCCAGTCTATTTTAATTCACTGATGCCCAAGTCTGTCAATCTGTAGTCAATTCATTTCATCTTTCACTGTGTCAAGCTTTCCCATATTCATGTTTCTTATATTCCACATTCCCATTGTAATTCTGTCTTTGCAGCTTCAGATTTTCTTTTCCTGCATGGCAACATCAGCCGCTTGAAGTCCAAAAGGCTTTAACCTAACCGCATCATAAACACCGTTGGTGCTCTGAGAGATCCTCAGCTCTTCCTCAATAGCTGAGGAAGGCAATGGTAAACCATTCTTGTATTTTACCAAGAAAACCACATGGATAGACAAAATAGAATGATTGTCAATGTAGTGCCGGATGATGGGCCCCTCAGGTCAGATGGTACGCAACATGCTACTGAGGAGGAGCTGAGGATCTCTCAGAGTACCGATGGTATTTATGACGCAGTTAGATTAAAGCCTTTTGGACGTCAAGGGTCTGATGTTGCCATGCAGGAAAAGACATGATAGTACTCTTCAAATACCTAAAGGGCTGGCACAGAGAAGACCAGTGCCAGCTCACGTACTTGTGCTCCTTGAGGTGATACAAGACACCAGTGCCCATGCCCCTTGGGGTGGACCCAGTCTACCTCCTTGTCCCACGACCCTTCCCCATTTCCTGACTGCCAGGGAGAGAAAGCAGCCTCTGTTTTATACTATGAGTCCAGCAGAGATGGCAGGTAGGAGGAGTTTCTCACATAGAGCAGCCTGCACTTCACTAGTTAGCCTCCTCTCCTGTCTCTAAGGCTGTTCTCATGAGCAGCCTAACCCAAGCTAGGGCAGCCCAGCCTGCATTAGGCTGCCCATGTGGAGGATTGGGCCAGAGCACCCAGACTAACCCTGCTTTTTACCCCAGCTCTTAGCCAAGCTTAAGGGCATGAGCACACCCTTAACCCCAGCACCAGTATTGTGTGTTTGCAATACTGACAAAGAGGTGGGTGCCTAGAGCACCTGTCTCATGGGGATATCCCACAAGGCACCATGCTCATCACACAATGCCTGGTGGAATACATTGAGGTCAGGAAAATGAGTCCTGGCCTCTAATCATCTGCACTACTCTGTACAGTGCAGATTGTCTGGGTGTGTGATGGCATGCTGAAGATTATACAGGCAATCATCTGGGGGGAAGGTACATAAAGTCATGCCTCCTCCACCCCGCTGTAGGCATAGCCTTTCTGTCTTTCTCCTCTCCTCCCCATGCCTCCCACAAAGAGGCCTCAGTGCTGCATTTTGCTTCCAAATGGAACAAAGCACATAGCCTTTGGGTAGAAAGCACATGGAGGGAAGGAGGAAAGAAAGCAATCAACAAGTTCTTAGAAGTTCCAGACAGCCGAGAACAAGCCTGTAGGGGTGTGCGTTTTGGAATTTTCTTGTTTTGATTTGTATCTAAATCGAAACATCCCCATTTTGTTTTGTACCCAAATTTTCTGAATCCAAATCAGCCCTGCTTTGTTTTGTAGCCAAATTTTCTGAATCCGAATCTGAATCGATTTGGATTTTTAAAAAGGGTCCCAGGGCAAAAATAGTGGGTGGTGGTGGTAGTGTCCAATGGGTGGAAGCTACCACCCAAATTTCAAAGGAATTAGGCAAAGGGCTGATTTTTTTTGGTGAACTTTTTTAAAGTTTACACATCTTTAAGAATTTTCCCATAGGGAATAATGGGGATTCCAGCAAATGTATCGCTTCAAATCAAGGGGAAAGGGATGACCCACAGTGGAGTGTGGTGGGTGGCAGTGCCCAATGGGGGCAAGGAAACTTCCAGGATTATTTCAAAGGAATTGGGCAAAGGGCTGATCTTTTGTGGTTTGTTGAAGTTTACGTGTCTTTAAGATTTCTCCTATAGGGAATAATGGAGGTTTCAGCAGCCCCATGAGTCCACTTGGGGGGCACTGGGGTTGCCCAGAGCGAGGGGTTGTGTAGTGCACATAGGGTGCCAACCACCCCCATACCCACAAGCCTGTGGGGTACTGGGTTTTGTTGTTTCTGAGGTGTTCATTGTAGATTCTCTGGTAGCATATGAGATTTTCAGTGAAAAACAAGAATCCACTCTCATATGCTACCAGAGAATCTACACTCAGAACACCACAGAAACAGCAGAACCCAGCACCCCATAGGTTAGCAACCCTTCCCCTGGCCAATGTGGGGTCAGTAAAGAGTGGCAAGAAGCAAAAGAGCCAATGGAGAACAAGGAGGGAATTGTCAGCAGGTCAGCCCATGATTTAGGTCACTGATCAGAAGGCTGGAAGGGTGGGAAATTCAAAGAGATGTCAAACACAAAATGGAGACTGACTCAGAGATCACCACAAAAAGGAGGTCCGAAACAACAAAACATTTTGTAGCCAAAACAGGGACGTTTTGTTTTGTATACAAAACTTTTGGATCTGGAAAATGGGTGTTTTGTCTTGTCTACAAAACACCCGAAACAGGCTGTTTTGGGTACAAAACATTTTGTATCCGCAACGTTTCGCACATCCCTACAAGCCTGTGCTGACTCCTGTAGGGGTGACTTGCCAATGAGGCCAGTGAGGCAATGCCCGCAGGAGTGGGAGCGGGTTGGGATGCCTGTGTTGGGAATTCTCTCTGGTAAGAGAAACCCTTTTTCATTATAGCAGAGTGCACAGAGGCACAACACAGCAGAATTTAGTTAGGCATGCATGTATGCTGAGAGTAAAGACAGTTCATAGTTTCAAATCAATATAAGTGGTGTTTATTAGAGAACTCCATTCTAGATAGAAAAGTGAGATGGGATCTTTAATCTAGCTAGCTAGCTGGATGCAGATGGATTCTGCATCTCTGCACACATGGTGCAGGGGAGAGGAGCTTGCATGTTGCAAGGTAGAAGGAAGGGAAGAGAAGCTAAGAGGAAGGAAGTGTCCCTGAGGGTAGCAATCTACATACCAAAGGGATAGTGTCAGAGCAGTAGAGAAGGGATGACCAATGTCTTGACCCTCTAGCCCTCTGACTCACTAGTCTGTCCTCGTATGTCATTGAGACAAGAGACAGTGCATAGTCCTTCACTTCCAACAGCCTGCACTCACTGCTCCTAAGTACCCTGAGGTCATTGCCTCACTTTGCTTCACCTCACCTAGCCTCATTAGTGAACTGTCCCTGTAAAAGATAGCACAGGCTTGTTCTGTGTTGCCCCGTAGAGCAGGGCTTGATCATTTTAATAGGTTTAACTTACAGGATGGTAGATTCAACTGAACATCATGATAAACTTCTTAATGCTAAGTACAATTAGACAATATGATAAATTCTGAGAGCAGGGGCTTTTCTTTGCTGGAGGTCTTCAAGCCAAGGCTGGACAGCCATCTGTTAAGGATACTCAAAATCTGGATTTCCTTAATCAGGGTTGAACTAGATGGCCTATATGATTCTGTTAACATTATAAGTAATTTCAGGCAATACATAGGGCATGTCCGCCAGACTCAAAATAATCAGATCAGGATCAAAATTATCAGATCAGTCATATACTTTAGCTGCCCTGTTTCTTCTCTGAAGAAAATATCCATGCAAATAACTTGTGGTCAGTAGTAGTAAAATGTTTCAACATAATGTTTTGAGGGCAAATAAAAATGTGTTCTTGAAACTGTACTCTGTTTTCTCTGTATTTGTTCCAGTTTGTTCCAGTTACAATGAAAATTATGACATGTTTTTAAGGACATGTGAAACACTCATTATTTTCATGGATGTTTCTGAGAATGGTTGCATGTTGTGAGGCATTTAAGTTCAGAATCAGATATATGATTTCTGCTTTGCTCCCTATTCACAGACCCAGGGACCGCCCCCCCCATCAAATGTAGATATGTGCATCTATGCTCCTCCTGTTTCTTATAGAGGGAGTTGCTGTGATTCCCTTTTTAAAGCATTGACCAACTTGCTAAAGCTCATAAAGAGGCTATTCACACGAGTGGAGGAAACACAGCTAAGGGAGCCCAGCCCGTTTTCCCTCGTGCAAAAACAGTGCAGGGAGCTACGTGGCTCCCAGTGGTTAACCTGCTTAATTGCCCACCCAAGTGCTCCACTAACTCCATTCAGTTGATCATGAGTCACCATGGTGTGGCTCCACACTGCAGCGACTCACAAGTAGACCCCCGGGAGGGAGGCAACAGCAAGCCTCGGGGATCCCAGCCTCGGAGGTCTCCCCAGAATGCCCCACATACTCATGTGGGGCATCCTGGGACTTCCAGGGACTAGGTGGCCCCTGATCCCCACCACCCCTACTGGCTCCAAGATGGAGCCGGTAATATGGGCAGCCAATGTGGCCGCACAGGGCTAACCTGATGATCGTCTATGGGGAGAGCGGGCTTGACCTCCTCTCCCTGCAGAACCATATTAGGCTCTACACACCAATTGTGTGTAGAGCCTCAAAGTTTCCCATTCAAATCCTGACTGCCTTTCTAGTCCTTGTTATTGGCTGCAGTCTCACAATCATAAGGATCCAAGTTAAAACATTCATTAGGATCAACAAGCCCCATGGAGCTGATTTGGGAACACAGAATGTCTGGGCAATCCTGTGATTACTCTGCATTTCACCAGGATAGATAATCCTGTGGTTAACCTACATTTCACTAGGACAGATAACCAGGATTAGATCCTGGTTATCTATCCTGAGTAAATGTGGGTGAACCACAGCAATTTGATTCAGGAATGCCTGGAAATTCTGTGTTCTCACAATCAGCTCTGCAGCGCTCAGATATCTTGGTTAACTCTTTAACCAGATCACTGTAATTGTGTGAACACAGCCATACATTGGTATTCATACTGCTGACACATTTGCTTATTGTACATACTGCCAGATATTTCTTAACTGAAGAAGCTTAATTGTGCAATTAACTTTTGTTTGTTGGCATTTCTACCATAACTCTTCCAAAACCTGTTGCTGTATTGGGGGCACTTATCTGTAGGCTGCAGCTGTTAATATGCAATTTCATTCCTAAAAATGAAAAACATGGATATTTGTTGCAATTCTATATGTTTTGTCTAAGTTTTGGTTTAAGCTTCATTCATATTTCTTTATAGCTTCAAATGTTTTAGCTACTTTCCCACATTTTGATTTAGCCAAACAGTTAATAGTGAAATATTAAGGGAACTCACCACATATTATCGTATTGCATGTTCAGTGTGTTTATTACATTTTATAGAAGAGAAAAAGCACACAATAAGTAAAATGCTGATGTGGGTGAGTATTAATGGATCAAGAATTACATGTCTAACTCCCATTAGTGCTAATGGACCGCACGTTCCCAAAGACTCATTCACGCATTAATAGGAAAATAGAACTATCTCTTCACCCACTTCTGCTTTTTCCTTTCAAAATAAGAAATGTCTTTACAAAAATAAAGTCAGGATAACAAAAGTTTATCCAAGAGAAGTATTTAAAGCAATAGAGAAGCTTAGTGCTGGAAGTTTTAAAGAAGGCAGCGCACACACAAAATGAGAAATCTGACAGTTATCTCCCAAGATTAGATAGGAAAAAGAAATTTAAACTGGAATACTACAGTGCCTAATATGCTAACAAACAGAGAACAAAATGGATAACAGGGTGGGAACTGACCCAATATAAACAGCCACAAAGGGTACATTGGCAGGATTTCAGATCCAGAACTGAAGGAGGACAAACATGTTTCATTTTTCCTTCAGAGATTATTTAAATGAAAAAAGGGAGGATTTACAAGGAATTTTGAAATGATGCACTCATTCTTCTAGAAACCAGACAGAAAAGAATCTTGTAAAAATGTCCTTCCATAGTACCTCCCCTCCCCTCCCCTCCCCTCCCCAGGTTTACCAGAAGAATAGTATTTGCCATGCTGCCAAAATATAGACCAAAATATACCATCTATAAATATGCATGTGCCAGGGTCCCAAGGTTCTATCCAGGGAGCAGAAGGAGCCTTTAGCTGGGAGTGACCTGGGGTTGCTGGGCTCAGAAAAGTTGTGGTCCCACCTGCAGTGAGGAGAGGGATGAGCTGATGTAATCATGGGATAATGCCTTTGTTTTCACTTGGGGAAGCTCTCCAAGGGAGATCAACACAGGTGAAAAGAATCACAAAAGTAACAAAGAAAACTTCCAGGTGTCCACGTTCCTTCATTAAGTCTTGGTGCTCTAGGCAAAAGATGGCCAATGGGCTGAATGATTTTGCTTCCACACCTCTGTTCCTCAGACAGCAATGTCTTTGTATGGGCAAGGTAACAGCAAAAAGAGTGTTTTGGAGCAGACATTTTCCCTGACTCATTTTGTAGAAGTGGCAGCTGTGGCTCCTTGGCATCTATTTCCATGGTAAATCTTGCATCTATCTTGTTCTGACACTACTGTGGCCTCTCTTCTTACTTCCACCCAGCCCATGAAGAAGGGGCCTTTACATTGGGTGAGGCAGAAATCCCTTCTGTTCCAACGTCAGACCCCTTTCCTCTTATGGAAGCCAATTTCCACCTCCCTTCCTCCCTTCCTTTGTTGATATCTTGGGCTGGACTGTTAGGGATGAAACCAGAAGGAAGTCCATGCAGCCAGTTCCCCCTCCTCTCTGAAGTCTCCCTGACTGCAGTTTGTGTCCTGTCAGTTACATCCGAATGTGTACAGGTAACCGTGCTGTGGGGGAGTGGGGGAGAGGTCGGAACTGCAGGTCCACTGTACCCATGATTCTGCATTACAGGTGAATGTGGCCTATCTCTCTTTCTTCTCCTACATTCTGCAATATGAGAGTAATTGTCCTGGCCTACAGTATCAGGGTGAGGGGGACAAATGAAGTCCCTGTCTGAGGTGTCAAACTAAAAACAGCATCAAACTGGAGTGGCGGTATCATTTATTAAAGTATTGACATGCCTACAATCTGCATACCTGCCTGTTTAGTCCAGTACACACATATCTCCAGCAGATTCTTCCAAGCTATCAGTTGTAAGGATGTGCACAAACAGCTCAGGGCAGCCAGCGGTGGGGCAGGGAGCGGTTCCCTTTAAAAGCAGGTAAGGAGCTCCTTACCCCATCCCTGCCCTGCTGCTGTTCTAGTGGCGGTGCCTGCTCTCCAAAATGCTACACGCGGATGTGGTAGTGTTCCCTGCAGCCTCCGTGTGGTGTTTTGGAGAGTTGGCACTGCCACCGGAACAGTGGTGGGGCAGGGATGAGCAGGTAAGGAACTCCTTACCTGCTTTTAAAGGGAACCGCTCTCTGCCCCACCAAGCCAATTCAAATGCCAGTGCCCAAACCAGTTTGGCACTTCCCATAGGATGTGCCAAACCAGCTCGTGCATATCCCTAATCAGTTGCCACTGGGCCAACCAGCTATTACTTGCTCCTCCCACTTAGTGGCAGCATGTGGCTTCTTAATTGTCTTCCTGCATCCCCATGATGCAAAGGGGATGGAAAATAGCCAGTCATCCAAACTACTAAGAATCCATTGCAACCCCTCTAGACCACTCATGTGCACCTGTGTTATTAATAGCTGGCACAAAGCTAAGTAGAGGTGTAGTGGAGAAGGGAGCAAGGAGATGCCGTAATTTATCTATGGCATTTTTTGTTGATAGTCACAAAATGGCTTCTTGGCAATTCAGAGCAAATTGAGCTGCTGCTTATAGTTTCTGGCTCTGGGGCTCTCCCAATTTGGGGGGGCATGTTTTTTGGCTGTACAAAAGGCCTGTTGAAATCCTCCTAGTTTTATCATCACTTTGGTCAGTCTATTAGATGTAGATATACTTCAGAGCTGTGAACCCCTATTTTAACTGTGAAGCAAACTGGTGGAGTGTCATAGCCAAAAGTCATTCCATATGTCTAGGAATGCCACTCATCCCCTTGTGCAGAGGATACTTACCTGGCAGGGGAGACACCATAATCAGGATGTTGTTTTCCCCAGGTGAGGCTCATCAATTGCACTCTGGGTGTGCTGGCCCCTGAGATTTCCCCAAATGCGGGAAACTCAACTGCATAATTTGCATCCATTTGAATTCAGTGGAACTTGCTTCTGAGTTAATATGCTGAAGATTGGAGTGCATGGGGCTAAATGTGTGTACATGTACATATGCATTCATTTGTATCAGGTATTCATTGCAGAAGATAAAAAAAAGATTCAAATTCCCAACTATGAAGCATATTAGTGGGGTGGCACCATCATTACCACTTTTAGCAAGGAAGTTCATAAAGTGATTTATATAGCAAACACATTGAAGAAAATAATTCCCTGTACCCAAAGGGATGACAATCTAAAAAAGCCGGGAGACAACAAAATCAGTCACCAGGAGCAAGCTATGTTAGATTGAATAGGGACAATTGCTTCCCCCCTGCTAAATATAAGAAAGCTACTATCTCTTAGTACTTCTTTGTCTAGTTTATGGAGTCATTGCACAATACTGCATATTATTTCATAATTTTATTTGCACAAACATACTGTTTCAACCCAAGTTTATTTATTGCATATTAGATATTAACACAATATGACACGTATTTCATGTAAAGGAAAAATCTAAAATGTCGTGAGGTAAGTGGTGTGTGTGTGTGTGTGAGAGAGAGAGAGAGAGAGAGAGAGAGAGAGAGATTTAGGTGCAAATATTTTGAATCTCTGCCCTGGGCTCAGAAATAGCTGGTTCCAGCAGTTCTGGCATTTTTTAGGGTGCTGTCGTGTATCTGTGACAATGTACATACAACACTTTTTACACTCAAAAAGTGCAGTTCAAATGCTAAACACCATTATTCATATAAGGAGGTGACTTCTCAGAGATCCATAAAGTTATCCTTTATGGATCCTCCCAGACCTTTCCAGAGGTTTCCAGAAGTCCTTGTTTCTGCCCAGAAAGCTTTTCTCTTTATCAGGCTCTTCTCTTAGTACTGTCATTTACAGAATGTAGTACAAGTGTTTATTTCTCTATGAGGTAAGGATAAAAAAGGCTCTGTGTCCATTAGTTTCCCAATCCATGTACTTTTGGCAACATAAACATTTGCATTGCACTTCTGGATTGACACCAGGTATGACAAAGCCTTGTGTGTGAATGAGGGTATAAGAGAAAACACTCTTATCTGCCACAATGGCAAGGTGCCATCAGTTCCCACAAGAGCTGTGTGAGCTGGCTTGCTTTGAGCCGGGCTTGGCATGGAGCTGGCCCAGTTTGACACATCTGAGTTCAAAATGGACTGGCCCCAGTTCAAATAATTGGCTTGGGTCAATCCCTGAGGATTACAACTTCCCTAAAGGCATGGGGAGGGGGGTAGTGAGAGAAAGCGGTCTCCATATCTTTAGTGGAGGCCACAGGATAGGCAGCATAGGCAGGCGGTGAGGCAGTGGGTGGCGCATGGCGGTGGCAGAGGCTCCTCCAAGTGCAGCCCCATGCCAGTCTCTCAAACGACAGCCCAGGCCAGCTGCGGCCTAGTTTGGGCCTCTGTGCATTCACAGAGGCCATTTTTGTTTCTTCCATGCATGTGCAGAGGCCATTTGCATCTGGCTTCTGTGCATGTGCAGGGGCCCAAACCAGGCCACAGACATTTGGGAGGCCAATGGGGGGCTTGGAGGAGCCCAACAGGTTCCATGCACATCCCTAGTTCTCATTAAGGTGTTCACTAAGTAACATCATGAATGAAATCATATCCACATGATTTCAGTGAAGGAGGCACTGCAAATGTGCCCCGTTCGGTCTACACTTGGATAGGTGATGTCCAGTCCGGATAGAAGAAAAATCCCAAACTTATGCCATCTCGAAGGACACCTGTCAGAAGATGAATATGAAGAAAATCTGGAGAACTGCTGAGTCATACATATCAATACTTCATCCTTTCTCATCACTTTTTAAAAAGTGGTGCTAAAGCTCTACAGCCATCTATTAATTTTCCCTCCTTGAATTACTGTTATGCATTAACAGCTATTAAGAATGGATTTCCTATTATTCCTAAAGAGCCTGTTACAGCTTAATCTGGGAGTTAATCAAACATGAAATTAGCTATGGTCACTGGCACTATTAATATACTCCAAACTGTCATTGCAACCTGACCCTCTTGTATACCAACTGGGAAGGAGTGGACAAGCAAGCCCTTTAATAGGCAAAGGGGACATGAACTGGAGCAGGCCTGTCAAACCTGTGGCCCCTGGCTCATTTGTAGCACACCAATTACACACTATGCCTGATAAGCCAACTATTTTTATTTTATTCTTTTGTAGTCTGTCTGGAGTCACCATAACAAGGAGGGTTATTAGGTAGCCTGTGGTCTTCAAAACATGATATTGCTGGACCATCATCTTGGCTGGCTTAATCTACTAGATCTGGTATTGAGATGAAATTCCATGTGTTCCGATTCTGCTTGAGCTTAAGTGTGTGTAAGTCTGGGTAAAGACCTTGTTCGTGCTATATATCTGACTATTTGCTGTACAGCACAAAACGGATTGAACAACTATGTAGCATGAATACTATGCGGTGACTGGTGATTATATGCAGCTATGCCAATGTCTGGGTAAGAGCTGGCTAATGCTCCATAATGCTGGATAGGCTGAGGGTCTCCAGGGTTTCAGACAAGGGTCTTTCTCAGCCCTAATTGAAGATGCCAGGGATTTAACCTGGGACACTTTACACATGCAAAGCAGATGGTCTGCCACTGAGCTATGACCATTCTTCTCTCTAAGGCATGCGCTCACAAGTTTTCTGATGCTCGCTCAGTTAATTTTAGATCCCACTCAGGTTGAATTTGGAAAGCCCCACTCTGAATGCATGTGTATGCACAGTGCCTTGGTACTGCCGCCCAATACAAAACTCATTCCTCATAGAGATGAAAAGAATTAGAGAGACCACTGGCAATGACCCTATCCCTTCACTCTCCAAGGGATGCCTCAAGCACTCACCAATATCTCCTCTGTTCTCTTCCCCTCTTTACCCACAGTATCTCTGCAAGCTGTGACCTGGTTGACTGCGGACCTAGTTAACTAATAGCTACACCTGCTTAGTGGAGCCACACCACCCTTTCTTGAAGAATATGTGTGCATGCATCCCTGCTTTGTCCATATGACCAAAGCAGGTTGAAGGGGGGAAATCCTTCTTGACCCCACCCACAGCCTGAGAGGACAGGTGGATGAGAGGAAGGGTCAGTTCTGAGTGTGTCAAACTGAGCTAGGGAAGTGGGCTTCCAACTGCCGCCAATCTCCCATTAGCCAGGCCACATAAAGCCAGTGTAGCTGACCACTGCTTCCCTTCCCTCACTTCCTCCCCCAGTGGCTGTGTGCTGCTCCATCCCCACTCTTCCCACAGTCCAGGGGGAGAGAAATGAATGGTATTGCTTAGCAAGCCTGTGGTAACCCCTGCAACCTCCTTGTTGCTTTGCCAAAATAACAGCTCCGCAGCAGGATGGTTGCCAGAAGTGTGTGTCTGCACCACTTTCAAGAGTCTAGTCCTGATCCGATATCTTTTTTGGCACTACAAGAGCCTCCAACCTTACATGCAAAATGCGTTGTCTCTCTCTTTGTTTTTATCTCCTATTTGGTCTGTTCCAGGTATCAAAGTGGAATGCCTAGAACCTATTAGGTTAAACATTAAACTTGGACTCCATTTCGGCTGAGTTCAAGAACTCTAGAGCTACTGTAACAGACAGAACAAATAATATGTTTGTGGCATTTGCTTTCAGATGAAGAAAGATTTATTATTTTATTTATTTATTTATTTATTTATTTATTTATTTATTTGTTTGTTTGTTTGTTTATTTGTTTATTTATTTTATGCACTTAACTTTGGATCTTCACTTTGTATTTCATTCCCACTTGCAAGTACAGCTGTGTGGCAGGAAGAAGATTTTAAAGTGCAAATGCATGTACATTCTATGGCTAATTTCTGTTCCATGATAAATCCCTAGTGTGAGAATCTGTGCTGCTAACTGGGGCTTTAATATAAACTTACAGGTGAGCATAAAGAAGGTTAGATAAGACTGAAGCTGTAGCAGCAAATGCAGTCCAGGTATTTAGAAGATCAGAGACTAGCTCACGCTGTGTTGTAATATCTTTCTGACTTTTTTGTGGATCCTACAGACTGTTACATGACAGATTAGCTTCTCACCAAGTCATATTAATAGCTTCTTAATCAAAGTATATTGGCTCTCAGCTTAAGACTAAAGAAAACTCTTTAACAATGTAGCATTTTCAGGAGTGTCTGGATCATTGTGAGGGGAGTGTGTACACATGCATTTAAGGAATCTCTTTAAAAAACATATTAGGATGTTTTATTCAAGCAAGGAATGTTTTCCATTCCCATTCTCCTTCTTTCTAGCCTCCCTGAAATGAAAGTCTAATCAGTGAGAATCAGCATACTAAGTACTTTCATTTCAGAATGTAATTCAACATTTAAATGTGAGAAGGGTTTTATTTAAATGAAGTTCAGATGCCAATTCAAAAACAATTCAATCCTGTTTTTGTTCTTAATTGCTCCACAAGAATAGCATTATTAGGTTGTTCTTTCTATCATCCAGTTCAATCCTATAATGTACAATGTAGGATTTGGCAAATCTTTCTAAGTGAAAATGTCAAGAAACTGCAACATTTATGCCTATATCTTAGGGCCAAACTACGCATGAAGAAGAAACTTTTGTGGCATGCACTGCCTATGCTGTTTTCACCCAGCAGATCAACCCCCAAGTGGCAATTTGCCCCCAAAGTGAGGATTTGCAAATCAGCTGTTTTGGAGCAAACTTCCACTTAGAGGCAAAATGGTACAGAAAGGAAAATATGAGCATCCTCTTACCCAGGAAAGTGGCCAGGAAAGTGCTCCAGGCCAGGATCAGGGCCCCCATTGGCGTATTTTTAATGATAAAGGGACAACTTCCGTTCCAGTCCACTTCTAGATTAAGTGCATCTTCTTGTAAAAGTGTTTAACGTTGTGCAGTTTGGGCCTTTGAGCCAAAACACATTGTACATTAAAGACAGTTTTGCCCTACTCTTTTTTTTTTTAAAGCTAAATAGTAACCATGGGAGAGTCCCAGTCCAGACTGGCAGAGCAGTGCCTGGGGAAGGGATGTTTAACTCTTTCCTGCCACACCATGATCCTAAAGAAAATCATAGTCCCAAACCTTCTAACAGCCTCAGAAGGGAAGCTTCTAGTGACACCAACTGAGGTGTCCCTCATGGCGAGGGGCTTTTTATCAGGACAGCTGTGTGGCAGGCAAAGGTTAAATTGCCCTCCCATTACATAGCTTCTATTTAATTTAAAGAAAACAAAATCACAGGGGCCAAACGATACAGTTCACATAATGTGTAGTTTGGCCCTTAGCCATTATTGATTCTGCTAAAAAATACAGATTTTCCTTTGTAAAAGGTAAAGTGTGCCGTCGAGTTGGTGTCAACTCCTGCCACCCACAGAGCCCTGTGGTTGTCTTCGGTGGAATACAGGAGGGTTTTACCATTGCCATCTCCCGCACAGAATGAGATTATGCCTTTCAGCATCTTCCTACTGTATATCACTGCTGCCCAATATAGGTGTTTCCCATAGTCTGGGAAACATACTGGCAGGGATTCGCACCAGCAACCTCTGGCTTGCTAGTCAAGTCATTTCCCTGCTGTGCCATTAGGTGACCAAGAGCTATATTCTCATCAGTGTTTCTATTAAAAAAAATTGTACCTCAAAACCAAAAATGTTGATTTCACACTTAACAGTTTCTTTAGAAAAGAAAACAGCCCACCAGATATGGGGCGCAGCAGGGAAATGCTTGACTAACAAGCAGAAGGTTGCCAGTTCGAATCCCCGCTGCTACTATATTGGGCAGCAGCAACATAGGAAGATGCTGAAAGGCATCATCTCATACTGTGCGGGAGGAGGCAATAGTAAACACCTCCTGTATTCTACCAAAGAAAACCACAGGGCTCTGTGGGCACCAGGAGTCGAAATCGACTTGATGCCACACTTTACCTTTATAATAGCAAGCACCCTCTTATGCAGAGGCCTACAGAGAGGACAATTAGCAGAAATGCTGAAGAGTGTGGTCTGGGTGAAGCTGGGGAATTAAACAACATGATTAGGATGTTACTTGAAAGGATGAAATGACATGAAAAAACAAAACAGTACTACTGTGTGTGCATTGAACATAATGTCTAAATAACTGTGCGGGCAAACAGGTCTGTATGTGTGTACACTGTACACAGACATTATGCTGTACATGTGTACAGCATGTACACATGTACATTCTTGTGTGTGAATGCCTGTGCAGGCATTCACTTTAAAAATGAATCTGGGTACAGGTCTCTCAAATGCATGGCACACATAGGAATGGTACCACCATACATGCATTGAACCTAATGGCCGCATTTGCATGTAATGGCAAACCATGGGTAGACGATCCTGAGGTTAATTTTTGTAACTGAGAATTGCATTGCAGACATTCCTCCAACCATAGCCCAGCAACCTCCAGTTCTAGGGTAAGAGAGCCACTCCCTCTTCCTGGTCCACCGAGGCTGCATCCCATCAAGCACTATAGAGCTTGCGTCGCCAGACTGTGGGCAAAGTGTCAGAATGTCTGCCGGGTGGCAGCCATTAGCCACGATCTTCAAGGGGGTGTCCCAAACAATATTGTGCCTTTTCAGAATGGTCCGCCCACCCTTGGCAGGAAAAGCGTATTTAAATCCCTTTAAATGGCATTCAGGCCCTTCTCCTGAAGAGCTCCGCAACAAAACATTCTCACACAAGAACAATTGCTGGCAGTGGGAGAGGGGTGCAGGGGGCATTATTTTTCTGTATCTGGGGGAAAGGATCATGATGACTTCCTAGGAGGGAATAATATATGAGGGAGTGCAAAGGATCCTGGGGTCTGGTCCACTGTGACCATGGATGCTCTTACAAGGGCAGACCCAAGCAAACCAGTTGAGGAACACCCATGCACACTCCTGCCCTGGTGTTGGCTTGTCGACCTGGGGTTAGCCCTTTCATGAGAGGGCCATTCCACTGGGGAGGACCACAGGCTCAGTAATCTTCAGTCCTCCATTGTACTGAGCTCTTATGAGGAAGGCCATCCAAATCAAGGAGGCCCCACTTTTGTGGGTCCCCCATTCTCTCTGGTAAATAATAGAAGTTGTTCACAATGACTCACTCCTCCAGGCAACCCTTTCATATTCCCAAGGAATAGAGGCCGCTCCATGTGTCCAGACGAGGGAAACACCGGGATCTTTACTCTCATTCAAATTTCCCAGGTTTGGATCAGTGTTGTGGCGTATGCAGATTGGCCACCATCATGAATTTGTGAGTGATTATCAATGACCACAGGAAAGTAGGGTGGCCATACTGGGCAAAACCAAAGATGGATATGTGCGAATGCATGTCCGGACTGGCAGAGGAACTGCTTGGTCTGCTTCATCGCAGCAGTCACCAAGACAGGGAAAGGTGTTTCTGGCGTACCTGTTCCCATGGCTTGTTTGTGTCAAGCATCCAGGCTGAGCGGCAGCTGCCATCCAGCTTGCATGTGAGTCTCAATGGGCTATCATGAGAGTGGTAGCCCATTTAGCCTTTTTAAAATCCCCCCTTTGCCCAATGTCCTTGAAATATGGGTGGTAGCTTCCTTGCACCCATTGGGCACTACCACCCACCACACCCGCTCTGGGACACCTGGGTGCCCCCCCCCATGGAGCTATAAGGCTGCTTAAATCTGCATTATTCCCTATGGGAAAACGCTTAAAGATGCGCCAACTTCAAAAAATTATTTTAACATCACCCCTTTCATTAAAATTTGGGTGGTAGCTTCCACCCATAGGGAACTACCACCCAACCCACTTTGGCCACAAATTTGAGGTCTGAATCTCTGAATCTTTCGGGTCCAAATCTGGGGTGATTTCTTTTGTACCCAAATCTGGGCAATTGAGCACAGGGGTGATTTGTTCTGTCTACAAATCACCCGAATCAACCAGATTCGGGTACAAAACATTCTGTACCTAAATCAGTTTGCACATCCCTATTAAGCACTGCTGCTGGGGCCCTCCAGAGAAGCCAAAAGTGGGGTGGCCCAGCAAGCAAGCTGTTGCTGCTACTTTCTTGACTGCCTTGACTGCGTGGGAACACTTTTGATTGGCAGGGAGGAAAGCAGACTGCCGAAGGCAATGTGCACTGTGCACACACCGCACACCCCCACAGAACAGCCGATGGTCGGGTTGCAGTTGCAGGAGGAGGGCTCACTGTGTTGCACGGAGCCCTCTAATTGGCTGGGAGGTGTGTCAGAGACAGGCCGGAGACAGGGAACAAGGGGCTTTGGGAACTTACGATTCTGAGGTGCATGTTTGTGAGCTGGGGAAAGCGGTGGGAATTTGTGGCTGCCCCAGGTAAATTGGGACAGACAGAAGGTATGTGAGTGAGTGAACGCATGTGGTGGCTGTGGCAGCAGTGGAGTGGAGTGACAGGAGAGAGGAGGAGGAGAGGAGTAAGAGAGAGAGAGAGAGACCACAGTGGCCAAGGGAACAAGAGGTGGGAGGAGAGGGAGAGACAATCTAGGCACACAATGAAGAACAATGCTCCTCTGTTTACATGGTATAGTCGTTAAGACCAGGGCCTTAATTCATAATTTCTGTGCTTTTTGGAATATCTGTGAACTTTGAAGAGCTTTAACTCTTCTCTTAAAATGAACTAGTTTTAATCCTGGAATCTTTATTTTAAAAATATATTTCTATATTGTATCTTTATAAAAACCTTTCTATAAGGTTTACTAAAAAAAATGCTTCTATCTCCCACTAAATGGACATCAGATCTCAAGGCACTTTAGGTCTTCAGACAATGTTTATAGGTGTAGACAACACAGTGTTAATTTAATCTCTGTTTACAAACTGCTAGGTGAAAGGGCAGAGTGTGCTTATTCTGCTTTGTATCCCATGACAACTTGACACTAGTTCTTTTTGATGGCCTCTATCAGTGGGAAAGAAAAAGAAAAATCTAAAAAGCTTTTCACAAAGTGGAGCTTAGATGAGCTGAAACATTACCCTTCAGAAATTATCTTCAAGTTGTTTTTTAATCACTAGTTAGGATTATTAACAAGATCTCAACTAGCTTTCCCAGAGTGAAACTGTTACATTCCAGGTAAAACACGAAGCAGCCTTACTCCTGCCTTTCCCCATAATTGTTAGGGTACCTGGGCCTGGCCTATGGCTTGTTGAACCACAGTAGGTTGTTGAGCATAGATTGATTAAATTTTTATCCCCCCTTCTACTCAGAAGTTGTGGGTCTCATACATAGTTCTTCCTTCCTCTTCCCTGTTTTATTATCACAACAACCCTGCAAGGTAAATAAGTTGGACTGAACACAAGCATCTGGCCTACGATCACCCAAAGAGCGCTATTGCTGATTTGAGCCTTAATCTCCTGGTATAAGTACAAAATGCCACTCAATAGACCACATCTCAGTGGTTTCCAGCAGCTCCTGCAAGGAGCAGGTTTCAGAAAGTGTGATCAGTGGCTTTGCCAAGAATACTTGCTTGAGCTGAGCTCTGTTTCCCTGAACCTACCTGTTTCCATACATTGTCTCTGGAAACACTGTACACCCTCCACCGGCTATTTCATATCTTGCAACCTACTCCGAATTCCTGGTCTCTAAATTCCCTTCCTCTCCTTGTACTGCTCTGCTGTTCCAAATCCTAATCCTGTTTCACATTCGCACTACACACCATTTTTATTCAACCACCTCCCCAAGATTTAATCATGCCATGATTTGGCATCTCCAAATGCTGCTCATGTCCCAGGTAGCTCACCCCCAGTCCCACAGAAGGTGCAGATATCTTTTGTTCTCCATGAGCTCCTTCCCCTAATTCACAGCCCGCAGTGGCCATCTCAAAGTAGGGGTGCACACAAAGCATTTCAGCTTCTCTAATTCGAGGTGTCGAAACGCTTCAAGCTGCCCCAGCCAAATCGGTTCAGCAGGGGCCGAGCAGGTGCATTAAAAGGAGGAAGGCAGATCTTACCTGCCCCACTGTAGCTTCCACACCACCCCCCACCACCAAACCATGGCACTGTCTGTATTAAACAATCGCGCTGTCTGTTCTAAAAAGCCACGCCGCAACTGCTTCCTGCTTGGGAACAGGGAACTTCCCTGATGCCATTTACATGCCGATGCCACCCGTGGGCTGCTGGGAACAGGAAAGTTCTCTGTTCCCAAGCAGGAAGCAGCGCCACAGTGGGGCGGCAGGGGGCAACGGGGGAGCGAAAGAGGGGCAGGTAATACCTGCCTTCCTCCTTTTAAAACTCCTGCTCTCAGCCACTCCCTGATGCACGAATGCTTTGTGCACATCCCTATCTCAAAGGGCCTACTGCTGCTCCTTTCCTCAGGCTTCACACGCAATTCCTGGCCTCCTCCTTCTATACTGCTGCTGAGCGTCTGTGCCAGGTTGTTCTTTGGCCCCCTGTACATCAACTCCTTAACCAACCAATCACCGGCAGTAGAAGGTGGCTCTGAATTTCAATGTGGCACAGGGAGCACAAACAACACACACTATGCACAGCAGGTTTGTACCAAACATAAGAGCAACCCTGCTCTTGGCCTGTAACCTAAAGAGATCTCTTGTAACTCAACTGGCTGAGACTAGTTGTGGTGAGTTCCTCTTAAAGAGGCAGCTGAGCTCCTCACAGTGACATGCCCTCTAACATTTGTCAGATGAAATTAGGCACACTTGCTTCACACTACATGCAAGAGTACCTCCTCATTGTGAGGCAGAGGACAAGCAATATGAAGAAACTGTTCCAGTGGGTCTGGTGGCTAGCACATTCTCTTAAATAATATAGCAAACCCTGGAACAGAATCCCGCTACAGAGAGATTTGCCTTTTAGATATCACAAATGCACTTATTGTTCAGACTGAACGCTGGAATTCTAAAAGCCAGATACATACATGTGAGTCATGTGCTACAGACTTTAATACAAATTCAGTACATAATCACAGCTAGGGGTCACAACGAAAAAATAATACTGTACCTATTTAACAGGCATCATCATCTATATTAGCAAAAGTACTTCCCTTTGGCACTGTTCAGAGTTGCCTTTTCCACTAAACAAAGGACTGATTCTCACATTTGTTGTTCATTACTTTAATTTCTCTGCCCTTAACTAGTCCACACCTGAAGAATAGTAGCTTAATGGATGAACAGGGGATGGATGAATCTCTGTATCCATTCTAATTTCACCCATTTTCCTTTGATTTCCAATGCTCTCTCCCCCACTGAAAATCTCTGGATTTTTTTTCTCTATAATGAAAAATTCACATTCAAATAAATATTTTAAGTATTTTCACATATTCATTACGTAAACAGCTGGTATACATTGAAATACATATTTTCCACAAACATATTGAATGCATAGAATCTACAGAAGTTATCATATTTTTTTTAAAAAAAAATCCAACCCACTGGCAATTGAAGGGGTTCTAGAGCTATGTATTCCATCATTAATTTTATCAATGAAGGAATTCAGTATCATCCCTAATTTGAAGCCATATGAGACAATAACAAAAATTCTATCTGTGATTGTGTAGTTGAAATCCATTGATCATGAGATGAGCATGTGTGTAACAGCAACAAGAAATCCAGTGGCATCTTAAAAACTAACAGATATACTGTGGCATACGCCTTTGTAGGCTGGATCCCACTTTTTCAGATACATGAATCATGCAGAAGATGAAGAGCGTTCTGGCCAGCAGGAGCTTATAGAACAATATATTTGTCAGTTTTTTAAGCTGCCATGGAGCTCAATTTTTGCTGTAACTGACTAACATGAGCACACCTCTGGAGTATGCATATGAACCAGTCAACATGCATACAATGAGCACTAAAATGGAAATACTGGTGTGTTGAATATTACACACTTATTTTATGCATTTCAGAATCACTCTGGGCCAGTTCAGACAATACCTTACTGGCCTGTACGATTAGAAAGGGTACATGATGTTGCGTCCTTTCCTTGATGCATTATTGGGGGGGAAATAGCCACATCCTATAGTTACAGGGCATGGCCATTTCCCCCAGTAAAGTTCCAGGGAAAGGATGCAATGAATCATGCATTGCTTACTTTCCTGGTGCATTATAGATGGTACCAGAAAAGTAAAAAATTGGTGTTTTGAAAATGTTGTTACTGCAACTGTTGGAAGCAGCTGATTTCTCCAAAAAAGCTGCTCTTAGGTAAAGGTAAACCCCACCCTCACCCTAGTCAATACCACACCAATACGGTTTTTCTCCCAGTATCAGAGGGTTTTTTCTTAAGAATTATATCCAAAGAACAATGCTCCAATAGCACTTGCATCGTTTGGACCCGATTATTGGTTTGATGTGATACCCAGAAAATCAATAAACATGACCTATTGCAATGAAAGTGGGTCTTTTAAAGCCAGAAAACATGCAGCCACTCTAGCTGAGTTGAACCAAGACCATAAAGACAGTGGAAAGGGTGTGTTGTCCTCTCTGCATTTCCTCCAGTGGGCTATAAATGGCAAAATGGTGGTGGTGAAAATCTAGTTCATTAGCAAAGTACGTATCTGTTTGACTGCAGCCAGATGTCAACAACACCTGAACACTACTCATGAATGCTGAAACAATCATAATCTTATTGAGCAATTACAGTAAACTATTTTCAAACAGTGGTTGAAATAATTTGAATACCAATTACTGTTAATCAGCAGCATTTAGCACAGATATATTTGATTAAGTTTCCTTTCCAAACTTCTAATCTAATAAAGAGGAAAATATTACTTCTCAGGCTGCATTCTCACAATCATGGCAGTCTTGTTTAAAGACTTAATCAGGACTGGTGAACCCTAGGGATGTGCACGGAGCCAGTTCGGAGGTCCTTTATGGACCTCTGAACCGGTGCAAAAGTCCGGCAGCTCGGCAGGTGGAGGGGTACCTTTAAGGACTGTGGAGGGTGCTCTTCCCGTCCCGCCATGTTTGCCCTGCCAGCACTGTCCTGAGAAATGGTCCCGCAGGGCAGCAGTGTACCTCCTTGCTGCACTTGCTGCCCTGGTGAGTCATGGACTGGAAGTACTTAGAAGTGCCTGGTGTGTGTGTGTGTGTGCGCATCGTGACACACAGTTAAAGTTATCCCCACCACCACCTTCGAACCAGCAGTCGCCGGTTCCACGCACATCCCTACTGAACCCCACAGAGCTATTGTGAGAGTACCGGTTTCCCAGGCAATCCTGGTCAAACTGCTGTAGTTAAACATTTATATCCTGGTTAAATGTGGTTTAACCACAGTGGTTTGACTACCTGTAGGATTGTCTATGAAATCTGTGTTCTCACAACCAGCTCCACAGGGCTCAGCAATCCTGGTTAACATTTTAACCAGGATCACCATGGATGTGAGTACGCAGCATCAGTACTGCTTTTGGGCTCCACACAGTCAAACTATAAGGTCATTCTCATGACCAGCTATACCCAGGTAGGGATGCCCTACCTGGGTATAGCAGGTCATAAGAATTTCCGGGATCGGTCCCAATCCCGCCACTCCACAATCCCGCCACTCCACAGGGTAGGTCGGTTTTCTTACCCGGGCTAATAGTGGGGTAGAAGGCTGCAAAGGTGCCCTTTTACTCCACTCCCCATTGTGTGAATGCTCAGGCTACCTGCAGGCTGTTCATTCACAAAGCTGGGTAGCATGCACCTGGTAGCAGGGGAATCCCCCAATGCATCATGCTTCTGGTGCAATGTATTGTGGGATGCTGGAGGACTTCCCCACCAGCTACCAGGCCTGTCACTTTTGGCTCGGTTCATGTGCCACAGCAAGCAGCAGAGCTGTCAGGGAAGAGCGATTGTGTGTGAGGAGGCAGGTGGGACCCTGCCTCCCCACCCACCCTCACCAGCAAGGTCATGTGAACAACCTTTACATGTTATATTAAATGCCAATGGCAGCTTCCCTCCCACAGAAAATGGCAACCATGGACTGAGAGGAGGGAATTTGGATTGGGACCCTGGTGAGAAAAAGAATTAAATCCCCCATCCATCCAAACCATGGTCCTCATCCTGATCAGACCCCCTACAGTTATGACTTCAGTTAGAAAAAGCAAACATGCAAGGCCAAACTTTATAAGTTTAATGTAACATGTAGCTTGGCCCTCAGAAATTGCTTCTGTTATTTATCTTTCCCTACAGCTATTACCTCATACCTTTCGATCTTTGAAAGTTTCTAAAGATAGGTTAGATAAATATTTGCCAGTGATTTCTAATATATGTAAGAAGTGCTTCTTAGGAGCTTGTAGCCATATAATCTTTTTCATGTATTTTTCAACCTTAACATTCTTTGAAGCTCATTTATATGCCATTTTGCAATTTAAAAAACCAATTAGCTCAGAATTCCTTTAGAATTTTTTTTTTAAAGATGCATTAGCTATTTCCCAGTACCTTCCCAATACATATCTGATGGAAAATCTGGAGAAAGTGGAACAAGGGCATGGGGGGTGAACATCAGTTCAGAACGTTGGGCTATTTCTTTACAAAATATCCTTATCTCCTGAATGGAACTGTGCCTATGGGCAGTTTCATATTTTACAAGATAGCAAAGACCTACAGCCAGTCCTGGCTCCTTGGTTCATGTCCTGGCATAATCCATACATTTGCAAATATGTTATGGTTAAATGTGTAAAATCCAGAGGAAAGAGTTGTGGCACAGCCTTCCTTGACCCAGTAACGCCTGGTGGGCATTGGAGCAGGTGGGGTAGGGGAGAACCCAGTCACTGAAGGGGGAGCCTCCTCACCTCTCGCTTTCCTCCACCGCAGTGGCCTTGGATATTTGGAGGAAAACAGAAAGGGGGTGGAAGCAGAAAAGCAAGGGCAAAAGGCAGAAAACAGAAATGTTTGGGCAAAAAGCAGAAGCAAAAGGCTGAAAGAGAAACAGAAGGGAGAAAGCAGGGATTACATCCCCCTTCCACCAAACAAAAAAGCTCGTAAAAGATGAGACTTATGTGCAGCCCCAAGGAATCCTCTAGAGCAGGGAGCTTCTTCCAGGCCTTCCTCCCCTACCTACAACTTCCTCTTTTGGTCTTACTGGCTGGAACAGCTGCTACTCAAGCTGCTCCAGCCAATCTGATTCCTAGGGGGCTCCTTCTGGCATTGCCACCTGGAAGAAGGGAAACACCGTATTAAAATATACTCCTTGAAGCAACCAGGAAGTATATTTTTAACCCATTATTTTATTACCTGGGGGCAGTGCCAGGAGGAGCCCCTGAGGAATTAGACTGGCAGCTTGAGTAGCAGCTGTTCCAGCTAGTAAGACCAAAAGAAGAAGTTACAGGCAGGGAAGGGTGGGGCTAGAGGAAGCTCCCTGCTCTGAAGGTTTCCCTGGCAGAGGTGCACCTAGATAATTTTGGAGTCTGGACCTAAAGGCCTTTGGAGGCCTCCCTCCCCTGCATATTAAGCATCATCATGCTTGGCCGGGTGACCACACCACCTGGGACAGACTAAAGAGTATTTGGGGGGCCCCCAGGGCCTGTGGAGGCCCTGGACTTTGGCCCAGAAGTCCAGGGGTAAGAGTGCCTCTGTTCCCTGGCCGCTGTTAAATCTGATCTTTTACTAACTTTGTTTGGTGGGGGCAGCCACTCCTGCTCTTATTGACCAACCACCACTGTCTTGATCATGGAAGTTCTGGTTTCATTGAGCAGTTCTGACTGCCAAATTGCTCTGCAAACACTGAAGAAGACCCCTGTTAACTTGGCAAAGACGCACCTTTTAACGTGGTGAATCTCTTTATTTAGCAGGGGAAGAGTAACTGGCCCTATCCACCCCCAGCACAGTACCTCCAGTAACTGTTGCTGGTGTCTATCTTACGTTTCTTTTAAATTGTGAGCCCTTTGGGAACAGGGATTCATCTTATTTATTATTTCTCTGTGTAAACTGCCCTGAGCCGTTTTTGGAAGGGTGGTATAGAAATTGAATTGAATGAATGAATGAATTAACCTCTCCAGGAATATTGGACATTACTATAAGGAAACAGCTGACTTTGCAGCTATGGAGTGCAAGCCATTCAAAAAAATCTCAGATAGCATAGCCCACAATTGCCTGCACGTACAAAGTGACACACACCCTGGACACCTCTCTGATGGTCTCTAGGGCATCCTCTCACCCTTGAGCACTATCCACACCTTCTCCCTTCCATAGATACATACCTCCAACGTTTGGGCCTAGAAGAGAGTCTATGGAGGGGCAGAAGGCTGATTCTCAGGTATGTTTAGCTTAAACTGGGCATTATAAGTGTCAAGAAAGCCATGAGGAGCCAATATAGAGCACTGGTATGATGAGATACTGGTGAGTAATTGCATCGTGATTACATCATAATCGTGAGGTAGGCTATTACATCTGATCCTGGCTGTAGCTTTGAGTCTGTACACAAGATCCGTGTATAGAGCCTTACCGGGTTCTGCAGGGAGAGGGGGCTTAGCCAGCTCTCTCCACAGATGACCCCCAGGCTAGCTCTGGGCAGCCGGATTGGCCGCCATGACTATCAGCTCTGTCATGGAGCCAGTATGTGAAGTGGGGATCGGTGACCACCTGGCCCCTAGAAGACCCAGCATGCCCCATGCGAGTGTGCAGGGCATGCTGGGGAGACCCTGATGCTGGGAGGTTTGTGGTAGCCTCCTGTTCAGGATCTACTTGTGAGTCGCTGTGGTGCAAAGCCGTGGTGACTCACGATCAGATAAATGGGTTAGCGGAGCGCTTGCTCCACTAACTTTGTTTAAGGGCAGGGGTACTTTGAACGGTTTGCTGCCAGGAGCCGTGCAGCTCCCCTTGCAGCACACTACTGCAGGAAAGCAGGTTAGGCTACCGTAGTACCTTAGCCCACTTTCCTGTGTTCATGAGAATCACCTCTCTGTCTTGCTGTTTGATTTTAAGGGCACAAATTATACATTCTTTGTCAGAATCCAAAGTAAAGAGCCATAAACTTCTCAGCAGATTTAAAAAAACACCACTCATGGCCACTTATGGCTTTAGTCTCAAGTTCCAGATGTAGTACTACATCCAGGAATACTCTAAGATGCCCCAGTAATGAGGAGAGTTTGTATACCATAAACACTGAGGGCTTGTTCGATCTCCTGATCATGTCAGTTAAAAAAACCACACACACACCAGAGATCCCCATTTCCTATGTGCTCCTGCAAAGCATGTCATGAGAACTCAGAGTTTTTCTACAACCTCAAATTGGCTCCACATCACACCTACCCACACTAAGCTGATACTGACAAGCCAAGTTCAAATCTAAGGTTATGGATCTTGGTTTAATGTTGGTTTGATGAGGTACCAATCTAGGATTGCTGAAAACTGAGTTCTCATGACACTCTCTGAGAGTTCCAAGCACACAGCGGGAATCTCTAGTTTTTAATCTAACTGACAGGAGGTAGATGGTGAGAACCAGCCCTGAGTATCTTTCCCACTAGGTCACACTAGATCTGCTCAGCATTGTTTCTTTATTTTTTTTGTCTGAATTCAATTGCAGTCTCACTTCATACTGTCTGCTCCATTCAGCTTGTCTGCCAGAGTAGTGATGATAGATCATAACTTAGGTGATAACAATGTGGCAAGTTTGGCAAGGAAGATATTGTGGATCACAGAGCTAGTGTATGATGAGCATGGTGAACATACGAAGCTGCCACACTCACCTACCTGAATTCCTTGGGAGATGGCCAAAGATTGATCCTGGGACCTGCTGTATTTGAAGCATATGCTTTACCATTCAACTATGAGTGAACGCTAGACTGAGAGTGGGATAAGCATGTTGAATAAGTTCTTGAAAAACCTTATTGTATTCTCTCTCTTGTAAAACTTTGTGTTTTGTAGTTTGGAGATTTGTCCCAATGGGAATCCTGGAGAGAGAGAGAGAGAGAGAGAGAGAGAGTGTAGAGTTAGAAAGAAAAGGGAGGGTAAGGAGAAGGGAAAAATGGAGTTGCTTCAGAATCATGTTTTCGTTAAACCAGCATAAGATTGCTTCATGTTTACAAGGGAAGCAGTTATAAAACACCTTTTTTGCTGAAAGCATTGAAAGCAAATAGTGCGGCATTGCAAGCTGGCACTTGAGATGGTGGGTGGGCCTGTCACACAAAACGGATGGTTGAGATAGCTGAAAAGTTACTTTGGGAGTCAATGGATGATGGTTCTCCTAGATCTGCTTTCCATATGCAAGGTAGCCTCAGAAACCATGAAAATGTCATAGGCAAAAACTCACCACAGATGGTGGTGGCTGCAATACCAAAGTTTGTTTTACCAATCCATTTGGATCACTTTATAACTGAATTGTTATTTATATATTTGCAAATGAAATGATCGTCTGTATCTTTACATACATATCAGTGACAAATTGCAATGCATGACAACTTTACTTAGAAATACATAACTACATTATGATACTTGAGGTAAAACAGATTATAGTAATCAGGTGCCAAATGCTATAATTAAAGCTGAGATTATTTTTTCCCCAATTTCAAAACACCATTTCATTCATGCTTAGTTTTTGTAAAAGAAAAAAATATCTCTTGTTTACCAAACTATTTGACATCCATCCATGTCGGTGGATGGGAACAATTAACTCAGAGCATAATTAAAGCAATCAGAAGGGTTTAAATAGCCATGGAGTTATTATGTACCTACGTGATAATTAAATGATCAAGTGACTACACAGTAATTTCATGGTGATTTGTGCTATATACAATATTTACTATGCACAAAACAAACAATACTGTCAGTTCAAAAAGAAAGTGAAAAGCCATATGTCAACATTAAAATGTATGCACGATATTTTTAATGTCAATTTACTTCCACAATTATCACTTTCTCACCACATTTTATGGCATGTTTTCACTGCTTTTCCTGCGAACAAAGTGTCATGACTAGTTTAATGAAAATGTAAACCTTTATACATATATGCCACATTATAGAAGATAGTACTGCAAAATCTAAATACTTGAAGTCAAAAACAAAACTGAGAGGAAAACATTATGTCACATACTGAGAGCCTGATCCAAAACCTGCACTGACTCTTTCTTTCTTTTGTCTAATAGGATATAATTATTTAAAGGTAGATGAATGCCACAAGGCAGAGGCTCCTACTGATTTCCAGCTGGCTAGAATTGTCTGGTTATCATCAGGAATTCATGGTCAGGAGATGAACTCAGTTCATTTTAGAGATTACGGTGGCAGGTGTTTCTCTGGTATGACTGGCCCACTCTGATCTTACAAGTGTGTGTTTTTTTAAAGCACCTTGAATTTGTCAGAAGACTATAAAGAATATATGTGCCCTTTGAAAATATCAAATGCCTGAAGTTCAGAAAACACAAGCAACCAAAGTGAGAAGAAAGATTGTGGGAGGGGGAACTATTGGAGCTGGTTACAATAGACATAAACCGGATGCATAGGTAGACATGTAATTAAAATATGTACATGTTTCCTGTTTATCCACCATGGACAGCCCCTCAGAGGACCAATATACAATCTATGTTTCATGATTCTTAGAACCAAACTCTGCATTTCATGGGAGATTGATTATTGGATCTCCTGATGTTTTTATGTTTACTTTAAAGCAGCCACAGAGGGCTCTAAATTTGACTGGAGCACAATGCAGGATAGGGGCTGTTTCATCCCTTCTCCTCCACACCATTTTCCCATACTCCTGAAGCTGCTGTTAGCCCCTGTTTGGGGGAACAGAAATATCAGGCAGTTGTATTGTTGTTTTTCAGAATATGACCCCAAAATGTCTGGTGCAATCTGCATCATCCACTGGATGGCACTCCTGATTACAAGCCCACTTCTGAGTCTTGCTGCGAGGAAGTGATTACCTTATACAGAAGGCATTCATAGCTCCCACAGTGTTCCTCTCAATGGGCCAGCTCAGATGATACCACTCAATGAGCCCACCATTGTATGATGTGTGCATGCATGTCTTACCCCTTACCACTTGGTGTGCCATTCTGCTCCTGGATAATGACATAGGGGAAAGAGCATTTGAATTGCCTCCTAAACCATGTGATTAGAGGCTGTTTGGACATTGCATACACCCATGACAAGGCACTGTTGCCATGCCCACCTATTCCAGTGCACCCCCAAACTAAAAAGTGTACTTGGTGGGAGGGAGAGATGTTGTGCACATGGTCCTCCTCACACAATGGATAGGACAGTATCATCTGAACCCCAACAGGCTTTCCACATTAAATGTCAGGTTAGGAGGCTTACTCTGGTTACTGGTAGATGTCTCAGCTCCATTTCAAGCAACAAGCTGTATTGATCTTTCCATGACACTATCCAAGAATCAGCTTAGGACAATGGAACTCTTGCACTTAAGTTGCTCATTATGGTCAAGTAAATGTCATACTCATTGAACTCCCATTTACCCAATGGGTGGATTTTGCTGAAATATTCACCCACATATCCCAAAATGGAGCAGACAAAGCAAACAGGTTTGTAGCTGGAAGAGTGAGAGAGCACTGCTGGTGCTCACACAGCAGTGACAATGAGGAGAGGCCACTACTAGATACAAGCTCCTTCCATGCTGCCTCACCAGCAGCCTACAGCACCAAGTCAGTGGAGTGCCCCAAAGGTGAGGCCAATCCAGCAAGAGGGAAGAGGGGTGGTGTTGGGATGACAGAGGTGGAGGGCAGGGCTGATGAGAAAGGCGGTATGGGGCCAGCAAGGGGGCAGGGCAGCATTAATGCTGGCTTTGAACATAGGAAGCTGCCATATACTGAGTCAGACCATAGGTCCATCTAGCTCAGTATTGTCTGCACAGACTGGCAGCAGCTTCTCCAAGGTTGCAGGCAGGAATCTCTCTCAGCCTATCTTGGAGATGCCAGAGAGGGAACATGGAACCTAGATGCTCTTCCCAGAGCAGCTCCATCCCCTAAGGGGAATCTTTTACAGTGCTCACACATCAAGCCTCCCATTCATATGTAACCAGAGCAGACCCTGCTTAGCTAAGGTGACATGTTATGCTTGCTACCACAAGACCAGCTCTTCTGCCAGCCCCAACCCCTTTGGCCCAGGGGTTGGGGCTGCACATGGCTCGTTGCCTTTTACCTCAAGCCGTGAAAGATAATGTGCCAGCGCTGATCTTGATATTACTGTGTAAAAAACTGGCCTTTTCCCTTGTCATATATTTCACTGAGAAACCATTTTTTGCTCCATGAGAATTTATTTGCTGGGCTACCTACTTCTTTTACCCAAGCTGTTCCATTCATTTATCCCAACCTGATAATTCATCAGTGATGACTCTTCCATTTTCAAGAACCTGCGCCTTCTTCTTCCTTAGCATGCACCTAACATAGATCCAACAGATAAATGTTAGGCTCAGAAGTATGAATGCCATCGGGCTTGAATCTCCAGACTGGAATATGATCTGCATATTGTGGAATTCACCCATCTAAGATAAAGTTATTCAACAGTTTTTGCGAGGTTAACTCTCTCTTTCAATAAAGACTAATAGAAAATTCAAATACTTGACTGATAAATCTTTAATATTCTTCAAATGAATCATTGACCATTGTGCACCACATGAATCTGGCCCTTTGTCTCCAGTTCTGTAGACTTGCTGCTATGCATTATGTTCACCACTAGTGCCTCAACAATGATACAATGCTGTTCATTCATCTTGGTGGCATGTAGAGATTGATGAGGCAACACCAGCTTCACAGTTTGTTTCCTAAGGCAACTTTTCCAGTATCTGATCTGTAGTTGCCTGATGGAAGGGACTTTCAATGCCTCATGCTGCTGCTATGCTGTATTCCCTCCACAATACACTTTCCAAAAGTTCAGGAGTTTAATTCCTACCATGTCAACTATCCATGTAGGTTTTCAGCTCCTGTAGAGGCTACGGAGGCCGAAGTGGTTTCACACCACAGTGAAAAATGCTTTTACTTGGAAATAAGTACTTTTACTTTCAATTCAGTTGCTTCCAAATGTATTTATCGTTTTGTTGGCTGAAGTGCCTACAGACTCTGGGTGTTTACACAGGCATCCCTCAAGGGTACCAATTCTTTTTCTAACCTATCCTTTAGAGCGTAGTCTCCAGAAGTCTCAAAGTGCTCTTTGAATTTCCCCTGCATGGAAGCAGTGGTTTTGTCATTTTAAAAGAGAAATTAGGATGAGGTGAGGTGGGTTAGAACTGTACGTGCATTTGAAAAGGTCTCATAATCACTAAACAGCTCTTTGAACGCAGGCAAAGAGGAAAAGCCATTTCAAATCCTTGAAATGATCAAAGCCTCCTACAGTACATCATGTTGAGTGTCGATGTGCAAAACAGAATGCCAATATTAGTTTAAAAAAACTTTGGAAAAGAGTTAAGCTCTGTCGATAACCATAAATGTCTACGTGCCAATATATGTGAGTCTATCAATCTCTCTTTATACACATTTCAGACAGTATTAGTCTATTTGACAAATAAATGACAGAAAACTGATATCTTATTTTGATGCGGTGGTAGAAGTAGCGATAAATCAACTCCTCTTGCCTAGAACATCCTTCTCCCTTAAAAAGAGGATTCTATTAGACTTCCCTATCAAATGTATTACTTCCCAGAAATGTTCTTCCTGCCTGCCTTTTTATTCTCCAGTGGTGTGGCCGTTGCATAACAGGCAAGAGAGCTTGTTCACCATCTAACCCATAACACACTGCATGTTGTGTATGTATCACATATTTATTAGATCCCTTTGCCTCCTATTGTATTCTTATTTTTAGACAAGCCAAACAATTGTTGTACTGCTCTGTGAAGTTTTGTACTGTTAAAAAAACCAATAGATCCTAGTGGATGGAGATCAGGGTTTGAACTGAGAGATCTAGGTACCAGATGATTTGTGCTATGGACATTGGGCTGCTTCACATGTGATGGAAAAGGTTATTCTAAATCTTGTCAACCTCAGTCTTTTTTGTAACATGTGAATGGTTGTTTCCTGTGATAATGTATGGGAAATACTTACGATAGAGGCGTAGACCTGTTCCCCACCTTTTTTGCACACACATCACTCCCTTTCCAATATTACAGAAATGGTGCAGGCCATTGTTACCTGCTGTGGAAATGCGGGGAACCTATTTTCCTGTAAGATGTGAAGGTGTTGTTCTGGGCAGTTACTTTCTCATAAAGCTGTGTCATAAGCCATATCTACAACTTTCTTTTAATGTGAATGAAGTATTATCCATGAAGAACTATGCCTCAATAATGACACAAACCATTACCAATTCTTGCTTAGTTGTGTAGAACAGAAAGTCGAAGTGTACTTGGATAACATGTCAAGCCATGAAAATGGCTTCTTCTTTTTCCGGAACGTTTCAGTGAACTGTTTTGAAAAAAGCTGGAACATGTTGGCATACAGAGCACTTCTTTGCACTTTTAAAATATCAGAGGGAAGATGATACTTTTCGCTTCCTATTGTTGTGGCCTGACTGAATTAATAGGTTTTGTTGTTCGCATGCAATATTAGAGAACTTCCAGAGCAAACACTCTGCCTTCTCCCTCACCCCCTTTAATGGAACTGGAGACATGTTTACATAGCCACTCTAAGCTTCAGAGCAACACAAGAAAGCTAATACTTTACAGAAAGGTGTCTGGAGACCAAAGGAAATGTTTCAACTGTCCAGCAAATGAGCCTGGTTACAGTCCCCTGACTGCTATGGAGGTGATGATCTGATTCTTAGTACAAGCAGAAAAGTCTTTACAGTCCACCAGATTAAAGTACTGGTCAAGCCGTAGAAATCAGATATTCCCACATGAAACATAATACACCATGAAATGAGCAGAAGAGAGATTCTGAGCTTTTAACCAGCCACTCTGTGACAACAGGACTGAGTGTAAGCAGATGTTGCCGCTGTCTAAACAACTAAGCTCTTTGTCCATATCGGCACAAAGAGTTTAGATTGTAATGGACTGGTGGAGAGAGCTTTGATTTACATGGTAAATCCAGGGTGCTAGAAATAACCCCCTTTAAGGAAAAAAAAAAGCCATAGAGATATCCATCTCCTCATTTCCCTGCATTTTGTGACCTACAAGGACCGTGATTTGATTTACCTAACAGCAAAGCAAACACTTAAGGATCCTACTAACTAGAGGTCTGAACTGTTGTCAAAAGGTAATGGCTTAAGGGTTGGAGTGTTGCCCTTAAAGCAAATGCTTCAAAGTGTGAGGCTCTTTGCTTGAAGCAATCATCTCACAAGAGCCTCATAAGTGCAGAAAACGTTGAGACATTCTTTTGTGCCCTCCGCTCCTCCCAATAGCTCTTGATATCCTTATGGAGCTTACAATATCATTCCTCTCACTTCCTGACTGGGTCTGCCATTTTAAACAAATGCCTCTGGCTGCATGTATCTATACAGTATTGACACTGCTCAGTTCATCATGATAGTCCATGAAGAGCACAACCCTAAAAGGTTATTCTATAGTCATACAATTAGATTCCAAGAGTCTAGTACCAAGTAAGAGCATTTGAAATTCTACAGCTATGTACAAATCTAAGGGCACTATCTTATCCCTAAATGGGCAGAGCCGCCTTCATGTGGAGGGATTGGCACTGGACTTAATAAAGCCCTCTTCCACCTACCTGCTTGGTATTACACACACCACATTGGTATCACACACACCACATTGCACTGGGTCATACACAGGAACATAAAACACTGCTTTAGATCAAGTCAGACTGCTAGTCCATCTAGTTCACTATTGACTGCTCTGATTGGCAACAGGTCTGCAGGGTTTCAGAGGGGTCCCTCCCTGCTGGAGATGCCAGGAATTAAAACTGGGACTTAGTCCATGCTCAGTATGTGCTCTACCACTGAGAGCTACTCCACAGAGCATAAAAATTTTACTCCTGATACAGGGACCATTGATGGACTTTTGTGAGTAAAGTAGTATGATTTTGTCTTCTTAAACAGTTTTGCTTGGAATGAAATGATAATTCTGTGGTTTCAAACCTGGGGAGCTTTTCCTCCTACCTTGCTTCCACACAATCACTTCTTCCTCCTCCTACCTGTTTGCAACCACACAACTGGAAATTGGGATCCCACTCAGCTCCCGAACCTGGGTAGAACACAGTTTTTGCTTGTGTGAATCACCTCCTAGTATTCATTCAGACCAAACACCCACATATGGAGAATCTAAATGGGAAACACAACATGGATTACAGTGAAGAGTATGATCAATCAAACTATTAAACATTTGCATCCAGTTCTTGTTCGAGTTTCTGGTTCGAACACCAGACACTGAAGTTCTTCTGTTGGGTCTGCAAGGAGAGCGGGCTTATCCCGCTGTCCCCGCAGATGAGCAGCCGCTCATAGGTGGGCGGACAGATTGGCTGCCCACACAACTGCCAGCTCCATCATGGATCCGGCAGGGGCTGTGGGGACTGGGGGCTACGCAGGGCATCCTGGAGAGACTCCCGAGCCCAAGTGGCTGTTTACAGCCTCCCAGCCGGGAGTCTACTCATGTATCACCATGCACTGTCGTGGTGACACATGAGCAACAAAATGAGGTTAATTGAGCACTTGCTCCATTAACCTCATTTAAGGGGAGGATATTTTAGGCGGGCTAGCCGCCTTGGGAGTGCGAGCCCGGTGGTTCCCACAGTCCACGGAAAGCGGGCTAAGCTCCCTTAGCCCGCTTTCTGTTGATGGTGGGAATAGCCTCATTAACTTTTAAAAGTGATTCAATATCCAATTCAGACACAGAATAATATCAAACACTTTTCCTTGCAATGGAACTATAAAATTAATACAATGATAACCATGTGATTGTTGGTAGTTAAAAATATTTATTATTTTTAAGTTTGTATTTGAGTTTTAGGAAAAGATTTTACAAACAAAATGCATACAGCAAGGGGGTGGGAAACAAGGAAACACACGCATCGTACAATTGCAAGCTGAGTTGAACCACTTAGCTTGAATCAGTTACAAGTTTTTATATTTAGAGGTTCAGTTCTGGTTCAAGGCAACCCAAATATTTTATATGTGGGTTCAGTTTTGGTTCACTGAAAAAACCTCTCTGAATTGGTTTATGGATTTGAGTTTGGGTTCAGGTTCCATTTGGCTTCCTGTGTATGATTACACTCAAAAAGTCATAATCCCATGGTGACACCTGCAAGCTCCTCTGCTCTCTTTCTTAACATCTCCTGCATCTAAAGGGAGACATTTTTGTATAATGTAGGGTTTAATAAGTCTGCAAGTCTGTGCTGAAAATAACAGGCTTTCACTGTAGACAGTGTAGTAGCACAGCAAACAATATTTCATTGGCATTGATATATAATATAGTCTCTTAAACAACACATCTGGATCTGAGGGTATTCCCTCTGTGCAAATTTTATGGCTCATTTGCAACATACATGAAGAGAAAAATGATTGCATAATTTCCCAGCAAAACAATAATGTCATCATGATTAATCATTAACATTGCTGTGATTGATCTAAAAATCTCCATTCCATATGTCTATCTACATTTCTGACTATGTCAAGATAGATTCGGATTTGTTGTATGCACAGCAGAAACAGATTACTTTAAAGATGCATTAACCAGATGTTTCAGGGAAGCAAACACCAGTGGATGTTACATACAAATTTCAGCTACAATCCACAGGCTGACACGCGTTGGGGATATACTATGACAGAGGAAGCTCTAAGGAGAGGGCCATAGATCAGTGGTAGACCACCTTTGCATGCAGAAGGTCCCAGGTTTCACTCCCTGACGTCTCAGGTAGGGCTGGGAAAGACCTCTACCTGAAACCCTGGAAACCTTTGCCAATCAATATAGACCAGTGTTTCCCAGCTCCAGTGTGTCACTCCCTGGTTTTGAAATTGACCTGTCCCATAATGCACCAGGCTGGTCCACTGCTCCCCAGATCATCTGAGGGGCACACTCTTTGCTGAAGGCATGAGGCATGAGGTGTCCAACCATTGGCTGGTAGGTTGTCCAGGGGCAGAGCTCGGACAGCCATCTGCCTCTCAGCCCTGCCCCAAACACAATTCTCTTCTGAGCAGTGGCAAGGGAGGATCCTTCCGTAGCTGCTTCAATGTTTTCTGCCCAGCGTTTGGGCTTTGGCAGCAGCAGCAGCTTTGCATCCAGGAAGCAGAGGAGGATTTGGAGCTCCTCAAGGATCAGCTACGGAGGAGGATTGGAGTCGGGGTGGGGGGGCTTGAAGGGCACGGGGTCTCCTCATTCCTCCTTTGCTCTGTTGGGGCTATTAAACTCCTTTTTCACCAGAGGATCACCAAAGGGGTTAGTAAGCGGACGGGCGCAGAAACTTGGGCATTCCCCCCTTCCCTCTCCTTTAACTCTCCTTCCTTCCTTTCCCCCTCCCCCCACTGCTAATTTTGATGGTGGCTCTTTGGGGCTCCCTTTAAGGTTGTGGACCCATGCTTTATAGAAATTATTGTCACTGGGGGGGGGGGGGTTGCCTGTGGGTAGGGGTGGTTAGACTGCTAGCAGTGGGGCATTACAGAGGTGCATTTTGGGTGCGTAAGGGCCCTTTAACAGCTGACCTTGGTTGGTTGTGGATCCCTTTACTTGGCCAGTATGCCATCAAAGAAAACTAAAGGAAAAACTAAAAGCCCATTAACCTAAAACTAAAAAAAACCCCTAAAACTAAAAACTAAAGCCCATTAAACGTAAAAAGGTCGCTCCAGTGCTGTCTTCCTCCTCGGAAAAGAAAGATTTGGGCCCAGTCAAGGCCCTCATTGCCCATCTGGAGGCACTGGAGAGTGCTAAAAAGCAGCATCTTGTGGGTCCTGATCCGGGTGGGCCATCTGGGGTGCTTCCAAGGCCATGCAGAGACACAAAAGCTAAGAAGCGCACTAACCTGATTCAATCTTTGTCTGACCCCTTGTCACAGCTGGAAGAAGAGTCTTCATACCAGCTCCATCACCCAGGACTCCAACCCACAGGTGCCTGTGCCTGCTCCCACCCCAGCTACTCTGTTGGCTGATGATCGATTGGATGATCAACCTCCAGGGATATGCCCTGGGCCCTGGCCTATGGGACCCTATGGGTTATATCCATTTTTCTCTCCCAGTCAGGCAGGATTAGCTGTTGGATACCTGGGTTTGTCCCCTGGCCGGCCTGGGCAGCCACTTCCAGCATGGGGTGCTTGTAATAAAGTTTGGCAGAGGAACAGTGGCCCTATCTGGCCCGGCACCAGCGTTGCTGGGTCTGCTGTATCACCTATCTCGCCCAAGAATTATCCGGCCTTGAGCGTGTCATTGCCTTTAGGTGACCACTTGCTTCCTGCCACAAAGGGCAGGCGGTGTATATCTAACCCCACAGGTTTCTGATCTGTTCCTTAAAGACTTGCAGAGAGGATTGGCATCTGTTTTGCGGGATGGTGGGTGGTGAATGGGTCATGCTAGGCCAGGGTTTCTTAACCTTGGGCACCCAGATATTGTTGGACTACAACTCCCTTCATCCCCAGATATGGCCTTTGTGGCTGAGGATGATTGGAGTTGTAGTCTAAAAACATCTGGGGGCCCAAGGTTAAGAAACCCTGAGCTAGGCTAACCGCTTCTCCTGGCAGGTACAGTGCAGTTTTGTGCAATTGATTGCTGGTGATCACCTTTGAGGCACGTGCTTGATGGAAGTTGGGGGGTCATCATCAGCCCCTTTGAGACTTTCCGGCTTGGGGAGTGCTGGCTGATGGCTTACTCCAACCTGCTAAGGGATTCAAAACCCTCTAAGGCTTTACCGGCTTGGGGATAGTGAATCCTATGGCAGCTGCTTGCTCTTTAGGTGGGCTAAGATGGGCAGCAGGTGGTCTTAGGCTGATGCTGCCTGGAGCAAAGGTGCTTCACCCTAGGCTTTAGGATGGTTGGCTTGCACTGAAGCTGCAAATCTTGTAAACTGCACTGTTGGGGGTGGAGCGCCAATCCTTTCTGTTGCTTTCATTGATTTATAATTAATAAAGTTGTGGCCCTTTTTTACTCCACACTTATGCCTTGTGTCTTTATTGTCCTGGTGCAAAGGGCATGTCCTTCCCAGTGCATAATGAAGAGGAGGAAGGAAGCTAAAGTAAATAAAAATTGTGTAGCAGCTTTGCCAGCACAGAAACAAAGGTACAGTGTGTGTGTGTGTGTGTGTGTGTGTGTGTAAATACTAGTAAAATGACTAACAGTGTGCAAGCATGTTAGCATCTTATGTCACTGTGACTGTTGTGTTTTTCTAGCTCTATAAGCATTCATGACTCATGCTATCCAATGGGAGAGTTTTCCCCATTTCCCAGGGCATTAATGGATTTTTCTGGGTTTCTGGATTTTTTTATTAGTCTGAGTGAGGTCTGGAACCTCACTTGCAGAAACTGCATGTTTCAGTCTTTCATAGTTTGGTCTGGGAATTTCATGTCAGCCTGTGAGGCCCAAGCATCTCCATCTCTCTCTCTCTCTCTCTCTCTCTCTCTCTCTAACACACACATTTGCCTCTGGATGAAAAACGTTGGGAAACACTGGTCTATAATGAGCTAGATGGATCAATGGTCTCAATGGTTAATGACTCAGTATTCATTGTATCTTAATACACTGGGCACTTTGCTCTCATCACCAATGGAAGAGTCCTGTTTTTCCCAATGGAAGAGTCCTGTTTTTCTAAGTGTGCTGTACTGGGAGGGAAGTGTTAGAGCACATGCAAAGTATGCAGAAGGTTCAAGTTTCAATATCTGGCATTTCCAATTAAAGGATCAGGTAGGAGTGATGGGAAAGACTCTGAAGTTGGAGTAGATAATACAGAGCTAGATGGAACAATGGCCTGACTCAGTGTGGTAAGTGGCAATCCTCAGAAGATTTATCCTAGAGTAAACCCATCAGAGTCAGTGGAATTTCAGAATGATATTTAGATAATCTGAGCCACTGTGGGTGGGTATTATCCATCAGCTATATATTTGGATTGTAATCTACATCTTTCTCAGTAACTGTGATAGGATAAAGGTCTGAATCATACAGCAGTCATTGGAACTGAAACTCAACACTAGCTGAGAAATTTCCAGGGACAGCAACGTGTTGTGTTCTATCCAGTAATCCTTTATGTTTTGTTGTTGAGAAGTTTGTCCCAGTGGAGATCCTGTAGAGAGTGTGGGGGGTGGAGTCAGAAAGGAAAACGGAGCAAAAGGAGGAGGAGAAAATGGCATTGTTTCCAAATAAACTCTGAGTTAAAATCTGTTATCTGTATAAGATTACTTTGTGTTTATGAGGAAAGCAGCTATAAAACATTGCATTGGTGGACCTACATTCCCGAACAGCTTTCTATAATTGCTGCTGCTGATTCTTTCTCCAGATTCCTGATCGGCACAAACCCTGAAGGTACATTTTGCCTTCTCAATCCCAGACTCTATTGTTCACTGAATGCACACTGCAGCATGGCTCAGATCCCACCATCACCTTTTTTCTTGTCCACCCCAGGAGAACTGGTTTTCCCTAGAAATAATGGATGTCCTATATCTGCAATTACCTCCTCACCATACAGAGCTCTTATTTTACTCCAGCAAAGCAGAAGGCTATATTGCTTCACTGCTTGGGCCCTGAAGGCCAAATAATATATAATCATTTGCCCTTTCCTGCCACCTTGGAAGGGGATGCCAATTTTTATGAAGCTGCTTTTCAAACCCTAGATGATCATTTTACCCTACTTTGAATGTGCTTGCTGAATGTTACAAGTTCTATTCTAGCTCCAAACTGCCTGGTGAATCTGTTGATCAGTTTGTCATAGCATTGCATGCCTTAAATGTAACTGGTAACTGGTGGGTTGGTCAACTGTATTGATGAAATGGTCAGGGATTCGATTGTTATGAAAACAAACTGCTCCAAACTGTGTGAAAAACTTTTATTGGAGTGGCAATGTACCTCGGATAAAGTTATAGAGATGGCTAGGAGGGTGGAAGATCTCTTCACTCTGCCAAATCATTTTCTTTAGTACTCCAAACTGTACCTCATGCAATCAAGGCTGTTCAGTCTAAATCCCTTGCAAACCCAATCTTCTCACATTACACTGAAAAACTATGGCCCCATTTGGACATAACACCTAACCAGAGGCAAATATGCCAGAGGTTGGAGTTTGTGATTGTACGAATGTGCACAGCCACGGTTTCATCACACAATCCCCGATCCATCTTCGCTTCCAAACCTGAATGTGAACCTTCTATTTGTAGTGAGTTTCAATGTTGAAACCTGAATTATGAAGGCACCATTGTGTCATCCGAATTCTGCTGCCACTATAACCTGGGTTTTGTGCGCAAGATCCTCCCACCACTATAGAGAGGCTGGGTCAGAGCAGCCCAGACATACATCTGTTCTAGGGTGGCCACATTTCTCGCCTCTGTAGGTTTACTTGAATAAATAGGTTTGAAGAATTACAAGAATGTTTGGTCCTGGTATGCAAAGACTAATCCTTCTAACCTGTCAAAAAAACAAGTCTATCAAACAGTAGATAGATAGTATTACTTTTTTCCCCTGCCACTTTGGCCATAAAGCCTTAGACCCATCTTTTTAGCCTGGCTTTTAATGATATCTAGCTTTAATTTTATTTTTTTCTGGTTTAATTTTTTTAATTGTATTGCTCTAATATGTGTTTCTTATTTTAATGTAAACTGCTCGGAGCCACTTTAGGAAGGGCAGTATAGAAATTGAATTAATTAACTAACTAACTAACTAACTAACTAATTAATTAAAGTCTAGGGACATGCAAAACGTTTCGAGCTTGAAATTTTTTGACTCAAAATGCCCCATTTCCAGGGGCCATTTCAATAGGTGCTACCTACCACCCACCCACAAAAGAAATGGGCAAGCGGGCAATTTTTAACAATTTTTTAAACTTTTCCCATAGAATCCTATAGGGGTGGGTTGGGAAAGGTTTTTTTTTTTAAATTGCCCACTTGCCCATTTCATATGTGGCTTGGGTGGTAGGTAGCAGCCATCATACCCTACCACCCAACCTACTTTGGTGTCCCTAGGAACTACCCATGGGGAACAATGGGGTGTTTCAAGTTCCCCATTGTTTCCTACGGTCAAAACACTAGAAACACTCAAAACATTTCAAGTCTGTTTCATCAAAACAGCTGGTTCAGCTGCTCTTTCAACAAAATGTTTCTAGTATCTTGCATTTCATTTTGAGCTCAAAATGAAACACGAAATCTGTTTCACGAACATCCCTAAGAAAGCATTTCATTAACACTTTAAAGTGGGGATTTAGGAGGACAAAGGGAGAGGGGCAAGGTCACAATTGTTCCCCCCCCCCCATATAAGGCACATATGCCAGGCCTTTGGGAGAGTGATACAACACCGCATTTCAGAAATACTACTGTTAACAGTTTGTACTCATTCTTCTCTGAGCTATGGCCCCAATACATAAATGTAACTAGTGTGGGTCTCGGGATTCTACTGATCCAGTTTTCAGAATCACAGTTGCAATCAGCAGGGCTGCTCATGAATCTTTCAGCATGTTCACTATTCGGTATCCTTGGTGGATTTCCGTTTTCACATCTGCTCCTACAAACAATGCCTGTATTCAAGCTGGCATGAGTAAATAAAATTTATAACATTTTAAATGACCATGAGGACTGGGATGCACATAACACTTGCTTTGAGTTTGTGTGGTTGATGACCACACCCTTCCTGAACACTGTTGGTTTGCTTGCACGAGGCAGATGTCCCCATCCCTTCTTTTCCACCACATGAAGAGTCCAGGTAAGTGCCCCATGCCCTGCTCCTCTAATATTCTACTTTGGAAATTGCCACCAGCAATGCAGTCTCCAGTGCTCAACGATGGCTTCGCCATCCACAGCTGGCACTGGCACCACCGCAGAAAGTAGCCAGACTGGGGATGGAAGCAGGAAAGTCCATGCAAAGTTGTGGACAGAGGCAAAGATGGACCTCTGGCCTCCGACCATGTCCAGTCACAATTGCAGTAGCAGTTCAGGGATGAGACCAACTTCAACAGGATCTCTAGGCAGATGGCGCAGAGGGGCTTCCAAAGCACAGTGCAAGGGAAGACTTCCATTTCTGAAGAAGAAATTCAAGGAGGTGACCACCCACAACAAAATGTCAGGAGTGGTGCCAAGGATCATTCTGGACTATGACCAGCTGGCACTAGTCCTCCTGGATTGGAGGAACATTGAGACATGGCTGGAAGTGGACATCCCATCCCACAGAAGAAGCAAAGGGTAAACCAAATGGCACAATTGACCAGCATGCCGGGGAGCAGCAGGCTCCTTCCACAGGGAGCGATGTCAGCCATTGCCTCCTCTGCCCCTCCCAGCGGTAGTTCCACAGAAGCGACGGCTATGGCACAGCATGCAAATTTACAGGCTCGGACCACAGCGGTTGCAGGTTGCTCTATGGTGGCGAGCCAGTTATGCGAGCCTCCCCTTCCCATGAAGCACATGCGTGGAACTGCTGCCACTGAAGCTTCCTAGGAAGGTAGAGAGCACAGCACACTTGTGCTTGTGTAGGTTGTGGATACTCAGGGACAGGCACTTCGGTCTGCACCATACTCCATAGGCTCTAAGGGGGAAGATAATGAGACACCAATAGAGGCCTTTGAACAACTAAAACCCACCCAATACATGGAAGAGAAGAGCCAAGGTTCCTTGCTAGGGTGGGAGCATGTGAAGGGTGTCCCACTCTGCACAAGTAGTTTCCTGGAGCAAGCACAGGACATGTGGCAGTCAGAGGAATGGTTCTCATGTTCCCTGACTGATGTGTTCTCCAGGACGGGCAGTGGGAGGACTTTTCCTGGTTTTCCAACTACACCTTTGCTCAATGAAGGAGCTCATGGTTCAGACAATACTTCAGAAGAGCACCCTCTCCAGCAAGAAGGCAAACCTGGTGAGTGTGCATGTCCTCCTAAGCTGAACAAGTTGCAGGGAGAACAGCTCTTCAGGACAGCAAGCTGTACTCTCAACAGAAAGCAATGCTCAGTTAGCACACCATCCATTCCTGGCCACAAACTACTCTCCCATTCATTGTCACAGTCAATAACAGGTGCAATGATGTGTGAATTGTAGACCTTGATACAACCCTGAGATAGGCCTGGTCACCCTTGGTGTGGCAGAAGTAGTTTAAATGCAGCTCCCATAAGCCCTGGCCACAGGTTTTTGAACCTGGGGGTGAAGGTAGTTGTGCTCCAGCGACGTTTATAGAGAGCAGCTCTTCCAGTCCCCCCCCCCACCTTAATATGCAGGGAACAATTTTTAGAGCAGGGATCTTGAGTGCCAGAGTTATAATTGCTGTAAAAAAAGAAAGAAAACTGATTCCAGCTGCCACTCTAACAAATAACACTTTTACAACATGTGTGGTTCACAGAAGTGATGTGAAGCGGAAAGAGGGAGTAGATGCAAACACTTTCTGCAGCTCCTAGAGATTCTCATCTATCCCTTAGGAATAATCATGCGGTATATTGAGGCATTCCTCAAAACATGTTTAATATGCTACTTCAAAACCACTTTAAAACAAGGTCAAGCTATGGTTCTTAACAGCCTTCTACTCCTTTTCACAATTCTCCCTCCAGCCTCACCAGGTTCCCACACCCACAGAGAAACCACTGGCACAGGATGTGCTCACTGCTCGCTTATCCTACAGCTCCAGGAGAAGGGCCTGCACCCATAAGGCCACTCTCCAATGCGTAGCGTGAAAAACAACGGAGAAGCAGGAGGCGTGTGGACTGCTTGCAGCTTGCAAGGGACCTTGTGGCCCAGGCCACATGCACTCTTCTCTGAGCACTGGACCACAATGAAGACCAGAGGCAGACAGAAGACAGGAGGGTCTCCCAAGCGGTCTCTGAACATGCAGTGCAGGAAATGGTCAGGGCCATGAAGCACTGTGATGCCACAGCAGAGAGGTGATTTGAATGCTTCATGGCTTACCTCGAGAGGATGGCTGAATCTATTGCGTGATTGGCCAAGCAGGCACCAGCTCATCCTCCCCACCAGCAGCAACTGTACCAGACACAGGTGCTCCTGCAGGCACCTTACATGCCAGCACACCTGGGGCCAGCCCAAGGCAACACAACCTTTGCACCTCTGCAGCCAGTGGTGCTCTTAACCCTGGACTTTGGGGCCAAGTGAGCTTGGCATACATTGAACATGCTCAGAGCTCTCAGTTTATCTGTACATCTGTGCAGCCTAGGCAAACTATGATGTCTCTTGAGCACTAGGTGGCCAAAAATCTGAAACATTATGCATTCTATCCACCATATATTATCTTTTGTCCAACTCCTCAGGCCTCGCTTTCCATTCCAGTAAATCAGGAATAAATGTATTGAGTTTCTATCTCTTGGATTTCTCTGCAAATAAAGCTTTATAATTATACTAGCTGACCTGGCTCAGTGCATCTGCACCCCTAGTTCTCCCTGTCTCTCCCCCCATTCAGCCCCATTTTGTTCTCCCCCCCTCACTCCAGTTCATTCTCCCTCAGCGGCCAGGCTTCTCCTCCCCACCCGGTGGCCAGCCAGCCTGGTCTCTAGTTCATCCCCACCACCATCACCCCGCCGCCCCCACCACCACTGTCACCATCTTCCCCACCACCACCATCACTGTCGTCTTCCCCTCCCGCCTCTGCTGTTGTCCCCCCCCCGCTTCACCCACCCACAGCCATTTTTTCCCAGCCAGCCACTCTCCCTCTTTCCCCCCACCCACCGGCCGCTCCGTTGCTTGCCAGCATTTGGTTTCCTCACTAACCAGCTGGCTGCTGCCACCACCGCCACCACTTTTTCCCTCCCAGCCACCCCATCAATATCCCGAACCCTCGTGAGAGCAACAGGTACATTTAAGAGAATTATATATAAATATTTATATAATAAAAGTGGTATACAAAAAATAAGGAGTGATCAGCCATGTTTAACGTAATAGTCGTAGCAATATTCAGGTCCACTGATATCAGCACAGTGTTGCATCATTTTAAAAACATATTTGTGTCCATTTTATGGGATTAAAAAACCTTACATTTGAGCGGTGTTTTGAAATATTAAAAAATGTTGTACAGATGCTTGCTTATATGTAGTTTTCATTTTCATTAACGTCTTATTGCCTGGTGTTAAAGTGTGTTCAGGAACACTTGTGTGGTGTTAGCATAAACAAAATGTGTTAGAGCTGCCATTTAATGTGGATTTAAGATTCCCTCTCTCACTTAATCTACCTTTAATTCCTAATTATCTGAGAGCAACTTTTCTGCATTAAGTCAAACATGGCTTTAAGAATGATCCTCTTTGCTGTTTTTAAACACCATAAAAATCAGTTGAAGGTCTTTGTGCATTCACAATTGCCTGAGTCACACTCCACCCCAATATTTTGCAGCAAACAAATATGTGGAGTGTTGGTTTTAAATCTCCTGACTTGAATTTTTAGACAAAACAAGGTCAAAGCACAAATAACGCACCAGATAAACTAAGAGCAAAGGTCAATGGTTTCTAATGCTGGTTAATCAATATGCAAAGCTTTGGGATTTTGTTGGGATGGGGTGAAACACACATCTTATGCTCAGGATATTTCCAAAGGGACCTCGTTTTAAACTATATTTCTTTCAACAGACAAACACCTCCCTAACAACAAAGCCCTTGACGTCTGTGACACAAGAGACATGCAAAAGTCATTAAGGCTGATCCCAAGAGACCTTCTAGAGTTGCTTCACATTGGAGTGGGTGTAAGTCTGTTTAAAATTAAATTACTTTAAAATAAAGTTAGAGCACTAAGCAATATCCTGCCTTCAACTCGGCAGGGTTTCCCGTGAGAAAAGAGAGTAGGCAAAGAGAGCTTAGACAGACAGACAAACATATTTACCCCTAGGTGGAAGGTACAAATTAAATTAGCTGGCCACAAAAGGGGGATGTTTTCTCCTTCTGTTCAGATGTCATGGTAGTGAGGAAACATAGTCTTGGGGCCAAGAAAAATGGCACAAATGCATTCATCTAAACGACCATTCATCCTGTTCCAAGGTCTAAACAGCACACATAAAAGAACAGCACTGTTGAACCACTTCCTCTCCTTAGTTACCAAGTGGGGGCTTGCTAAGGAATATGGGAGCAGAGGGTGGTTATTTTTCCAGAAGGTTTCAGTGTTGTGATGGGTAGTGATTGAAGAGGTTATCAACCTGATGAGACCTGGAATGAGAATATCACTTTGATTTCATACTTTGCAGCGAGTTTCGTTTTATTTATTTTTCCATGCTCCGTGTAGCTACATTTCAATGTAACACTGCAAATCTTCTCTCCTTCTACAGCTGGAAAACAATACAAGCACTTCCTGAGTCAAGTATATCTTTTATTGTGCCTCATTAATATGCATGTTTTTGGCACTCTGTTGGGTTCAGCTGGTATGCTTTCCAGTGTCTCATTCTTTATTTATATGAGACTGGGAGGTGTGACCTATGGAGCCAGTTGGCTGTCATGAATTGGAATATTCATTAAGCCTTGTGAATTATGCATCTGACTGCTTATAATACTGTGATCAACACTGGATACAGCCAGAACTCTCAGCTACTTCCTGTTAGGTGGAATGTTCCACTATTGGGTCAAAGTGCATGCGCTTCATGCATTTTGGAAATAAGGCTGATTGACTGTGTATATCCAGCACAGCGTGAGAAAGTACTGCAGAGGGCATTTGTCCTCCTACAAACCAAAATCAGATGATATTGTCTGATATTCCAGTGACACACACACACACACACACACACACACTCTCTCCATTGTATGTACAGGTGAAACTCGGAAAATTAGAATATCTACAAGACAAGGATTGTAGAATAGAACAATATCGGACCTCTGAAAAGTATACAGTGTACTGTGCTTGATTGGCCAGCAAACTCGCCTGACCTGACCCCATAGAGAATCTATGGGTCATTGCCGAGAGAAGGATGAGAGACATGAGACCAAACAATGCAGAAGAGCTGAAGGCCGCTAATGAAGCATCCTGGTCTTCCATAACACCTCATCAGTGCCACAGGCTGATAGCATCCATGCCACGCCGCATTGAGGCAGTAATTGCTGCAAAAGGGGCCCAAACCAAGTACTGAATACATATGCATGCTTATACTTTTCAGAGGTCCGATATTGTTCTATTCTTCAATCCTTGTCTTCTTGGTTCCATGTAATATTCTAATTTTCTGGGATTGTGGATTTGGGGTTTTCATGAGCTGTACGCCATGATCATCACAATTATAACAAATTAAGGCTTGACTTATCTCGCTTTGCATGTAATGCGTCTGTCTCATATATCAGTTTCACCTTTTAATTTGCATTACTGAAATTAATGGACTTTTGCACGATATTCTAATTTTCCGAGTTTCACCTGTATAGTAATTTCTTATTGTTTGGTGGATAACATGGGACATGACAATAGAATACACTTTCTGGAAACTTCAGCTAAAATGATCCTTTGAATATGTTCCCATGGGGTAAGATAGAAAGTTACTATCACCTGGAAATGGATTGCCTATTGCTTCCCAGATGGTCTTCCTTTTAAAGTTGTTTTCCTGATGTTGTAAGATGCAGTGAGCTGCTGTAATTCATCTTGTGGTGACTGATGTGAGTTCTCAGTTTATGAGTTGATAACTGAAATTACCACATGATCAATATAATGTATGAGATTGCCCCAACAGTTCCTGCAGCTCCATTAAATGGAAATATTTGGGTCTAATTTTATTCCAATGAGAATCAATTGATTAACACTGACTTAAATCCAATTGACTTTGGCACTTCTGGAATGTGGTTTCACATGACTTTTTCATCATGAGGAGAAAAATTCAAGATGCCTTATAATGGAACTGAGTTGGATACATAAAATACAGCTGTACCTCATTATCCACTGGGGTTCCATTCCTGCCTATTACCACGGGTAAGGAAACTGTGGATAATTAGGCACTGAGACTATGGGATTGTGGTGGTTCGGTTCCTAGACTTTTTTTAAAAAGCCCCCCAAATGGCCAAAAATGTGGAAATGGGCTAAATGAAGTGCCCTTTGGGAGTCCAAGGATGTCTGCAGGCCTTTGGGAATCCAAGGATGACTCCCCACCGCAAGTCTCCAAGTCCCAGGAATTCCATGAAAAATCACATTGGTTTTTTTAAAAAGAAAACAAATGAGCCATAAAATGGCTCCCACATTCAAAATGGTGGCTGGAAATAACCTCCAAGGTCATTTTCAGCTACCCCCAACCCACGGATGCATGGGATTGATCCCTTATTCACTTTTTTTGCATATGCCAAGGTCAGGTGTAAATTACCCAACTGTGGATACGTGAAACCACGAGTGTCAGGTCCGTGTATAGGGAGGTCCACCTGTAAGTTGAGATCACATGATTATAGCAAACCTGATGAGTGCTAGTTGTGAATTTCAGAAATAAAAAGCTTGTAATATAAACTCCCATCATTTGGAAATCCCAAAGTCATTATATGAGCCAAGCCCAAACCAAGCCTGTCTAAATTACTACTTGTGGCTCAGGGCTAGCTCTCTATCAGTGCCAGCCTTTCTTACTCCAAATTATCCTCCCAACCTCCAACAGTTTACTAAATCTACCAAGTTATGAAAGTTAAGGGAAATTAACAGCAGAGAAACCTGGTAAGCACCAAGGACACATTTTGAAGCTATTCCGATGATTAGTAGAAGCAGGCTAAGGGAACCTAGCCCACTTTCTACTGATCATCGAAACCACCAGGCTCGCGGGCAGGCCCAGTAGTTCTAAGGCAGCTGGCCCGCCTAATTCCTCCTCCCCTTAAATGAGGTTAATGGAGTGAGCGGTAACCTCATTTTTTTGCTCATGTGCCGCTGCAGCGCGTGGTGGCATATGTGTAGACCCCTGGCCGGGAGGCTGCAGCCAACCTCCCAGCCTTGGGGGCCTCTCCAGAATGCTCTGCACGCTCACGCGGGGCATCCTGGAACTTCTGGGGCTGGGCAGCCCCTGATCCCTGCAGCCTCCACCAGCTCCATGACGGAGGTGGCCGTCATGTGGGCAGCCAATCCAGCCACCCAGGGCTTGGAGGCTGCTCGTCTGCGGGGAGAGCAGGCTAAGCCCACTCTCTTCGCAGACCCGCCAGAAGCTCTTCTTGCTGATTGTGAGAAGAGCTTCCTTGTGTTCCAATGGTTCCTGACTGCAGGGAAAAGCCCAGAGCATCAATTACTGACAGGAACTTGGGCAACTTTAGTTCCTCCATTCTGTATTGCTGCGAAGGAATTTTTAAAAACTTCAGTTCCCAGAGCAATGGAGGCTCTGAAAATGCTCAGAATCCTTCACTGAATACAAGAATTATGAGAATTTAGGATAAGCCCTTGGCTTTGCAAGACTGTCCCTTTCCCCTCCCTCACAACTTTGTAAGTTGAAGAAAAATGTGGGAAGTCAGAGAGCAGCTGCAGAGGACTAACAGTGATGGAGCAGCTCCTCAAGATCGGGTATGTCCAAGTCTAGGAGAATTCTCAGAAAAAAACATCATTTTTCTCAGAGAGTTCTGCACACAGTCTTGACAAGTAGGGGTGTGCAGAACCAGTTTGATTCAAACATGGTTCAATTCGAACTCCACCCCCCCCCCAAGAAGAGCTGCTCTGAGTTCAAACCAAACTGGGCCTGGTTCAGATCGAACTAGTTTGGCCCAGTTGAACCGGTTTGAGTCTCTTGCTTGTAAAGGGATTTGCTTTTTTAAAAGGTTCCCCTTTTTTGGAAAGGGGGATTCCCTACCTAAAAAGGGGTTGGGGTGGTCAAGAGGGTACCTTACCAGCTGAGATGGTGGCAGTTGTGTGGCGGCTCTATGGCTGGGGCAGCTCCATGGCAGGGGCAGCCCCCTTGCCCCATTTATGTGACCTCCGCACGTGCTCAGAGGCCATTTACATCACCACACAATTTGCATAGTGATACAAATGGCCTCTGCACATGCACAGAAGTCACACAAACAGCCTCAGCTGCCCGCTGGCCTGCAGTGCGGGGGGCCACCCTGCCGGCTCCGGAAAGCCGCTGCCATAGCTGCCACTGCCACAGCCAGTAAAGTGCCATCTTGCCCACCCCAACCCCCTTTCAGGTAGGGAATCCCCCTTTGCTTGTAAGGGGGAATCCTTTCCAGATTCCCCTTTACAAGCAAGGTACTCGAACCGGATTGAACCAGTTCAACCTGGTTCAACAGCACTGACCGAATTGCCAGCCAGTAATAACAAACTGGTTTGTGGACTGGCGGTTCGGTTCAAATTTGGTTTGAATTCAAACCGGACCACCCTGTCGCTGCCAGTTCCATGCACACCCCTATTGACAAGGCTGAACTAATTACAAAAGGAGATAGGGGGTTTTGCTCATCACTGAGTTGGAGGCTTTCAAAATTCATGCTGGCCTACAATATAATATTTGTTGGATCTTTCCTACAACATGGACTTACACAGTGAAACAGATACAAAATTCATATATTAATGAATGGGAAAATATGAATCCACCCAATTCTCTCTTAAGCCATCACAAAGATAATTCACATGTGGCTCCTAACCAACACAGTACATGCATAGCAGCTGGGCTGCATGCCTGGAGGCTGGAGCCCTTTTTAGAAAGCTAATATCCCACCAATTATCTATTTGGCAGAGAAGGAGGATCAGAGATGACTGAATCCAGACTCTCACTCTCCTTCCAAGTGGCTGATCTGTGGGATTTTAGATTTCTTAAAGAAGATTGTTGGAGGGGGGAACCTTGTACATAGAACTCATGCATGTCCTCATCTGGCTAGGGGTGTGGATGTGTGAGCATTTTCTGAAGGCACATGATGCTCTCACTTTACTAAGTGGGTCTGATCAGTACCTGGATGGGAGACTGCTTGGAAATTCCATTTATTCTACTCTGATATCCACCACTGAAAAAAGGTGTGATATAAATGTAATAAACCAAGAACCCTGGCTCAGGGTGAGAATGTATTAACTTGTTGCATAGTGCCTAAAGTTATTGACTATTCTCATATCTATTCAGAATGTGAGGATCATACATTTTTCTGCTCATTTCATTGCATGCTAAAAATGGATTTGTATGTGAGGCAGAACAATCAGATGACAACTTTATCCTACAGCCCTCTGAATAAATGCACTCTGAATTCATTGCATGCTCAGGGCCACTTTGGGAGGTATGAATCAGTCCTCAGACTGAAAGCTGGCTGGTTCCATGGTTTGTTGCTGTTTCGCTCTGTAAAACGATACCAAAGAAAATTCAGAAGTGGCTTCAAGACATTCCATGTGTAGAGGCTACATTTTTCCCTCCAGAGATTTTTTTTTAGACTGAAAAATATCACTTTGTCATTAAAAGCTACTGGCCAGTTTATTTGTATATTTTAATGTACTAAATAAATAAACTACCCGTGGATTATCCTCAGAATCTACATTGTTTGGAATGTAGTGTGCTTTTCTGGACATAATGGAGACTTAAAACAGAAGGAAGATTTTTCAGAGATCTAAGATCTTGACATGGAAAGATTAATGAAGGGTTTTAATAGCTTTAGAGTTCTCAATGGCCATACAAGTTTTAAAGCAGAGACTTGCCATGCCACCTCGTGACCCATAGGGCTGAGGCTTATAGTTTTGGAGTGACCCCATACCAACAAAAATTGTCCTTTTGGAAAACTAACTTCATATTTGGCTTAAGCAAGAGCTCTTAATAGTGAAATGATATACGCAAATCTTCTGCTGTGTTGCTGCCAGAGGTGAGGAGCATAACAAGTGTGTGAAATAAAATTTGAAAAGTACAGCTTACTTTGAAAAGTACAGCATAATCTATATTCACATTATTGTGTTTGATAGTTCCTGAAGCCTGCCCTGGCCTGGCCTAGAAGTGGATGGGCTGATCTATATAAAGGTCATGGGTGAGCTCTGTGTAAAATGGCATTGTTTACAGGTTTTTTAGTAGAGAGATTAGCTGTCACTTATTTTCACATACCTAACTGAAGAGCTTTAAAGGTTCCCAGTGAGAGCATGCTCTCTTCTCTTTCTCAGCCTGTCACATCCTTGTCAGTTTCAGTAAAATTACTTACCTGAATTATGCAGATGAGCTTTTGTTGTGTCCAGCACCCATCATTGTTCCTCTCCACTACAGCTGAAACTTCTAGCAGGCTTCTTGCTTTTACTGTCTGATTCTAGCACTCCTTAGGTCAAGACCTTTCAACCTCAGGGCTTGACTTATGCCACAACCATTTGACAAATCGCCCAGGCCCTCACAAAAGCAGGTTGAGCTTGAGAGTGAGTGCTCTCTATGCACCACTGTTTCACAGTTTTGACATTTCCTTCTCACTTTGCCCTTCGGTAATTAGACAAAAGAAGAAAAAGACATTTGTGTCCAAGGAATGCTTTCATTTGAGATGTGATAAATGGCCATCCTTTCCAAGAAGCCACAGTCTCTGTATATGACAGAAAGCTCCTTCACAAGAAGTTTGACTAGTTAAACACACCCTGTAAAGCACACTTTCTATCTCAGCTGCAAGTCTAAAAACCTGAATGAATTATTAACTAGACCACTTTTTTTCCACCCAGACCGTGCAATAGTTTTCCATGACTAACCAAATTTAGTATCACACACTGAACATAATGTGGCAAGTAACTTTTACGTAATGGCAAAGCAAAGGTTCAAGCAAACTTAAGAACATAAGAAGAGGGCTACAAGATTCAGCCAAGGACCCATCCAGTCCAGTAAACTGTTTCCAACAGTGCTCAACTAGATGCTTAAGTCTACAACAGGACAGGAAGGCGATAGACCTCTCCTGTTCCTACTCCTCAGCCCCTAGTATTCAGTGGCATACTGGAACAAAGGAACACAAGATGCTGCCTTATACTGAGATAGACCATTGGTCCATTTACCTCAGTATTGTCTACACTGACTGGCAACTGTTCCCCAAGGTTTCAGGAAGGAGTGTCTTTCCCAGCCCTAGATTGAACCAGAGACCTTAAGATGCTCTAACCACTGAGCTATGGCCCCATCCCCTAAGGCAGTGGTTCTTATTGGGGTCTCCCAGATGTTGCTGAACAACTCCCAGCATCCCCAGCCTGGGGATGCTGGGAGTTGTAGTTCAGCAACATCTGGTGGAACCCACATTAAGAACCACTGCCCTAAGGGGAATATCTTATGGCAGACAAACTCCATTTAGCAAAGGGGACGATTTGTGCTCACTACCACAAGACCAGCTTAATCCCATACATTTCAGAAGTGGAAGTGCTATGGATGTGCATCCTTTGGAAGACAGGAAGCTGCCTTATACAGAGTCAGGCCATTGGTCTATCTAGCTCAGTACTGCCTACATTGACCAGTAGTGGCTCTCCAAGATTTGCTGCACCACCATATACCCCCATTCACCAAGGGAGGTGAGGGCCACTGCCCACCCACCAGTTTGCCACCAATCATGAAGTCCTCCTTCCTTTTCACTGATAAGCTTGAAGGGAAACACTGGGGACAAGGTGGACACACTGGGGTTGGTGCAGACCTTTGCGCATGCTAACCATCACTGCTGATCACCAGAGTATCATATTGCAGCTACTAACTCGGAAGCTGATACACAGGACTCTGAAATAGAGCTGTAATAGGGTTGTGTTGGGCTTTATTAGCTGCGGAATCTGGCCTGGCTTCTCAGCCTGAACAACATCAGTTCAGACATGGATGGATCTGCCCTGCCTGCACCTGCCCTCCCCCACCTACTTCCTTTCATGTATATGAATTACAGGGCCTTGTTTTTTTGATCACTTAAATAGTTTGTTGTTGTTCCCAGCTGGGCTAACAGCTTGCCTCCAGATCGCCACCACAGGGAATTCATGCGTTTCCATGCTTATCCCAGAAGTTTAAAAAGTGGTACACAAATTATTTGCACATCTGCTTTGCAGTTTCTCAGTTTCTTTGTACTGTACATAAAATGGACTAGACTTTATTCAACCAACTGGGATACTGAGCAGCCAAATGGACTAATTTCCTGGTAGGAGCTGTAGCTATTGATGTTTTAATTAAGAATATGAGAACCATTAAAACAAGTATTATTCATTACTTTCCGAACGTATTACTCTTACTGACCAATGTTTTTTTAAAGGTTATCTAGCCATATCATGAACTATTGGTGAAGCAAGATAAATCTGAAAACTTTCCTAAAAATTCATGTCAGTATTTTTTCCTGAAGAAAGTAATTGTTCTGGTATAGCTTAAAACAAAACTAAAATTTATACTGATGTATTTCCCTTAATCACAAATACATTTTATTTATCTTGCTTCTGTAAGCTCCTTTCACATTTTGTAGATGATGTTTTGTTGTGCAGGACTGGCTGTTAATTATGAAAAATGACCAGAACTGCATGTGATTCCACTGTTAGTTACTGTGAAAATTTAGGATCAGTACTCTGGGAGCCCCCATTGAAAAGAATGGGAGCTGCCTTCTCTGAGGGCTGTGTTCTTAGTGAGTTGTTTATTTATTTAATTGAAATATTTCTATCCTGCCCCTCCAGCACAATACTGCATGGAGCAGCTCACAAAGTCACGCTCTCACTATGGCTGATCTATCTCTTCCGATTGTGGAATGGTATCAGTCAGAGTGTTACCAAAGTCAAATAACCTAAATTACTTTTACGCACCAATAGCACTTCATAAAAAAGAGACCTATAAAGCAGCTGAGAACCACTTTTTATGCATGACACATAAACCCCTTCATAAATGATCTGCACCAAAAACTCAATGAAAACCCCTTTTGCTAAACCATTCATTACTGACATGCCAAGATCTTTATCAGAATCTTCTAGTTCTAAGCACTGTAGTCCTTTTACTTTGTTCTTTGCGCTACAGGTTCACACTAGTGATTATAACTGAAATACTTGAGAGCTGTTGCTTTTAGCAAGTTTAGCTCTTCCTTTCCTTCTGTCGTGTGAACAGAACTGGAAAACATCAGGGTTATTTTTTTAGCCACAAATGGATTGTTGTGATTTGTTGTGCTCTAAAGGCCTTCTAAGAACAAGGGTGCTTTTGGAGCTTTACATAGGTATTCATTAGAGCAACATCCTGATGGTTGCAGTAAAGCACCCGCAGGCCGAATATGCTGGATGCATTCCACTTCGCAGTTCCTTTCCACTGCACACAAATGCATTCAGTTGGGGGAAGGAAACCATGGGAACTCAATTGGTCAACCTTTAACTAATATACTATATAGTTAGATGATTGTTTCACTTAACTGGCAAGAACCAAGCTATACATGTCTGAACATGCAGGAAATAAACACACTGCATAATAAATTTACAACCTGAAGGCAACATCCTTAAGTCCTTTCCCAGGCCAATTCTACACTGATGCCTGTGGACGTTCTGTTTAAAGGAAGGCTATGGAGAAAGCCCTGCTCTCTGTTAATGAATCAGTGGGTTTTGTTGAACATTAAAGCTAAGCATAACTTAAAAACGCATAGCACCTATGGAAATCAGCTTAAAGTAATATGAGCATTGAGTATATTTTTTACTTCCTAATCAAGCATAGACTTTTGTTGGATAATGATTGACCTGATTTATGGCCAATTGTTTTGAAGCTTCATTTTCTTAAACGCATTTGTGGTGATTTGTTCTCCTTATGTGATGTTGTAGCAAGTAATATGGCAGCACAACAGATATCTTATCTAGCATCCCAGTCTGAGACAACTTTGAAGAAAGTCCCATTGTTTGCAAGCTCACCCTTGCTGAAACTCAAAACAACTGTATTCCAGTTTATTCATAAGCTATCTTATATGGTAAAAGGTAAGGTGTGCCATCGAGTGGTAGAAAGATGGAATCTAGAATCTTCTAATTAGATAAATAAGCATGGATGAAACTACTACTCTGGAACAGCCACAAGTGCAGAATTATTTTGTAGCACAAAACTACATGGAGGAGAGAGAAAAGGTGTCCGAAGTGTGGGATCCTAAAAATATGGTGACCACTGCATTCATGTTTTTACTATCCTCTTTGCTCAATATGCAGTGCTGACTTCTGATAAGTAACAGACAGAATAGCGGGATGGACTTGCCACACATGTCATGAATAGGATGCTGGGGTGGCTATTCTGCTGTAAGCCAATATATGTTGCAGCTGCTTATACAACCACAATGCCAAACTGCAGATCATGGCACAGTTCATTGGAAGTCGGTTCTGCTGATATTAATGGGACTAAGAACCCAAGTCACAAGTGGTTTTTCTGATCCTTTCCCCCCTTTATAATGTAGCCACTGAGGTTGCACTCTGAAATTCAAGAATTGCATTGGGGCAGGCAGAAGTGTATCTTAAACCTCTTGTTTCCAACTATTTTTTTCTGCTGAAAACCACTTCCTCAAGCTGTTTTTCCCCATGTAGCCAAGAAGGCTGCTTGCAGCTTCCCGGTCAGGGGTCTACTCATGTGTTGCCACACGCCGCAGCCACACACGAGCAAAAAGATGAGATTAACAGAATGCTCACTCCGTTAACCTCATCTAAGGGGAGGGGTACTTAGCGAGGTTTGCTGCCAGGAGCTGCACGGCTCCCGTTGCAGCACACGATCGCCCCAAAGCAGGCTAGGCTCCCTTAGCCCACTTTTGGGCGATCGTGAGAATAGCCTTAATATATGCTTTTGTAGAAAGATGTACTGATGATTTAGGTAAGGCGAATTACTGAACACCAGAGAAATGCTTCAGCACATAGTTGAGAGGAGCTAATTCCACAAACGATTTGTGGAATTGTTAGTGGTTTTATGTTCAAAAGGATTCTTGAAACAAAAATGCCAACTGCTTTTATTTTTCCAAGATGCTAGAGCTTTTCATAAGAGTTAGGGCTTTTATTTCATTGCCCTGGGTAAACATATATAATCCCTAATGCTGTGTCAGAGATGATATTTTCTTGTTCCTTCTTTTGTGTGCTGTCACCTTTTCACACTTTACTTTAATGAGCAAGAGAGGCATGAACTGCTTCTGAATGCCATATAAATCTGCCTCCGATGGTCAGACTAGTGGTCCATCTGGCCAAGCATTGTCTACCCTGGCAGCTCTACAGGGGCTCAGGCAGAGGTCTTTCCCAGTCACACTGCCTGTGATTTTTAAAGTGCCACAGACTGAACTTGGGAATTTACACATGTATAGCTGTTTGGTGTTTCCAAAACAAACACCTTGTTTTTCAGGTTTTTCTAAAAAAATGATTATTTATCATGGCATTTTCTTATTCTTACAAAACAATATGAAAAAAAAATCCCACCCCATTAATCCCTTCTTTGCAGCACGCAGATCTCACTTCCTGTTTATTTGAATTCCTTCCCTACCACCCTAAAATTATAATATAAGACAAAACAAAATGAAATAGAGGGAGAGAAGAGAAGTGGAGAAAATAGATGGAGTGCTGAATGACTTTAGTAAATCCTTGATCTTATAATCACACATCCATATCATTTGTAATGACAAGGTAAGCATATTAAACAAATTATAAATAAAACAATAATCCAAAGTGAACATTGACTGTGGCATTTATTAATACAAAAAACATATGTATATTTGTTTACATATGTATGCATCCAGTACTGTACAACAGAACATATCTATTATATCAGTGTTTCACTGGAGTTACTTGAGTTACTTGGATTGTGTCTTTAAATGAAACTCTATTAAAGAAAAAAGTGAAGTTCAGAATAAATACTATAGTAGCAATTATTAATTGATTAATCAGTTTCATTAATTAACTGCTTTTTGTTTGATTAAAAAAGCACCCCCAAAGATTTTGTTTTTTTAAAACTGTTAATTACTCTTAAGACATCTAGTTCCAACAACTTCAGTGGCAGGAATAATCTAAGAAGAGGTACAGTATTCCACCTCCTTTCTCACCCAGGAGATAAATCCCTCCTCTCAGATGATTGCTGCTTTATGGGCACACCACCTAAAATCAAGCATTTTTCATCGGAATAATTATTTATGTTCAAATTTATGCAGATTTAATTGTTTGATTAATTGGTTGCATCTCATGCAGTTAGTCAACTAATTTTTAAAAACGGGATGACAGTTCTGGTAAGAAGCGTATAACAATAATATAAAGGTGCTCAAAAATTAAATATTCAGAAAACCTGATAGGATTATAAAAGAGTAGGACTCCATATAATCTAGATGTGTAGCTACATATCTAGATACATTATCTAACTACCTATCTATTAGTATTTCTGAGCATGGAAGATGAGTCTCATTAAAGAAAAGAAGATAGTACCATGCAGTATTTACCCAAACAGAAGATGATATGATACGATAACCCCTTTTAAAATGCAGGTTAAATACAGGTTTTGGCTAGAAAGGAAGAGGACTCTGAATTTAAAGATTACCCCCACCTGACCCAATTTGAACATCAAAGAACTTGGGGGAAAACTAGTCTTGAATTCAGGTAAAGATAGTATTTAAGCATGTGCTGTCTGGCAACATTTGTTTGAACAAGAAGATCCTCTATCTTTATCAAAACAAGTCAATGAGACATTGAGGCTATTCTCACGTGCACTGGAAACCGGGCTAAGGGAGCGCAGCCCGGTTTCCAGTGCACATGTGAACCACCAGGAGCCACACAGCTCCCAGCATAAGCCCGCTTAATCCCAAACCTTTAATGAGGTAAGTGGAGCGAGCACTCTGCTAATTCTGCTTGTCTGATTGTGTGCTGCTCTGGCGTGGCTCCACAACATGGTTACTCATGAGGAGATCCCTGACCGGGAGGCTAAGACAAGCCTCCCGGTATTGGGGGGGGGGCTCCCCAGAATGCCCCACACACTTGTGTGAGGCATTCTGGGACTCCTGAGGGCCAGAAGGGCCCCGATCCCCACTGCCCAAACTGGCTCCATGACAGAGCCGGTAATCGTGTGCGTGGCCAATCTGGCTGCCCAGGGCGAGCTGACTGCTCATATGCGGGGAGAGTGGGTCAAGCCCGCTTTCCCCGCAAACCTCCTGCAGGCTCTTCAAACTGCTCATGTGGAGGGCCTCTAAATAATTTAAAGCATTGTTCCTTAAAGCATTCTCCTTTCTCTGTTCTATACCCAAATTCAAATGGATTTACACTGTAATCTGTAGCAATAGTACTGGAAATTGGTTCATAAATGAAACATTGGAACTGACTTTTAGTTCAGAGCTGAATACAGTAACATTGTTCTAACAGTTTCTACCAAAGTTTCCATCTTGTGCTCCAGAGCTGGTAAGAAATCATCAGAGCTGGTAAGAAATCATCATTTTACGGAATGATTAGTTTCTCCCCCATTGCTGGTTTGATAATTGGAAAGCAAAATAACCATTTAAAATGCAGTGGGGGTTGCCTAGAGTTTATAGTGTTTGACCGACTGCACAATATGCAAAAAGAGGGGTCCCTCTGGTCTAGAAATGATTACGAAACAAAGACAAGACAGGACTGGCAATGTATACTTGGTGAGTGTAGCTGCATTCAGATGAAACACAAAACCAGAGGTTTGTTCACCTCTGGTTTCGCTAGCTGGACATCCGGACCCAGGGAACTGGAGTTAAAAGAAAAAACTGACCCGCAGTCTTCCTCCCCTAACTCCATTTGTTACCTTTGGTTTACATTAGATTACACCACAGTAAACTCCATTTCAGTGGCAACTGAGGTATGTCTGATCCAGGGAGCGCTGTTTGGCTTCACAGCAAACCAGATTTGAGGAAAGAACCTCCTCCCTTGCTCTAGCTGCTAATGGCTGCATGAGCTGTCCTTCAGAAAAGAAAGAAGCCTGCACAGCCAGATCCCCCACCTCTCTGCAGTCTCACTGACTGCAAAGAACCCACTCTCCAGAATGTCTGGATGCAGATGGGAGAGCGGGAGAGGGGGGCATGGAACGTGGGTCCACTGGGCCAGCAGTTCCATATTTCAACTGGACAGGGCCTGTGTAAGAGAAGATTTCTAGGAATTCAAGGATCCATGTGTTTGTTCATTTGTCACCTAAAGGGTTTAACATAGGAAGCTGCCATATACTGAGTCAGACCATTGGTCTATCTAGCTCAGTATTGTCTTCACAGACTAGCAG